>NC_133929.1:18432230-18732230 GCF_964199755.1 Larus michahellis | reverse complement strand
CTGGACTGCCGCCATCAAAGGAGAGAGAGAGACTACGCAGCAAACTTTCTAATTTATATCAAATGTGACGTTCATGGTATGAAATAATTCTGTTGGCCAGCCTGGGTCAAATGCCCAGGCCTCGCTCCTCCTCATCCCTGCACCTGGCAAGGCTTGAAAACGCTGAGACCTTGAATCCCACATACCCTAGCTGGCTATAAAGTAAATATTTTGACAAATTCAGACACTAGAGTCTTCCAAAAGTGCCGTTGTCCCCAGCGTTAGAAGAGAAATTAGTCCCGTGTCGCTCAACCCAGGACACACTCCCTGATAAAGAGTCCCTCCCCATCTTTCAGTAGGCCCCCTTCCTTCATCTATTAAACTGTTTTTATCTCGACCAACAAGTTTTTTCTCAGTTTTGCTCTTCCAATTCTCTTCCCCATCTCTCAGAGGGGAGGGGGAGGGAGTGAGCAGCTGGTGGGTGCTTTGCTGCTGGCTGGGATCAAACCACCACATGCCTACAAGGGCATGATGAAAAATGCACCACACTGATGTAAGGATGTGCCTTTGCGTGCTGGCCTCTTTTAGAATGGAGTTGTAAAGGCCAGCTGCGGGTGTGAGAAGCAGAGAGCTGAGCAGCCGCTCTACAGCGCAGTAATGGCTTACTTAGCTGCAGTTGCCCCCTTAGACCAAACTAGGCAATGGAAAAGGAAGGGAACAGAATGACTAATGCCAACGTGGGGGGGGTGGGGCGGTGTGTGACAGTGTCGGGGGTCATGGTGGCCCATCCACCTCTGGGGGTACATTGGAAGAAGAGGAAGCATCGAAGAATCACAGAATTGTGGGGGTTGGAAGGGACCTCTGGAGATCATCTAGTCCAACCCCCCCTGCCAGAGCAGGGTCGTCTTAGAGCAGATTGCACAGGAACGTGTCCAGGCGGGTTTTGAATGTCTCCAGAGAAGGAGACTCCACCACCTCTCTGGGCAGCCTCTTCCAGTGCTCTGCCACCCTCAAAGGAAAGAAGTTCCTCCTCATGTTTAAATGGAACTTCCTATGTTAGAGTTTGTGCCCGTTACCTCTTGTCCTGTCACTGGGCACCACTGAAAAGAGCCTGGCCCCACCCTCCTGACACCCACCCTTTAAGTATCTATAAGCGTTGATAAGATCCCCCCTCAGTCGTCTTTTTTCCAGACTGAAAAGACCCAAGTCCCTCAGCCTTTCTTCATAAGAGAGGTGTTCCAGTCCCCTAATCATCTTGGTAGCCCTTTGCTGTACCCACTCCAGCAGTTTCCTGTCCTTCTTGAACCGGGGAGCCCAGAACTGGACACAGTACTCCAGATGCGGCCTCACCAAGGCAGAGTAGAGGGGGAGGATGACCTCCCTCGATCTGCTGGCCACACTCTTCTTGATGCACCACTCTTCTTGATGTACCCCAGGATGCCATTGGCCTTCTTGGCCACAAGGGCACATTGCTGGCTCATGGTCATCCTGTTGTCCACCAGGACTCCCAGGTCTCTTTCCACAGAGCTGCTCTCCAGCTGGTCAGCCCCTAACCTGTACCGATGCATGGGGTTATTCCTCCCCAGGTGCAGGACCCTACACTTGCCCTTGTTGAATTTCATAAGGTTTTTATCAGTCTTTAGTTCTTCTTTATCAGCCTTTCAGTTCCTCTTCAAGGATACAGTCATTAGTAAGGCGTGCATTGCTAAAGTAGCCACGCTTACTTATTACAAAGTAGAATATCCCTTTTTCTGCTGTACATCACGGGGGCCCCCCTCGGTTAGCCAGTACCATGGCTGGGACGATCTTAGGAACCGATCCCTTGGCCCTGATGGGGGAAGTAGGTGATGCAGTCCATCTGTGAAGTTTCTGCCTCCTCCCCTGTGAAGGTGCGGTTGGCTGCCATGTGAGAACAAGGGGGCCCGGTGCCACCTGCTGATGGACTGAAGGAGCAAATGCCCCAGAGTGACCCACGGAGCTCTGTGGGCATGGCTGTAAGAGCAAGGGAAGGACATGGCCCGGTGGCATTGCAGAAGCACCAGGGAGTTTGCCGCCCAGGTACATGAACTCCAACAGCAACAAAGGACATCCGCCAAGCCACATCAGGCTGAGAATGGCCTCATGCCATTAGCCCCACCAGCGGAAGACTCCTCCTAAACCTTTCTCCTGGAAGAACTGGCTCTGATAAACCTCCCATAGGGAAGCCCTGGCCCTGGCCAGGTTGGGAAAAGGGATGATGAAGATGTTACAGAGGATAACAGGATTTACTGTCCACCCCAGCCTCCCCCTTTCCCTGAGCTTTTATTGCTGAGCACTGTATTGGATTTGCATGGCAAGGTTTTGGTAGCAGGGTGGCTTCTGTGAGAAGCTGCTAGAAGCTTCCCCCATGTCTGATAGAGCCAATGCCAGACAGCTCCAAGACGGACCCACTGCTGGCCAAGGCCGAGCCAGTCAGCGACGGTAATAGCGCCTGTGTGATAACATATTTAAGAAGGGGGCGAAAAAACTGCAGGGGAAGAGAGGAGTGAGAATATGTGAGAGCAACAACTCTGCAGACACCAAGGTCAGAGAAGGAGGAGGGGGAGGAGGTGCTCGAGCAGAGATTCCCATGCAGCCCGTGGTGAAGACATGGTGAGGCAGGCTGTCCCCCTGCAGCCCATGGAGGTTAAGGGTGGAGCAGATATCCACCCACAGCCCGTGGAGCACCCCACGCCAGAGCGGGTGGATGCCCAAAGGAGGCTGTGACCTGGTGGGAAGCCCGCGCTGGAGCAGGCTCCTGGCAGGACTTGTGGACCCATAGGGGACCCACGCTGGAACAGTCTGTTCCTGAAGGACTGCACCCCATGGAAAGAACCCACGCTGGAGCAGTTCGTGAAGAACTGAAGCCCGTGGGAAGGACTCACATCGGAGAAGTTCATGGAGAACTGTCTCTCGTGGAAGGGACCCCACACTGGAGCAGGGGAAGAGTGTGAGGACTCCTTCCCTCGAGGAGGAAGGAGCAGCAGAAACAATGTGTGATGAACTGACCACAACCCCCATTCCCCGTCCCCCTGCGCCGCTCGGGGGAAGGAGGTAGAGAAATCAGGAGTGAAGTTGAGCCTGGGAAGAAGGGAGGGGTGGGAGGAAGGTGTTTTAAGATTTAGGTTTTATTTCTCATTATCCTCCTCTGATTTGATTGGTAATAAATTAAATTAATTTTCCCCAAGTCCAGACTTGTTTTGCCCATGATGGCAATTGCTGAATGATCTCTCCCTGTCCTTATCTCAACCCACGAGCCTTTCGTTATATTTTCTCTCCCCTGTCCAGTTGAGGAGGGGGAGTGATAGAGTGGCTTTGGTGGGTATCTGGCGTTCAGCCAGGGTCAACCCACCACAAGCACGACATCATATGGTATGGAATATCCCTTTGGTCAGTTGGGGGTCAGCTGTCCTGGATGTGTCCCCTCCCAACCTCTTGCCCATCCTCCAGCCTATTGGCCTTTGGGGGGGGCGGGGGCGGGGTTTGGAGAGACAGCCTTGATGCTGTCCAAGCACTGTTCAGCAATAGCCAAAACATTAGTGTGTTATTGTGGGAAAGTAACGGAAGATCAGCAAGGAGGATTGTAAACACGCTCAAGTGACTCGCACATGGGGTGTTGGAAAACACATATATCGCACTAATCGTTGTTTAGTCTTATGTGCTCAACAAGTTAGACAACATAGGCCTGTGATGGACTCAGAGGCACCTTATCAAACATGCCTGAGATTCCTGCCCTGCTGTCGGAGAAGATCAAAGCACAGTGAAAAACTACGCCTGCTTGAATCCCTGAAATACAGGCGAGAACAGCAGGTTCGGGCACTCTCTCACTCTCTCTCTCGCTAACAAGGACTCACTCGCTATCAAGGACTCTCTTGCCCCATGGTGCCTGCGTCCCCCGCTTGCGTGCCTCTGCCTGGGTGCTGCTTCGGAGATTCCCCGGTCTGCGAGGTATCGAGATTAAATTTGTTCTTTGCCTTTCATCCGTGGTTTTGTGGTTGTTCCTGTGTCCTGCCCGTGTCAGCTCACACAGTTATCAACATCGGTTTAGCCACAGATGCAAAGCACAGCACCATACGGGGTGATACGAAGAAAGTCAACTCCATCCCAGCCAGACCCAGTGCACTGGCACTCCGGGCTCAAAGTCTGTAGGACCATCCCTAGATCCAGAGATCTATGGCCCCTTCAACTACTGATGCTAGGACCCTCACTTGCTCCAGTAGCTGACACCACAGGCCGGGGGTGCCCACACCCTTGGTCTGATTCCAGTACATAGCACTAAATCCAGTCACAGAGGTCTCACCAGTAGCTGGCACTTAGCCCTTGCAGCACACATACACAGGGGATAGGGAGTGAGATTACACAGAGAGAGAGTTAAGATTTAATAAGAAGATAGGGCAGACTGTGGTGATCAGGAGCAGGGCTCAGCCAGACAAGCATACTGACCAGCCCCATTTTACATGCGACTGGCCCCTTTTATACCCTTTTCTGTCTACCCCCCTCTTTGTTCCTCCCTGCTCCCCCTTCCCCTGGACGACCCCCTCCTGGACCCACAGGTTTGCATCTTTATCAGTTGCAAAGTCCTGGGTTTGCCTGCAGTTCCTTGATAGCCCATCAATTAGTGTGAGTGACCAGGTTTGTTTCTGGTTATTGTCTTTGTTAATGCTAATTGGTTAGATTTTTATGAAGGTGTATTTGTCTCCCTCCCTTTCCTGAAAAAATAAACATTCTCACACCCCGCATATCCTTACCAATTAGAGTGACTAACCAGAACCTCCCTTATCATGTGTTGGTCAGGTTTGTCTCTGTATATTCTTGTTTATGGCTCCTTTGACCAGATACCTGTAAAGGAGCAGACACTCTCCTTCCACATACCCTTGCGCAAATGATGCCTGAAGCAGTCTTGTAAGAGTTTCACCCGTCTATCAAAATATTTAGGCTATTTGAAATATTCAGAGATAGTATTCTTATGACCAAGTATCAAGTTTAAGGGTAAAATTTATTACTGTGTGTATGTTTTCTGAGTCTATCTTATTGTTGTTGACTGAAGAGAAGGGCTCTTGCAAAAAGTGAAAATAAGGAGAGAAAGTGAGAATAAAAAATTTAGTGAAATTAAAAATCCTAACTTTTCTATCTTGTGAAAAGCTGTTAAACAGTATGTAGAATATCCTCTTAAATGTTACCTTCCACCTTTTGAGGAAGCCTGTACTTTCACCTTTTCTCTAACAGTCATACTACGGTCTGTGGCATTAGAAGGAGTATCAGCTTTTGCCGTCTGCGTGCCACTTAATTGAACATGTATCACAACAGTGTAGTTCAGGCACTACTGGGCAGTGTAACATAAAGGAATTTGTCATTTGAGAAGAAAAGGCTTTTATACTCTTAACAGCATATCATCCAGATTAATTGTTAGCTCTTATTAGTAAAGCAGAACAATGTTGAAAGCTTCCCAATTGTCTTTACTAAAACTCCTTTCCAATAACTTAAGACAGTTTTTAAAAAAGCGTATAAGAAAAGAATGCCCGAAGCACAAGGAAGTGATGCTGCCTGGCAAGAGACCATTGACATGGCTAACGTGTTTTTTTCTCAATTCCCCTGACACTGGAGTGTAAATGACAGTTTGCTTCCCCACAGAGCAGCACAGGGGGGATGGGGAATGGGAGGTTCATTAACAGTTCCTCTCTGCCACTCCTTCCTCCTCACACTTTTCCCCTGCTCCAGCATGGGCTGCAGACCTTCAGGAAAAAAATCTGCTCCAACATGGATTCTCCATGGGACACAGTTCCTGCCAGGAGAACCTGATCCTGCATGGGCTCTCCACAGGCCAAGTTCCTTCAGGAAATATCCACCTGCTCTGGTGTGGTCCTCTCCATGTGCTGCAGGGATATACCTGCTCCACTGCGATCTCTCCCACGGGTTGCAGGGGAATATCTTCTCTGGTGCCCGGAGCGCCTCCTCCCCCTCTTTCTTCACTGACCTTGGTATTGGCAGTGTTGTTTCTCACACCTTTTTTTCCTCGCTACTCTCACACTGGCTCAGCTTTGGCCTGCAGTGGGTCTGTTGCCAAGCTGTCTGTAACCGGCTGTGTCCGGCACAGGACAGCCCCTTGCCTCTTCTCACAGAGACCACCCCTGCAGCCCCCCCACTACCAAAACCTTGCCATGTAAACCCAATACACCCCACCATCCGTCATGGACTTATACAAAAGGTTTTGAAAGAGGGCAATGCCCCAGATCACTCACAGTACATTGATGACATCATAGTATAGGGAAACACCACCCAAGAGGTGTATAGCAAAGGCAAACAGATCACTGCAATTTTACTATATGCAGGATTTGTGATCAAGAGGAATAAGGACCTGCACCAAGAAATACATTTTCTGGGTGTCAAATGGCAAGATGGGTGCCGTCTCGTTCCTATTGGCATGATTGACAAGATTGTGGCAACGGCACCACCAACCAACAAAAAGGAAACACAAATGTTTCTTGGAATGGTAGTGTTTTGGCAAATGCACATCCGCAGATACAGTCAGCTTGTGAACCCACTGTACCAAGTCATCAGAAAAGAGAACGCATTTGAGTGGGGAACCAAGCAACAACAAGCCTTTGATCAGGTAAAACAAGAAGCAGCACATGCGGTTGCCCCGGGGCCCATCAAGAACCTGTCCAAATGTCCAAAACGTACTATACACATCAGCAGGGGACAAAACAAGCCAGTGGAGTTTATGGCAGGAAGCACTAGGAGAGACCAGAGGAAGACCCCTTGGATTCTGGAGCCGAGGCTACCAAGCTGCTGACAAAAACTATATCCCGACGGAAAAAGAAATATTAGCCACCTATGAGGGAATGTGGGCAGCATCTGAAGCGGTGGGGACGGAATCACAACTGCTGCTGGCACCTCGGCTACCAGTATTTCACTGCATGCTGAAAGGAGAAATGCCCTCGACTCAACATGTGCTACCTGGAGTAAACGGACAGCCCTGATTACCCAGTGGGCTCAGAGATGTCCGGGCCTGATAGAAGAGTTGATGGAATGGCCTGAAAAATTGTGATTTTGGCATCTCGCCCAGGGTATTACCAACATGCTCGAGTAGCCTCAGGATATGACAAGCTATCTGAAGAAGAGCGACAATATGGCCTGTTCACTGGCAGCTCTTGACAAATTAGAGAAGATAGAAACCTGCCATTTGGAATCCTGTCCAATGGGTGATAAAAACAGATGAAGGTGAAGGACAATTGAGTCAGTTTGCTGAAGTCCAAGCCATAAGAATGGTCATCTGTCGTGGTTTAACCCCAGCCAGCAACTAAGCTCCACATGGCCACTCGCTCACACCCCCCCCCCCCCCCCCCCCGTGGGATAAGGGAGAGAATCAGAAGACTAAAAGTGGAACAATTTGTGGGTTGAGATAAGAACAGTTTAATAATTGAATTAAAATAAAATAAAATAAAATAAAATAAAATAAAATAAAATAAAATAAAATAAAATAAAATAAAAATCATAAATTGTGATGAACAGGAAAATAACAAAAAGAGAGATAAATAAAACCCAAGGAAGACAAGTGATGCAAATGAAAAATAATTGCTCACCACCAACTGGCCGATGCCCAGCCTGTTCCCGAGCAGCGGCAGCCACCCCCCAGTCAACTCCTCCCAGTTTATATGATGAGCATGATGTTATGGGGTATGGAATATACCTTTGGCCAGTTTGGGTCAGCTGTCCTGGCTGTGCCCCCTCCCAGCTTCTTGTGCACCCCCAGCCTTTTTGCTGGCAGAGCATGAGAAGCTGAAAAGTCCTTGACTTAGTGCAAGCACTGCTTAGCAACAACTAAAACATCAATGTGTTATCAATATTATTCTCATACTAAATCCAAAACACAGCACTATGGCAGCTGCTAAGAAGAAAATTAACTCTATCCCAGCCGAAACCAGGACAATATCCACCCCTTATTCTATACCACCTACGTCATGCCCAGGTCCCACACTTTCCAATCCATTCCAATTAATCACCACCACTTTTCCTGTCTTTTGATATATACACACAGATATCAGTCCCTTAGTCTATGGGCCATCCCTCTAAAATGTCCGTTGAGTTCATTTAGCCCATGACTTTTGGCTCCATCTGTCATAAGTCCTTCAGGGCAGGAGAGATGGTGTGTGGTGTTGAACTGTTGCATGCTGAAGCCAGTTCTGGTTCCGTTATCGCTGTGCTTGTCCGGTTCTATCATCGCTGCACTTTGCTCGATTTCATCAAAGTTCATTCTCCATTAATCTGGGTGATTCTTACTGTAGCACCATTGATATGGCAAATGCAGTAGTGAGGACATACAGTATTATATAGCAATTAACATCATACAATTCAATTGGCTAGTCTCACCCAAAATCAAATCCCCTTGACTGCACATCAGGCTTCCCCATCCTTCCGCATCACCCAGTGCACCCAGGTCCTTGAGCAAAAGCAATCCCACGGATGGGTTTGCCTTTGCCCGAGGCAGGAATAACCCAGACTCTCTTCCCTAACATATTTTTATGTCCACTACAGGGACTTTATCCCCTTCTACGGTACGTGGAAGTTTTGATTGGGCAGCCCCAGCTCGATTGGTAGATCCCCTGGTGTTAACTAGCCAGGTAGCCTTTGCCAAATGCGCACCCCAATGTTTGAAGGTCCCAGCACCCATTGCCCTCAGTGTAGTCTTTAACAGTCCATTGTGTCGTTTGATTTTCCCGGAGGCTGGTGCATGATAGGGGATGTGATATACCCGCTCAGTGCCATGCTCTTTGGCCCAGGTGTCTATGAGGCTGTTTCGGAAATGAGTCCCGTTGTCCGACTCAATTCTCTCTGGGGTACCATGTCGCCACAGGACTTGCTTTTCGAGGCCCAGGATAGTGTTTTGGGCGGTGGCATGGGGCACGGGATATGTTTCCAGCCACCCGGTGGTTGCTTCCACCATTGTGAGCGCATGGCGCTTGCCTTGACGGGTTTGTGGCAGTGAGATATAATCAATCTGCCAGGCCTCCCCATATTTATATTTCAGCCATCGTCCTCCATACCAAAGAGGCTTCAAACGCTTGGCTTGTTTGATTGCAGCGCATGTCTCACATTCATGGATGACCTTGTAACCGGTTCTTTTTTAAAGATTCCAACGAACAAACTGGAGCCCACACAAAGGAAAAAAAAGGTTAACTCTGCTTTATTGTGAAGCCTTGCTACAGGAAAAAAAAAAGCAGTGAATTCAGCTTTATTGCGAAGCCTTGCTAAGCAGTTCCCAAATGTCCCAAAAGTTACTCAAGAGTCTTACCAACCTCATAGACCGTAGTAGCATCGCTGAGCAGCAGGATAACGAGGAGACGCATCGTTACCGCAGAGGAAGGCAAGGCACAGCGCTTGTTCAGGGCGTCCCCTGTATCTTCAAAGTGCGCTCATGTCTCTCTCTCCCTCCCCGGCCCGAGACAGCCCCCCTTATATCCTGCACCGGATTGAGTGGAAAAGAACAGGCTAGAGTCGCTGCACGCGTGGCCAGCGCATGCAGCGAGCCTCACCAGACTCATGATCCAGCTTTGCTAACAGCGGCTGTCTGATACCTGACTACACTGCTGTACTCCCTTCTTGTTATCTTCTTCTTCGAAGGTCAGGTTCTCACGGATACACACATAGTTTTTGCAGCAACAGTACTGAGGTCCTTTTTCTCAGCACGTATACTGGGTTTGGTTCAACTAGTAATTTTCCGTCGTGTCTCGCTCGGACCATCCTCTGTTATCCCTAACACAGACCTGTGCAATAGTGTCCATGGTCAAGTCCACCCCTCGGTCACGAGCCCATCTATATGTCGCATCTCTTCCTTGATGGCCTGAGGTGTCCTGGGCCCACCGAGCGATGAATAGTTCACCCTTATGTTGCCAGTCCAGATCCACCTGACCCACTTCAATCCTAGCAGCCCGATCCACCTGCTGGTTGTTCTGATGTTCCTCCGTGGCCCGATTCTTGGGTACACGGGCATCTACGTGGCGTACTTTTACAACCAAGTTTTCTACCTGGGCAGCAATACCTTGCCACAACGGAGCAGCCCAGATGGGTTTGCCTCTGTGCTGCCAGTTGCCCTGCTTCCATTGCTGTAACCATCCACACAGAGCATTTGCCACCATCCATGAGTCAGTATTAGAGAGAGAGCACTGGCCACTTTTCTCGGTCAGCAATGTCTGAAGGCAGCTGGATGGCCTTCACTTCTGCGAATTGGCTCCATTCACCTTCTCCTTCAGCAGTTTCTATGACTTGTCGTATAGGACTCCATACAGCAGCCTTCCACCTCCGATGCTTTCCCACAATGCGACAGGACCTATCAGTGAACAGGGCATATTTCTCCTCATTTTCTGGCAGTTTATTATACGGTGGGGCCTCTTCAGCATGTGTCACCTCCTCCTCTGGTGATATTCCAAAATCTTTGCCTTCTGGCCAGTCCATGATCACTTCCAAGATTCCTGGGCGACTGGGAATTTCAAGCTATTCGAGCCCGCTGTGCGATCAGCGTGACCCACTTACTCCACGTAGCATCAGTTGCATAATGTGTAGAGGGGACTCTTCCTTTGAACATCCAGCCCAGCACCGGCAGTTGGGGTGCTAAGAGGAGCTGTGCTTCTGTACCAACCGCTTCCGAAGCAGCTCAAACCCCTTCATATGTTGCCAATATCTCTTTTTCTGTTGGAGCATAACGGGCCGTGGATCCTCTGTATCCCTGACTACAAAACCCTAGTCTCTCCTGGTGCTTTCTGCCAGAGGCTCCAGGTAGGGCCATTCTCCCTGGCTGTGCTGCAGAGCACATTTTTAACATCTTGTCCTCTCCGGACTGGCCCAAGGGCTACTGTGTGTCCTGGTTCCGGTGGGGATAGGGTTAATTCTCCCCAGGCTCTGGCAGGGACACAGGTATTCCATCCCATGTGAGCCATGTCCAGGCTGTAGCCGGGAGCTGCCGGGGGAGGGGGCAGGAAGTCACTGCTTGGGAGCGGGCTGGGGCGTCCCGGGTCCAGTCGGTGAGCAGTGGTACCGTAAGCGTGTATATTCCTCTGTCCATGTTACTGTTGTTGTTGTTTTCTTGTTCCCTTTGCTGTTCTGTTAAACTGCCTTTGTCTCAACCCACGAGTTTTGCCTTTTTCTTCCGATTCTTCCCCGTGTGGGGGGGAGCTCGAGAGAGCGGCACGTGGTTCTTTGTTGCTGTCTGAGGCCAAACCACGACACTGCGTGAACTATTTCCTGTTTAATTTGTTCAAAGGCTTGTCATTGCTCAGGGTCCCATTTGAAACGGTTCTTGATAGAGAGGGCTTACAATCGGACTGTAATTTGGAATATGCATTCTCCAAAAACACACAACGCCTAAGAAAGCTTGTATTTCCTTCTTGCTAGTCGATAGAGACATAGCTGCTATTTTGTTGATCACATCCATTGGCATCTGACAGCGTCCATCTTGCCATTTCATTCCTAAAAACTGGATCTCCTGCGCAGGTCCCTTGACCTTACTTTGTTTTATGGCACAACCGGCTTTCAGAAGGATTCGGACTATTTTACTCCCTTTCTCAAAAACTTCTTCTGCTGTGTTGCCCCATACGATGATGTCATCAATGTATTGCAGATGTTCTGGAGCTTCACCCTGTTCCAGTGAAGTCTGGATCAGTCCATGGCAAATGGTAGGGCTGTGTTTCCACCCCTGGGGCAGTCGATTCCAGGTGTACTGGATGCCCCTCCAAGTGAAAGCAAACTGTGGCCTGCACTCTGCCGCCAAAGGGATTGAGAAGAATGCATTAGCGATATCGATTATGGCATACCACTTGGCTGCCTTGGACTCCAGTTTGTATTGAAGTTCTAGCATGTCTGGCACGGCAGCACTCAGCGGAGGCGTGACTTCATTCAGGCCGCAATATTCTACCGTTAGTCTCCAGTCTCCATGAGATTTTCGCAAGGTGAGCGAGTCTTGCTGATCACTCCTTGGCTCTCCAGTCGACGAATCAGCTTATGGATGGGAATCAAGGAGTCCCGATTTGTGCGATATTGTCATCAATGCACCGCTGTGGTAGCGATCGGCACCCATTGTTATTCGACTCTCAGCAGCCCCGCAATAGAAGGGTCCTCCAGGAGACCGGGCAAGGTAGAAAACTGTTTTAATTTCCTCCATCTCCACAGTGGTTATGCCAAAAGCCCACCGGTACCCTCTTGGGTCCTTGAAATACCCTCTCCTGATATAGTCAAGATTTCTTCTTGTGTATAGGGGTGACCGATACTGGCACGGGTTGGTTCTCTGGTTCAGCTGCAGTGTCTGTCGTGGGGGTTGGAGTAGCCAGTGCCTGTTGCTTTGTCATCAGATCCAGAGACCTTCTCTTCCCCTTGAGGCTACCGAATAGTGTTGAACAGGGCTCGGTAGGCATGGGCCAGGCCCCAGCACATTGCAGTGATTTGTGTCTCCCTGGAATTGCCAGGGTGACAGCATACTCCTTCCAAATATACCATCAATGTAGCATTAGAGAGGAAATAGCCTAGGTTATACCTGTATACTGACTCCCGGATGGTGGTCAACGCCCTCTGGGGCTGGTTCACACAGAGGAAACAGAGGAAGTGGCAGAGACAAGGAAAACCTATTTGGATGGCTAACTCAAGGGAAAACATCACACAGGATTTGGAAAAACTTAATGTACCAGCATGACACATTGATGCATGTACTGGGTCTGGCTGGGATGGAGTTAATTTTCTTCATAGCAGCCCCTATGGTGCTGTGCTTTACATTCGTGACCAAAACAGTGCTGATAACACACCGATGTTTTAGCTATTGCTGAACAGTGCTTACACGGTGTCAAGGTCTTCTCTGTTTCTCACTCTGCCCCCCCTCCCCCGGAGTAGGCTGGGGGTGGGCAAGAGGCTGGGAGGGGACACAGACGGGACAGCTGACCTGAATTGACCAGAGTTATTCCATACCATATAACGACATGCTCAGCAATAAAAGGCTGGGGGGGGGAGGTGGAGGGAGTCTTTCCAAAGTAGCTGTTGCTTGGGAACTGGCTGGGCATTGGTCTGCTGGTGGCGAGTGATTGTTTTTGCATCACTGTTTTGTTTTGTTTTGTTTTGAATTTCTCACTCTGCCCCTTATTAAACTATCTTTATCTTGACCCACAGGTTTTCTCACTTTGGCCCTTCCAATTATCTCCCCCAGCTGGAGTCAACCCACCACGGTCCTTTTTGGCACCTAACGTGGGGCTTGAGATAACAACAGATTTGACCTTAGCATGCTAGATGGAATTTACAGTTGTTATACCTGTTTAGCTGTTGCTTGACAAGTTGTTACTTGCTGTTGCTGGCCACGATGTTGACTTAATTGTTCTTGACACTGGTTTATTTGTTCCCTTACCATGTATCCATGGGATACTTCCTCTCTTTCTGTACATCAAATTTGAGGGCTTGTTAAAGGCTGGTTTTGGCTTCTGCAGTTTGCTGTGCTGTTTATTACTTTGTTGTGTTTTGCCTGGCAGGGTTATGATAAAAGCACTGGCCTTGAGCCTAATCAGGTATTTGGGCCCGGCAATGCTGCTGTCCCAGTACTTCGGGAACCATCTGGTGGAGAGAATTAACAATTACACCTTTTTCCTCTTCTCCCAGAGCCAATTTGTGGAGGAAACAAAAAATGGCACCTTCGCCGCCTTCTCCTGTGGGGTAGATGTTTTCTGCCTTGTTACAATGGCTCTTCAGTTTCTTGAACATCCTTGGGTAATCAGAATGCTCATATTGGTGCGTGTCAATGTCGTGGTTTAATCCCGGCCGGCAACTAAGCACCACACAGACGCTTGCTCGCTCCCCCCTCCAGTGGGATGGGGGAGAGAATCGGAAGGGTAAAAGTAAGAAAACTCGTGGGTTGAGATAAAGACAGTTTAATAGGTAAAGCAAAAGCTGTGTGCGCGAGCAAAGCAAAATAAGGAATTCGTTCGCTACTTCCCATCGGCGGGCAGGTGTTTAGGGCCATGTCCAGGAAAGCAGGGCTCTATCGCGTGTAATGGTTACTGGGGAAGACAAATGCCATCACTCCAAACGTCCCCCTCTTCCCTCCTCCTTCCCTGCAGCTTTTATTGCTGAGCATGAAGTCATATGGTATGCGATATCCCTTTGGTCATTTGGGGTCAGCTGGCCCAGCTGTGTCCCCTCTTGTACACCCCCCAGCCTACTCACTGGTAGGGCAGTGTAAGAAGCAAAAAAGGCTTTGACGCTGTGTAAGCACTGCTCAGCAGTAACTAAAACATCCCTGTATTATCAAGACTGTTTTCAGCACAAATCCAAAACATAGCCCCATACAAGCTACTATGAAGAAAACTAACTCTATCCCGGCCAAAATCAGTATGGTCAAGAATCTGTTTCCGGCTCTTCTGGAAAAAGCAAAATTAACTGACTATTTAGGAATATCACACAGACGCAGTCTGATCATGGGTGGCAAGGTACGTGGGAGAATATGGGCAGGTAGCTAGAGCGATTTTCAGCTTCGATGGTCTGGGACTTCACTCCCGAACGAGTACGGAATCCTGATGAAGTAACGGAACACTCAAAAAAAGGATGCCCTGGCTATGCCAAAGAGACACAACTTCTCACACTGTGCTGGGGCCTGGCCTATGCCTACCAAGCCACTGTTCAGCACCCTCAAGGGGGCGAGAGGGTCTCTGGATCTGAAGACATACAAATGGACACTGTGGCTAAACCAGAGACCTAACCCTCAACTGTCGCTCCTATAATCAAGAAGAAATAATGGAAAGGGAAGTCAACTCAGTTACTAAGGGAGGAAGAAGCTTCTCCTAAGAGGGAGCAGGAGAGGAAGAATCAGAAGAGACAGCCTGTTCTGCAGCAGAGCAGTCACAAGAACAGGAGGGGGAAGAGACAGAAATCATAAGCGAGTCAGAAACCACCTGGTCCCTATCCCTGAGTGAGCTGCGAGATATGCAGAAAGATTTTGGCTGTCATCCAGGTGAGCAAATTATCACCTGGTTGCTCCGATGATGGGATACTGGGGCCAACAGTCAGGAATGAGAGGGCAAGGAAGCCCAGCAGCTGGGATCCTTCGCTAGGGACTGGGGTATTGACAAAGGGATTGGAAGAGGGGCAACAATCCACAGCCTCTGGAGGCAGCTCCTGTCGAGCGTGAAGGCAAGGTATCCCCTCAAGGAAGATCTTGTAAACTACCAAGGCAAGTGGGCCACCACTGAGGGCAGCATCCAGTATCTGAGGGAATAAGCAGTGGTGGAGGTGATCTACAGCAACCTGGACAATGACCAGGGATCCAAAGACCCGGATGAAGTCCAGTGCATGTGGTCCATGTGGCGGAAGTTTGTACGGAGTGCAGCAACATCATATGCCAATACCCTGGTGATAATGGATTAGGCGGACATCGAGGAACCAACTGTGGCTAGACTGGCCTGCCTTTCTCTTCTCAAGGGAAAGGGTACTGTGGGCGCACGCCTCATGCCACTCTGTGGTTCTATCTGCACGACCACAGGGAGGACATGAGAAAGTGGGATGGTGCACCTACCTCGAACCTAGAAGATCAGGTAAGTGGCTTGCGAGGAAAAACAGGGGCCAAAAAGGGTCCATCCAGGAAGATTACTGCTCCGGTTGCTGTTGAGCAATTCCCCAGGCAGAGTAGAAGGGCCGATCCTCCTCCTGATCCTAATGAAGGGACTTCTGGTTTACAGTTACAGGAGTCAGGTAATGAATACTCCGACCAGGAATAGAAGGGCCCTGCCTCCGTCCAGGTGGAGGAAAGAGACAATGGGGTTTATCGGCCAGTATGGATTTGATGGCCTGGCACGTTGGACCCACAGGAGTATAAGGCTGGACGCTCTTCAAGAAGGAAATCTTAAAGGCCCAGGAGCAGGCCGTCCCCAAGTGTCGCAAGTCTAAAGGGCGGGGGAAAATGGCCAGTCTGGATGAATAAGGAACTTCGCATGGGACTTAGGAATAAAAGGAGGGTTTACCACCTTTGGAAGAAGGGACAGGCAACTCAGGAGGAGTACAGGGATCTTGTTAGGTTATACAGAGAGAAAATCAGGAAGGCAAAAGCCCAGCCGGAGCTCAACTTGGCCACAAACCTTAAGGAGAACAAAAAAAGTTTTTATAAATACATCAACAAAAAGAGAGCCAGGGAGAATCTCCATCCCTTACTGGGTGCGGGGGGGAAAGTTGCAACCAAGGACGAGGAGAAGGCTGAGATACTTAATGCCTTCTTTGCCTCCGTCTTCAATAGTCACACCAGCTATCCCCAGGGTGTTCAGCCTCCTGAGCTGGAAGATAAGGATGGAGAGCAGAACAACCCACCCATAATCCAGGAGGAAGTAGTCAACGATCTGCTTCTGCACCTAGACGCACATAAGTCTATGGGGCCGGATGGGATTCACCCAAGAGTACTCAGGGAGCTGGCGGGAGAGCTCACCAAGCCTCTCTCCATCATTGATCAACAATCCTGGTCAACAGGGGAGGTACCAGATGACTGGAGGGTGGCTACTGTGACGCCCATCTACAAGAAGGGTCGGAAGGAGGATCCGGGGAACTACAGGCCTGTCAGCCTGACCTCGGTACCAGGAAAGATCACGGAGAGGATCATCTTGAGTGAGCTCTCAGGGCAAGTGCAGGGCAGCCAAGGGATCAGGGCCAGCCAGCATGGGTTTAGGAAAGGGAGGTCCTGCTTAACCAACCTGATCTCTTTCTATGACCATGTGACCCGCCTTCTGGAGGCGGGGAAGGCTGTGGACGTTGTCTGTCTGGACTTTGGTAAGGCCTTTGACACCGTCCCCCACAGCATTCTCCTGGAGAAGCTGGCGATTCATGGCATAGACAAGTGTACTCTTTGCTGGGTTAAAAACTGGCTGGATGGCCGTGCCCAGAGAGTTGTGATCAATGGGGTGAAATCCTCTTGGCGGCCGGTCACCAGTGGTGTCGCTCAGGGCTCAGTCTTGGGGCCGGTTTTGTTTAATATCTTTATCAATGATCTGGACGAGAGGATTGAGCGCGCCCTCGGTAAGCGTGCAGACGACACCAAGCTAGGTGGGAGAGTTGATCTGCTTGAGGGTAGGGAGGCTCTACAGAGGGACCTGGACAGGCTGGATCGATGGGCCAAGGCCAACTGTATGAGGTTTAATAAGGCCAAGTGCCGGGTCCTGCATTTCGGTCCCAACAACCCCAAGCAACGCTACAGGCTTGGGGAAGAGTGGCTGCTGGAAAGCTGCCCAGCAGAAAAGGACCTGGGGGTGCTGGTGGACGGCCAGCTTAACATGAGCCAGCAGTGTGCCCAGGTGGCCAAGGAGGCCAACAGCATTCTGGCTTGTATCAGGAATAGCGTGGCCAGCAGGAGTAGGGAAGTGATCGTGCCTCTGTACTCGGCACTGGTGAGGCCTCACCTCGAGTACTGTGTTCAGTTCTGGGCCCCTCTGTACAAGAGGGACATTGAGGTGGTGGAGCGTGTCCAGAGGAGAACTATGTGGAATGATTACTAAATGGGCCAAGAATACAAAAATACAGCATTGTTCACACATTAAGGAAAGTCATAAAATCAAGAGGCTTCTGAGGTAGAATACAGCCGCAGTTGGCACGCAAAGAATGCAACATCTGTGATTCCCTGTACAAGGTTGTTTGCAAAACTACACGAGGGATGGAACGGAACATGATTGTTCCGTGGCCTTCCCTTGTGACGAATAGCAGATATGGGGACGAGACGGTACTACGGAACAGATAAGCGGCCTACACGCTACCCGAGCCAACATTTCGTCAAATGTTGATGAAATGCTGTCCTTTTGTGCGAACTTTGCTCACTACAATGTACCAAAACACACCTCCATCCCGGAGACTATCCGCCCCCGAGGTGCGAACACTCCTCCTTGAGTACATTAATCATAATAAAAGTACGTATGACTAAAGTCACTCAAACTCCACTTTGAAGATAAAAAAAATAGTATAAAAATAGCCCAAGAGAGAGGGGATGCCAGGGAAGACACCATCACGAAGAATTCCATCGCTGATTTCTGGGATCAGTGGACGGGCTGAGCCTTTCTTCCCCCCCGCCATAGGGACGCCTGTGGGTAAGACTTAGATTACACCGAGTGCTTTCTCGGGGACTTAGAAATTTCTCTAGAGAATCTCTACCCTACATTTATAGCCAGGCTGTATCGTTTATAATTTTGTCGCGCGTTTTGTATACTTAACAATATCTTTATTTGCACGTGCTTTGCAGACAGTGTATTTATCACCGGCAATCCTAAAGAACCTGTATATCTGTTGTTTAAATAAACTGCACTGTTTAAGTAGCTAGTCGTTTCGCTTTCTCACTGAACGCGACCAAAGACTCGAAGGTGGCCGTGCTAGTTCAGGAGCACGACTAGACTGAAGGTGCAGTCCACTATTAGTGTATCCAAATCGTAACAGTTTAATACATATTAAACGCGATTGGACTGATAGTGCTGAATTGGGCATCACTCAGAATTTAAACCTAGCCGCACCCAGCCTCCCACCTCAGTGAGGAGTGTTAGAACGCAAGGGGGTTTATCTTCTGCCAAAACCGCTTGGCCCCTTTTCACGCAACAAGCTACCAGGCTGGTGAGGGGTCTGGAGACCAGGTCATATGAGGAGAGGCTGAGGGAGCTGGGCATGTTTAGCTTGGAGAAGAGGAGGCTGAGGGGAGACCTCATTGCCCTCTACAGCTACCTGAAAGGAGGTTGGAGAGAGGTGGGTGTTGGCCTCTTCTCCCAGGTGAATAATGACAGGACCAGAGGAAATGGTCTGAAGTTGCGGCAGGGGAGGTTTAGATCAGACATTAGGAAGAATTCCTTTACTGAAAGAGTGGTCAGGCACTGGAACAGCCTGCCCAGGGAGGTGGTTGAGTCACCATCCCTAGAGGTATTTAAGAAACGTCTAGATTGGGCACTTCAGGGCGTGCTCTAGTGGCAGAGATCGTAGGTTGTTTGTTTGTGGTGGGTTTTTTTGTTTTTGTTTTTTTTTTTTTTGTGTGTGTGCGTATGGTTGGACTCGATGATCTCAAAGGTCCTTTCCAACCATGAAGATTCTATGATTCTATGATTCTATAAGGCTCTGGTGGACACCGGTGCACAGCGTACCCTAATGCCATCAGGGTACAAGGGGGCAGAACCCATCTGGATTTCTGGAGTGACAGGGGGATCCCAACAGTTGTCTGTGTTGGAGGCTGGGGTGAGCTTAACAGGGGACAAGTGGCAGAAGCATCCTATTGCGACCGGCCTGGAGTCTCCATGCATCCTTGGCATAGACTACCTCAGGAGTGGGTACTTCAAAGACCCAAAAGGGTACCAGTGGGCCTTTGGTGTAGCTGCCATGGGTACAGAGAAGATTAAACAGGTGTCTACCTTGCCCGGCCTCTTGGAGGATCCCTCCGTTGTGGGCTTGCTGTGGGCTGAAGAACATCAGGTGTCAATTGCTACCATGATGGCGCATCGGCAGCAATATTGCACCAACCGAGACTCCCTGGTTCCCATCCATGAATTTTTTTGTCATCGACTGGAGCCAAGGAGTGATCAGCAAGACTCACTCACCCTTTAATAGTCCCATATGGCCAGTGCAAAAGTCTGACAGAGGGTGGACGCTGACAGTGGACTACAGTGGCCTGAACGAAGTCACACTGTCGTTGAGTGCTGCCATACCAGACATGCTAGAACTCCAATATGAACTGGAGTCAAAGGTGGCCAAGTGATATGCCTCAGCTGATATTGCCAATGCATTTTTCTTGATCCCTTTAGCAGCAGAGTGCAGGCCACAGTTTGCTTTCATGTGGTGGAGGGGTGTCCAGTACACCTGGAATCGACTGCCCCAGGGGTGGAAGCACAGCCCTACCATTTGCTATGGACTGATCCAGACTGCACTGGAACAGGGTGCAGCCCCTCAACACCTGCAATACATTGATGACATCGTCACGTGGCACAACGCAGCAGAGGAAGTGTTTGTGTTTCCTTCTGAAAGTTGTTTTTTCCGTAAAACAAAGCAAGGTCAAAGGACCTGCACAGCAGATACAGTTTTTAGGAATAAAATGGCAAGATAGACATCGTCATATCCCAATGGATGTGATCAATAAGATAACAGCTATGTCCCTACCAGATAACAAAAAAGAAACACAAGCTTTCCTAGGCCTTGTGGGTTTCTGGAGAATGCATATTATAGAATCATAGAACGGTTAGAGGTGGAAGGGACCTTAAAGATCATCTAGTTCCAACCCCCCTGCCATGGGCAGGGACAACTTCCACTACATCAGGTTGCTCAATGCCCCATCCAGCCTGGCCTTGAACACTTCCAGGGAAGAGGCATCCACAGCTCCCCTGGGCAACCTGTTCCAGTGCCTCACCACCCGCACAGTAAAGAATTTCTTCCTGATATCTAATCTAAATCTACCCTCTTTCAGTTTAAAACCGTTACCCCGCGTCCTATCACTACACTCCCTGATAAAGAGTCCCTCCCCATCCCTCCTGTAGGCCCCCTTTAGGTACTGGAAGGCTGCTATAAGGTCCCCCCGGAGCCTTCTCTTCTTCAGGCTGAATAGCCCCAACTCTCTCAGCCTGTCTTGGTGTCGTTGGCAAACTTGCTGAAGGTGCACTCAATCCTGCTGTCCATGTCGCCGACAAAGATGTTAAACAGCACCGGTCCCAGTACCGACCCCTGAGGAACGCCACTCGTCACTGGTCTCCACTTGGACATTGAGCCGTTGACCGCAAGCCTTTGAGTGCGGCCATCTAGCCAGTTCCTTATCCACCAAATGGTCCATCCATCAAATCCATGTCTCTCCAATTTAGAGACAAGGATGTCGTGTGGGACAGTGTTCCAGCATATTCCAGGTTATAGTCAGATTGTGAGCCCTCTCTATCGAGTGACCTAAAAGAAGAACATTTTCGGATGGGGCCCTGAGCAGGGACAAGCCTTTGAACAGATTAAAAAGGAAATTGTTCATGCGGTAGCCCTTGGGACAGTCCAGACAGGACAAGCTGTGAGAAACGTGCTTTACAGCACAGCCGGGAAGCACGGCCCCACCTGGAGCTTCTGGCAGAAAGCACCTGGAGAGACTCGAGGTCAACCTCTAGGGTTTTGGAGCTGAGGATACAGAGGATCTGAGGCTGGCTACACCCCAACTGAAAAAGAGACACTAGCAGCATATGAAGGGAGTTCGAGCCCATGTTCCACAGTGCCCATGTCCCAAAGGGAAGTGCCACTGAAGAACAAATCAGCAAACATCGAGTGGACCAAGCTGCTCAGATTGCCACAATCGATAAAGACTTGGACTGGGAACATAAAGGGGAACTATGTGTAGCTCGATGGGCTCATGAAACGTCAGGACATATGAGATGTCACCTATAGCTGGCCAAGAGACCGAGGGGTGGACTTTTCAAAAGACTCTATTATACAAATAACAAAGGACTGAAATTTGTGCACTAGTGAAAAAGCTAAACGACAAAAAATATTGAGGCATGGAAGATGACATCTAAACCACCAATTTGGAGATGCGTGGCAAGTAGACTACATTGGACCTTTGCGCAGGACTACTAGGGAGCATTGATAGGTCCTAGCCATGGTAGAAATGACTACAGGCTGGCTGGAGACTTACACAGTGACCCATGTCACCACTAAAAGCACAGTAGAGTAGTAGGTCTCGAAAAACAAAGTTTGTGGAGACATGGTACACCTGAAAGAACTGAGTCTGACAATGGCTGTCATTTCAAAAATGAAATTATGAAGTTAGGAACAGCTGAACATGGAACTGACTGGATATACCATATTCCCTATTATCCCCAGGCCTTGGGAAAGGTAGAATGGCATAATGAACTCCTGAAAACCATGCTACAAGCCTGGGGAAAAGGGGATATGAGAAATTGGGATGTTCATTTGGCAGAAGCCACTTGGCTTGTGAAGTAGGGCTTGACATATTAAAGCTGTAAAATAATTGAAGTAGGGGCTTAATACATTAGAACTGTAAATTAGAGTAGGAGCTTAATTTAGGAGACCAGGCGCTTTAAGGCTGTACAAAGAGCAGATGCAACAGTTGTAGTACTAAATGTCAGAACTTATCTCTTATTTTTTAAGACAGAATGCTTTAGGACAATATAACCTTGCAGTAGAAGCTTATCTCTCAAAACAAGGGGCCCAGGATTACTGAGGAATGCAGAGACTAGTCAAAGCTAACACTTTTGATGTGCCAGCAAGAATAAAGAAGTAGAGTAGAGGCCTGCAGTTCACCAGAAGGTCACAACGATGAAGAGGAGTGGAGGAAGTAAACGACCACCAGATGTCTCTGAAGACCACCGAGAGACTCTAGTGCGCATGCGGGAGTGGGCAGTAACCTGTAATAATGAGTTAATGAATAGGTAGTCATTTCTTGGAAAACTAGTGAATATGCATACATAGTATGTATTTAAACTGTACAACTAAATCAGTCGGCGCGCACATTAGGTGGAGCAATCCCCTGTGTGCCCGGCGCTGCAATAAAGAATACCTGCTTAATAGTCACCAAGGCTATTGAGTCTTAACTTCGGCATTTCACTGCATCACTTGTAAACACTGGAGAGGCATCATCCCAACCAGGCCCAGGCCAGGCTAGACCTGCATTACCTCCCTAAGTCCAACTCTCCCCCCTTTTTAGATTGGAGACGTGAGACATAGGTGATCAAGATGGTTAGATTTACTGATCAAGCGACACACCTTTAAAAAGCTAATAATACCTTAGTTGGCTAACAAACTCACCACTATTATTAGTAATATTAGTACACAATTATATCACTGCAAGTAATAGTGAGTTACGATTCTATTGCTTATTATTGATACACAGTTATATTACTATAAAGAAAACATAAACCACACATATAAGTACTATTAAGTTGCAATTTTATTGCCTTTCCTCCTGCACTTAGTAGTAAGGCACAAGTCTATCCCTCCATACAAGTTTATTCCTTCTTACTCCATCCTCCCACACCAAGTCTTCTGGACATAGGCCTGATGGAGAGTCCAGCAGGTTGTCCAAGGGGGCTCCCTCCAGTGTCCTGGGGAGCTTGGGTCTGCAGGTCAGCTTCACCACCGTCTGTAGGCCTCTGCACTTCTACCATTGCAAAATCCCCCAGTTCTTTGTCCTCCACCTGATTTTATACCTTATTCCCCATTTATTCTTTTCCTGAACACACCTTTTAACCACCCCCGCAACCTCCTTTTCTCCACCCAAACACATCCCAAACAAACAACACACCCCTAATTACTTTTTCCTCATTGGTCCCAATTCTGTTACATCTGTACCCAAATTCAGTGTTTCCAACACTGTTACCTAGGCAATTTCAGCCTAATATGGTATTACGGTATTACTGATACAGTTACCTAGATGAAGGTGGCCTTGCATCCCAAGACTCCTGTACTGTCTCTGGTTGGGATGGAGTTAATTTTCTTCATAACAGCTTGTATGGTGCTGTGTTTTAGATTTGTTACCAAAACAATGCTGATAACACACCAATGTTTTAGCTATTGCTGAACAGTGGTTGCACAGCGTCAAGGCCTCTGTTTCTCACTCTGACCGCCCTCACCCCCCCACCCCAGTGAACAGATTGAGGGTGCGCAAGAGGTTGGGAGGGGGCACAACTAGGACAGCTGACCCAAACTAACCAAAGAAATATTCCATGCTATAAAACGTCATGCTCAGTAATAAAACAGGGAGGAGAGGGGTTTAGGTAGGTTAGCTCAGGAACTGGCTGGGCATCGGTCTACCCATGGGAGGTGGCGAGTGATTGCCACTTGCTTTGTTTTGTTTTCTTCCTCTCCTCTTCCACTTCTCCTTTGCTTATTAATTCTTATCTCGACCCATGAGTTTTCTTGCTTTTACTCTTCTTTTTCTCTTCCCCCATCCCACTGGGGGTGGGGGGTGGGGTGGGGAGCGAGCGAGTGGCTGTGTGGTGCTTAGCTGCCTACTGGGGTTAACTCACAACAACTCCCTTCTCACTCTATGGTCCATGCTGGTTATATTTCGTTTCCATTATATGCTTTTTGGACAGAATTATCTTACTTTAGCCTTGATACTCCTACCTACTCCTAATTAAGCACAAGCAGTTTGCATACCAGAGCAACGATATAACCCAGTTAGTGCTCACACCATACTTCTGCCCTTGAATAGTTTTCATCACACCTCTGGTTCCCATCAGAGGGAAACATGATTGTTTGGACTGTCACTCCCTTAGGGAAAGGGAAAACACGGGGCGGGGGGGGGGGGGGGGGGGTTGGTGGTGTTTGCACATGGACTGGGACATACAACATGAGTAATATTACAAAACAGAAAAATTAAATGTGTACCTACACACACACTAACTGTAATTAACCCACTGTGAACCTCATTATACAAAGGAAGATGAACCCTATTTTGGTATGGGCATCAGTCAGGACTTTGACCTTAACAGTGGCACAAACAGCCACCCCTCAGTGCTGGTCACAAGCCACCACGCCACCGTGGAATGAGAGGGAATCATATCAAATGAACCGTAACAAAAAAAAAATATATTGGAGGATTCACGGTATGGTAGGAAATTGAAGGGGAATGTGTTACTGTATAATAATCCCTAATGATAATACAACCCAGTTAACTCAGAATAGCAGCCAGAGCGGAGCAGGTAAAAACGAAGCCTGGTATGTAGGTGATATTAGTGAACATAAAGGACTTCTCACCAGTATGATGACTAGACTTAATTGGACCACCAACTTCACAAGTATTTATAAATGTAGCCAAAACAACCAAAGATTAGAATTTAAATATGAGACCGTATCTAATGGAAGAAACACAAACCAACACTAGTGAATTAACCTCAATATTATCTTGACAAAGAACATGGTGAACCCCACAATTTGTAATACCACCCTCCAATATGTTTACCGTAGGCAAGTGGCAAACTTTACTTGGAGCAATCCAATAAGACAAAGAGTACCACATCAAGTGGGACTGGAATGTAAGTTGACACAATGCCACCTGTGCGCCTTTTATTATAAGGTTTCAACATGCCATGTTCCCTGAATAAGGCATCCGCAGAAGAACTAAGAGACATATCAGGAATGCTAGGACTTGGAGGAGTTGCCCTAAACAACATGGATATCCAAGCCCTCCAAGCCCAGCTGCAACTGGTTGGACAACTAACCTCTCAGCACCTTCAGGGGCTAGCTAAAGCTGCTATCCGATTAGAAATGTCTCACCTCCAATTGCACTGAAAAGAAAGACCTGGGAAGTCATGAAAAATGTATCCAAGACTATTACTACTGCTGTTCAGAATGACTCTTTGGACACTACCTGCCAAAGTATGCAGCTGGCCGCTTTACTAATAATGAACAAGTACGGTTAATCTGCAAAGGAAAACATTGGGATAGCAGAGCCCACGTGTTACATCTTCCTAATACCTCAATAGGGGAAGTACTTAGCTGTGAGCTGCACACCTAAGATGTGAGGGCACTTGTCGTGGTTTAACCCCAGCTGGCAGCCACTCATGCATTTCTCCCCCTTCCCCCCCAAGAAGAGTAGGGAGAAGAGGGAGAAAAGGAGGGGAAAGGAAAAGGAAAAAAACCTCGTGGGTTGAGATTAAGGCAGTTGAATAGAACAATATCAGAAAAGGAAAATAGCAATAATAACAATAATAATAACGACACAAATCACTCTCGCCACATGGTAAATTGGTGAATTCACACCCTCCCGAGCAGTGATCGCGCATTCTCACCCCCTGGCCAACCCCCATTTATGTACCGAGCATGATGTCTATGGTGTGGAATATTCCATTGGCCATTCCATTGTTCTGTCTATGCTCCTTCTCAGCTTCTATGAGAAGCTGAAAAAAGTCCTCGAATGCTATAGACATCACCTAGCAACAACTAAAACAATATGCATTATTGACATTCCTTTCATACCAAATCTGAAACACAGTAATCACTAGAAAGAAAATGAACTCTATCCCAGATGAAACCAGGACGGTACTTCTAAGAATTAGGTGGAAAAAATAACCTGTGTGGGCTACATACATCCAAGGAGTGGAATTAGCAGGCATAATGGCTGGTCAGTTATGGACACATAGCTTGACATCTCCATGGCTATGAATAGACAGTGAACAAATCAAAATTGTCCCTGTAGACATTTGAGATAGGGTTCTATGCATTAATAGTCCCTCTTTCACAGAGGCAATAAATTGCCAAACTCCTTCACATGGATACAATTATTGCACAGTAATTAATGCATGCATTTAGTCTGTCCTGGCCTAAACCACGACACTGCCCCTCTCTCTTTCTGCCCCTCTCTATCTTCCCCCTCTTTCTGCCCTCCCCCTCTCTCTCTCTCTCCCCAATGTTAGGGGTTTCTGAATCAGACAGCCTGAGAGAAGCGAGGCTGCCACAGCTCCATGTCCCCAGGTCCGACAGTAGCAAGGCTAAGCATGTTTTCCCAGTAGGCACACAAACAAACAGAGGTATACAATACAAATAAACATACACACTGTGGTGGGCTGACCTTGGCTAGCTACCAGATCTCCACCCAGCCGCTCTCTCACTCCCTCTCCTCAGCAGGACAAGGGGAGAAAATAAGATGGAAAAGCTCATGGGTTGAGATAAGGACAGGGAGATCACTCGCCAATTACCATGATGGGCAAAACAGACTCGATTTGGGGAAAAATAATTCAATTTGTTGCCAATTAAAAACATGGTGAGAAACAAAGACAAAACTAAAAACACCTTCTCCCCATCCCGCCCCTTCTTCCCAGACTCAACTTCACTCCTTTGTTCCCAACTCTTCTACCTCCTGCCCCAACAAGCAGTGCAGGGGAGGGTGGCGGGGAATGGGAGGTTGTGGTCAGTTTATAACAGTTTGTCTCTGCTGCTCCTTCCTCACACTTTTCCCTTGCTCCAGCGTGGATCCTTTCCACAGGGTACAGTCCTTCAGGAACAACTACTCCATCATGGGTTCCCCACGGGCCGGTCATCCTGCTCTGGCATTGTTTTCTCAGCATTTACCACCCTTAAATATATTTTTGCACAGGCGCTGTAAAGTCATCGGAGCGGTTCAGTATCGGCGCACAGTCAGTCCATTTTGTCTGTTGCTGAGCCGGCTGGAACTGGCTATGACCAGCACAGGGCAGTCCATGACCTACACAGGTCATCGCTGCAGCCTGCCCCTGCTACCAAAACCTTGACAATTATGCCCAATACATCTCTCCAACCCTTCCCCTATGCACTAACCCTTCCAATCCTAACCCTCACCCCAACCCCAAATCCTCCAAGCCCAATCCCTAGCCTAACCTCCAAGTCCTTTAACCCCCAAACATACTCCAACCGCCAACCCATCCAAGCCCAAAACTTCCACTAATAGCCAACCCCAACTTTTCCTTTACCCACCAACCTCTTCCAAGCCCTGACACATCCCCTAACTGCCAACCCCTCTGGCTCCAACCCTCCCCCTACCCATGAAGGACTTCAAAGCCCAACCCATCCAAGCTCATCAACCCCTCCAAGCCCAATTCTTACCTTGCCAGCAAACCCCTCCGAGCCCAACCTTTATTCTGCCTGCCAACCCCTCCAAACCCAAACCCTCAAAGCCCGACCCTTACCCTGTCTACCCATCCCTCCAATCCCAACCCCTACCCTATCCATCAAGCCCTCCTAGCTCAACCCATATCCAGACGGTCAAGCCCTCAAGACCTACCCTTAAACCTAGCTGCTCACCTCTCAAAGCCCAACCCCTCCAGGCCCATCTCTTAACCCTAAGTACCAAGCACTCTAGGCCCAAACCTCACCCTATCCACCAGCCCCCTCTCGACCCAACCTCTAGCCTAAACCCGAACTCCTCTAACTGCCAACATCTCTAACCACCAACCCCTGTAAGCCCAGGGCCTAGCCAACCCCTCCAACCCCAACTTTTACCCTTCCTGCTAACTCCTCCAAGCCCAACCTGTACCCTTAGCCCAAAACCCAACCACTCTAATCCCAACTGAAAGCAGCTCAAACCCAACCCCCAGCCTAACCCCCAACCCCTCTAAACACAAGGCCTAGTCTAACCACCAAACTTGCTAACACCAACACTCTACCCTAACTGCACCCCTCTAACCAAAACCCTTACCCTAACCGCCGACCCCTCTGAGCCCAACCCTCAGCCTGACCCCCCAACTCCTTAAACTCCAACACTTTACCCAACCCAAATGCCAACCCCTCTTACTCTGACCCTTCCCCTAACCACCAAGCCTTCCAAGCCCAATGCTTCCAAGCCCTGCTGCCAACCCCTCCAAGCTCAACCCTTACCCTGCCTGTCAACCTGTCAAAGCCCAGCACTTTCCCTAATCCCAAATACTCCAAGCCCAACCCTTTCCATGCCCACCAGCTCCTTCAACCCCACCCCTTCCAAGTACAGCCCTTATCCTACCCACCAACCCCTGCCCGCCAAACCCTCCAAACCCAAATAGCCCAACCCTCACCCCAACCCCAAATCCTCCAAGCCCACCCTTGCCCTTCCCACCAACCCCTCCAAGCCTATCCCTCCCATTAACCATTCCACACCCAACCCCTCAAAGCAAGCCAAACCTCTCCAAGACCATCTCCTCCAAGTCCAATCCATACTCTACCCAATCCCTCCAGCTCCAACCCTTCTCCTACCCACCCACCCCTCCAAGCCCAGTCCTTTCCCTGCTCACCAATCCCAACTCATAACCTACCAGCAACCCCTCTAAAACCAATCCTTACCCTACCCACCAATTCTTCCAAGCCCAACCCATACCCTACCTGACAACTACTCCAAGACCAACCCTTACCCTGCACACCAACTCCTCCAAGCCAAAACCCTACCCTACCAGCCCACTCCTCTCATGACCAACCCTTATCCTCCCTGCCAGCCCTTGCCCACTCCAACACAATCTTGCAGTCAAATTCTCTTGAGCACCTACAATGCCTTTTGCAGTAAATTCTCACACGCCGACCCAAGCTCTGGGCTTCCCCACAGACACCAGCCAAAACTCACTTCTACTGATAAGCTCTCATCTGAACTGTGCACTACTTAAGGACACATGGCCACTGCCCACGCCAGCATAAGTCCCCAGAGCCAACTTCTCTTTCCTGCATATGCCTCGCCTTCCACAGCCCATTCTGTTGCACTCTGACTGTAGTCGAGCACCTTGCTTCCCCTTGCTTGACAGCTGAAACTCGTGTCTACCACTAAGCGCTCATCTCAACTGCTCACTTAAAAAGGACGCACAGCCACTGCCCACACCAACACAAGTGCTCACGGACATTTTCTCTTTCCTGCCTACAACTGCCTTCTGCAGCTAATTCTTGTTGCACTTCTGACTGAAGCTCTGGGCATTCTCCTCGCTCACCAGCCAAAAGCCATCTTTACCAACAAGCTGTTCTCTTGACTGTGCAAGGACCTGCTTGACAAACCTGATCTCCATCTATGACAAGGTGACCCACTTGGTGGATGAGGGAAAGGCTGTGGATGTTGTCTACCTGGACTTTAGTAAAGCCTTTGACACTGTTTCCCACAGCATCCTCCTGGAGAAACTGGCTGCCCATGGCTTGGATGGGAGTACTCTACGCTGGGTTAAAAACTGGCTGGATGGCCAGGCCCAGAGAATGGTGGTGAATGGAGTTAAATCCAGTTGGTGGCTGGTCAGGAGTGGTGTTCCCCAGGTCTCAGTATTGGGGCCAATTCTCTTTAATATCTTTATCAGTGATCGGGACGAGGGGATCGAGTGCACCCTCAGTAAGTTTGCAGACGACACCAAGTTAGGTGGGTGTGTCGACCTGCTGGAGGGTAGAAAGGCTCTGAAAGAGGGATCTGGACAGGCTGGATCAATGGGCCGAGGTCAATGGTATGAGGTTCAACAAGGCCAAGTGCCGGGTCCTGCACTTGGGTCACAACAACCCCATGCAGCGCTACAGGCTTGGGGAAGAGCGGCTAGAGAGCTGCCTGGCAGAAAAGGACCTGGGGGCGTTGGTCGACTGCCAGCTGAATATGAGCCAGCAGTGTGCCCAGGTGGCCAAGAAGGCCAACAGCATCCTGGCCTGTATCAGGAACAGTGTGGTGAGCAGGACTAGGGAAGTGATCGTCCCCCTGTACTCGGCACTGGTAAGACCCCCACCTCGAGTACTGTGTTCACTTTTGGGCCCCTCTGTACCACAAAAAAGACATCGAGGTGCTGGGGCGTGTCCAGAGAAGGGCAACAAAGCTGGTGAGGGGTCTGGAGAACAAGTCTTATGAGGAGCGGCTGAGGGAGCTGGGATTGTTTAGCCTAGAGGAAAGGAGGCTGAGGGGAGACCTTGTCTATCGCTCTCTACAACTACCTGAAAGGAGGTTGTAGAGAGGTGGCTGTCGGTCTCTTCTCCCAAGTAACAGGCAATAGGACAAGAGGAAATGGCCTCCAGTTGCACCAGGGGAGGTTTAGATCAGATATTAGGAAAAAATGTCTTCACTGAAAGGTTTGTCAAGCATTGGAACAGGCTGCCCAGGGAAGCGGTGGAATCGTCATCCCTGGAGGTATTTAAAAGACGGGTAGACATAGTGCTTAGCGATATGGTTTAGTGATGGTTTTTGTCAGTGTTAGGTTGATGGTTGGACTCGATGACATGAAAGGTCTCTTCCAACCTAGACAATTCTGTGATTCTATGACCTGCAGACACTGCCCATGCCAACACAATATTCACAGACAAATTCTCCTACCTGCCTACGCTTCCCTTCTGCAGCCCATTCTTGTCACAGTTCAAAACTCTTGTCTTGTAGCCAAAACTCTTGTCTTGCAACGCAAGAATGGGCTGCAAACAGCAAGTGTAGTTGACAAGAGAACTTGGCTGTGAGCACTTGTGTTAGTGCGGGCAGTTAGCTGCATGTCTTTTTAAGGATATGTGGAAGGAGAGTGTCTGCTCCTTTAAGGGTATCTGGTCAAAGGAGACATAAACAAGGACATACAGAGACAAACCTGACTGTCACACGTACTACAGGTACGTTGGACAGAAAAGGAAGATTAAAGAAAATGTACCCCTTTGTACATCTTTGTCCACTACATATACTTGTAGCCTTGTTCGTACCAAAAGTATCAAAACTAGTTCTAGCTCATACCACTGACATGGGGATGGATGCAATTAGTCTAGTTTTATATGAATACGGTCAGGCTCAGACTTAAAAAAATAAAAATTTTAATTCATTTTAAAGAACTTATGGGAGAAGTTTTCAAACACCTTTTTCATCTGAGCAGAGCTGCACATGCCTGACAGAGAAAAACATCTTGGGCCTGGAAGCCATTTTGAGGCCAAAGAACCAGAAAGCTCGAGTGTTTAAAAAGTTCAAGAATGAGATCTCTCTTTCAGAGTGTCATCTGAGAGGTTTTTGTCCCTTTGGGAAGTTAAAAAAACCCAACACACCCACACAATCTTTTTGGCTCCTCAGTGTCCTAGGTTGGAGACTGGATTTATTTAAACTCTGTTCTTTAAAAAAGAGAAGTAATTCTCATAAGGACATACAAATGCTGCATCTTTCTTTAAGTTAGTTAAATATATTGTTACCTTTCTCTTCCTTCCTCTTCTAACAACTTTAGGAATGCATATATCATTTGTTTTCATCACATCCTATGAAGATAAGAAAAAATAAAGTGTCTTAGCAAACTTAAGATATAGTTTAAATGATTGAGAATTTCTCAGGGAAATCACATAACTGAAGCTTCTGATATGTGACAGGCAAAAACTTTCATCACATCAAGATGCTTTCTGTTAGTAAATCATAGAATCATAGAATCATAGAATCTTCATGGTTGGAAAGGACCTTTGAGATCATCGAGTCCAACCATACGCACACACGCACAAAAAAAAACAAAACAAAAAAAAACCCCAAAAAACCCCAACAACCTACAATCTCTGCCCTTTAGAGCATGCCCTGAAGTGCCACATCTAGACGTTTCTTAAACACCTCTAGGGATGGTGACTCAACCACCTCCCTGGGCAGGCTGTTCCAGTGCCTGACCACTCTTTCAGTAAAGGAATTCTTCCTAATGTCTGATCTAAACCTCCCCTGCCGCAACTTCAGACCATTTCCTCTGGTCCTGTCATTATTCACCTGGGAAAAGAGGCCAACACCCACCTCTCTCCAATCTCCTTTCAGGTAGCTGTAGAGGGCAATGAGGTCTCCCCTCAGCCTCCTCTTCTCCAAGCTAAACATGCCCAGCTCCCTCAGCCTCTCCTCATATGACCTGGTCTCCAGACCCCTCACCAGCCTGGTAGCTCTCCTCTGGACATGCTCCAGCACCTCAATGTCCCTCCTGTACAGAGGGGCCCAGAACTGAACACAGCACTCGAGGAGAGGCCTCACCAGTGCCGAGTACAGAGGCACGATCACTTCCCTACTCCTGCTGGCCACGCTATTCCTGATACAAGCCAGAATGCTGTTGGCCTCCTTGGCCACCTGGGCACACTGCTGGCTAATGCTGGCCACTCTTTCAGTAAAGGAATTCTTCCTGGAATTCTTCCAGCTCACTGCTGGCCGTCCACCAGCACCCCCAAGTCCTTTTCTGCTGGGCAGCTTTCCAGGAGCCTGTAGCGTTGCTTGGGGTTGTTGGGACCGAAATGCAGGACCTGGCACTTGGCCTTATTAAACCTCATACAGTTGGCCTTGGCCCATCGATCCAGCCTGTCCAGGTCCCTCTGTAGAGCCTCCCTACCCTCAAGCAGATCAACACTCCCACCTAGCTTGGTGTCGTCTGCAAACTTACTGAGGGCGCGCTCAATCCCCTCGTCCAGATCATTGATAAAGATATTAAACAAAACCGGCCCCAAGACTGAGCCCTGAGGGACACCACCGGTGACCGGCCGCCAAGAGGATTTCACCCCATTGATCACAACTCTCTGGGCACGGCCATCCAGCCAGTTTTTAACCCAGCAAAGAGTACACTTGTCTATGCCATGAATCGCCAGCTTCTCCAGGAGAATGCTGTGGGGGACGGTGTCAAAGGCCTTACCAAAGTCCAGACAGACAACGTCCACAGCCTTCCCCGCCTCCAGAAGGCGGGTCACATGGTCATAGAAAGAGATCAGGTTGGTTAAGCAGGACCTCCCTTTCCTAAACCCATGCTGGCTGGCCCTGATCCCTTGGCTGCCCTGCACTTGCCCTGAGAGCTCACTCAAGATGATCCTCTCCGTGATCTTTCCTGGTACCGAGGTCAGGCTGACAGGCCTGTAGTTCCCCGGATCCTCCTTCCGACCCCTTATCATTACATTAAAGTTTGCTCTCTGATGATATCTCTAATTCCCATTAGCTTCAATGAGTGGTATAAATATATCTGAATTCATATGAAACTTTACATTTTAAACCACTCCCGAGACAGTCACAGTGCTAGCAACTGTAGCTTCTAAGTATTTAAAGATACAGTTGCAAGTCAAAGTACACAGTATTAAAGTTAACTTCTTTAGGTTAAAAAGAGTAACATTCCACATACTTTGCTACTGAATTTTTCAAAGGGGACGTCATCTTCTTTGACAGTATCCATCTCTTTGTCTTCTGTAGGTACATTATTATCCTGCTTACTTGATGACTGAAAATGGAAAAATTAACATGGAGTTAGTTAATTTATAGAAAAACAGAAGTGAAAAAGAGGAACTCAACTATCAGACTGCTTTGCACTTTCGGTTTAAATAGTTTATGCATATATATGCACATTGCTTCTTTAGATAGACATCAATACCCCCCCAAATCAAGCATGTTCATTTTCATATGTGTACCTCTTGCTCTCTACATTTCTTTCATATTTACAGACAGTTGTCAGAGCAGGTCAAAAATATTGCAACATACCATGACAGAACTAAAAAAAATATAATAAAAAATTACACCAGCACTTATTTTATTCCATTTTATGTTCGTGATAACATCATTACATTTCTTCATATCAGTACTTCTAAATGTTCAAACCAATACTAAGAGAATTCATCTGGACAACTGCTTATCTATGTATATGGATAAGAGTCATGGATCAGAACGAGTAAACATTATGAATGTAAAGGTGTACAAACAAAATGCAGTAGACTACAAACAAGGTATTTAATGGTTTATGAGCTAAAATCTGGTAACAGTGATCATCAGTAACTGTATTTTGACAATGCTATGCTTTAAAAACAACAAAACAAAAAAACTTTAGATGAGCTGGTTTTTAGAGATATATATTTAGATCTATTTTAGAGATATATCTAAGTTTGATGATCGAGAGTTTGTAATACTGGGAAATAATCACCTTAGGGAGAAAGAGAGAGGGGAAAAGAGAAGAAAAAAGAGAGTGGGAGAGAAAGAAAGGGAAGGAAAGAGAGATAGAAAAGGAAAAGAGAAGGAGAGAGGGGGAAAGGGAGAGGGGAGGGTGAAGGGAGAGATGGAGGAGAGGGAGAGAGAAGCAGGTAGGCAAAGAGAGTTATCGAGACCAAAAAAAGCTGGGGGGGGAGGGGGGGGAACAGAGACGATGGGGAGAGAGAGAGGTGGGGTAGCACAGAGAGGGAGGGGGGGCTAAGACCAAGTCAGAGGGAGACTGAGAGCGTGTGATTGTGACCGGAAGGGGGGGGTGTCCAAGTCTGAGAGAGGAGGGGGGGCCAAAAGAGAAAGGGAGGGGGCTGAGAGTCACGCACACACATAGAGACTGAGAGAGTGATCAAGACAAATAGAGATGCCGAGCCCAAGACAGAGGGAGACCGAGGGCGGGGGAGAGGGAGGGAGGCACCAAGGTGGTGAGTGAGAGAGGGTGTGAGAGCGCAAGAGAGCTTTTGAAACGGAGACCAAGAAAGTCAGATGGGTGCAAACAAGAAAGAGAGGGAGAGAGTCAGAGAAAGAGAGTCTAAGACCAGGAGAAGGAAAGGGAGAAGGAGAATGAATGAATGAGAGACAGAGAGATGGAGATGGAGAGAGAGAAAGAGACTAAGATGGGGGGGGGCGGGGGGCGCACCGAGACAGACCAGGCAACATTGAGAGGGAGTGTGAGAGAGATCAAGAGCATGTGAGAGAGACTGAGAAAATGATGGGGGAAGGGGGTCCTGAGACTGAGAATGAGAGAGAGAAATTGAGAGAGATGGGGAGAGCGACCCCAAGAGAGCAAGATGGAGAGAGATAAAGTGAGCGAGGGAGAGGCCGAAAACAAGGGAGAGAGGTGCTGAGGGAGGCTCTGAGAGAGAGAGACTGAGCGGTGGGGTAGACCAAAAGACACTGAGAGAGATATACTGATAGAGAGAAAGCCAGAGAGACAGAGAGTGAAGCTGAGATACATGGATAGAAAGAGGCAGAGAGACCGAGAGAGAGTATGGGAGAGAGACTGGGGGCAAGAGACACAGACCGAGATCGAGAGTGTGAGCAAGACTGAGAAAGAGAGATAGGAAGAAAGAAAGTGAGTGAGAGGGAGTCTGAGAGAAGGGCCAAGAGAGATGGGGCAAGAGCTCGAGGAGGGGGAGAGGACAGCCCGAGCGGGGTGAGGAGAGTGGGGAAAGGGAGCATGCATGGAGGGGGTGGGGGTGGGGGGGAGAGAGACGAGGGGAGTGGGAGGAGAGATGGCAAGAGACAGATGGGGGCAGGGGAGAGACTCGGAGAGACTCAGAGAGACAGAGAGACAGAGACTGTGAGAAACAGTAAGAGCCAGAGGGGAAGGTAAGAGGGGTAGAGAGACTGAGAGAGTAAGACTTTGTGTGTGTGTGAGAGAGAGAGAGAGAGATCGGGAGAGACTGACATGGAGGGGCAGAGAGGGATAGCTGGGGTGAGAGCCCAACAGAGAGAGAGACCAAAGGCCTGAGAGTGAGATAAATTGAGAGACTGTGAAATAGAGCAAGAGAGAGGCGGGGGGACGGGGGACGGGGGACTGGACGGGACTGGATGACACTGAGAGAGTGGTCAAAAGACATAAAGAGCTTTGGGGGGGGAGGAGGGGGAGAGAGAGGGGGAGGGAAGCAGGGAGAGGGAGAGAGGGGAGACATACAAGGTAGGGAGAGAGACAAGGTGAGAGAGAAGGTGCGATAGACAAGTGGGGGGAGACAAGGTGGAGGGAGGAAGAGAGACAAGTTGGGAGGGAGACACACAGACAACATGAGAGGCGTGCACACGCAACGTGAGAGATAGAGACACGCAGACAATGTGAAAAAGAGACAGCAGGAGAGAGACAGCGTGCGAGCTTGAGAGGCACACACAACATGAAAGACAACATGAGAAAATGTGAGAGGCAACGTGAGACAAGAGGCAGACAGACATACAATGAGGTGGGCACAAGAGATGCATGAGAGAGAGAGACAGACACACGAGAGAGACAGACACATGAGACACACACAGCTCAAGAGAGAGACAGAACGAGAGGCGACAAGCACACGAGGCCGACACAAGACAGGCACAATGAGACAGAGACACACACACAAATAGAGAGACAGAACGTGAGATGAGAGAGACACGAGAGATGGACACAGGCACAGCTAGAGAGCGCAACTGAACGAGATACACAAGAGAAACAGACACAAGAAAGAGAGATGAGACAGACACACGAGACACGCACAATGAGACAGAGACACAGACAAACGAGAGAGGCAGAACAAGATGTGAGAGAGGCACACAGCAAGAGACGGACCCCCAGAGCGAGATGGAGACCGGCACGATGAGAGCGCCACACACAACTAGCGAGAGAGAGACAAGAAGAGAGACACTGGACAAGAGCCAAGAGACACACAATGAGACAAACACACAAGACAGACACATAACAAGAGAGATGAAAGATGAGGCGCAAGAGACAGACAGGAGAGACACAATGAGAGAGAGTGAGCACAAGAGACACAAGACAGATATGAGACACAACAAGAGAGTGCCGGGAGGGAGAGATGAGAGACAGACCCACAACTAGAGAGACACAGGAGACAATGGGACAGGCATGATAGAGCAAGGAGAGAGAGAGAGAGACAGTGGGAGACGGCCACATCAAGAGCCAGACAGACGAGACTGAAAGAACTAGAGAGAGAAGAACAAGAGACACGAGACAGACAGGCACACACATGAGAGACACAGACACATGAGAGAGACACAATGAGAGAGACAGGCACCAAAAGACAGAGACAGACATGAGAGACAGACAGACAGGCCCGAGAGACAGGCCCAGACACACAACTAGAGAGAGAGAGAGAGACAGAACGAGAGGTGCGCGAGAGACAAGAGACAGACAGAACTAGAGAGAGACAACGAAGAGACAGACACACAATGAGAGAGGCAGCCACACATACACCCACACTGAGAGAGAGAGACAGCTAGTAAAACTGGTCCTTAACTTGCCCTTGATTACCTGATTAAAAGACGAATTAGGCTTTTATCATCCCATCTTCTCATTTCAAGGGCTCTCCATATACTTCTGCCCATTTACCTTGGTGGCACCAACTTGAGACAGTTCAAAAAAACACTTGTGGCTTTAAGCCCACTGCCACCTCCAGCACCACACAAGCTTTTGCACAGCTTCCCAGCTAAGCAGTCCAGCTTAAAAAAATAAATAAAGTTGTTTCCTCCACTCCCAAAAGCAGGGTCAGCTCCTTACATCAATGAACAAATGCTTTTACCAGCACAGTACAATGGCAGGAAAGAGCAGCAGCAACAGGCTGAGTAATACTACCATGAAGTTACTTATCAAACTGTGCCCCTAATGTGTAGCAGAGAAGCCAAATCATACTGTCCTTAGTAACATGGGTCAGAAGCATTAAAGAAAAACCTCAAAGCAACCAGAAGTTAGGAGATAATCTAGAAAATAAGAAATCCTGACATACCTATGGTCTCCTTCCTACTACCAACTCATTGTAACAAAAGAACTCTTGACAACATCCATCAATGTAGTATCTAAAACTGTTGAGAACGGAACTCCTAAAATAAAAGGACACTGATATCCTGTAATATAGTAGTTTCCAGAAATTAGTTAGAGATAACTGAGATACTACAGATGTATCACTACCATCCTCACCTAGTTTTGTGCTTTCAGGGTTATTTAGACCACACATACCACCAACAACTTCATGAAAAGAGACCACACACCTCTCTTCATTACTCTGTGTATGTATGTGCCTGTGTGTGTGAGTGCATGTGTACATCACATGAACAGAGCTAAAAAAACTAAGGATGTAAATCTAAAGATACACTGTAATACCAAATGCATAGTGAAGTAGAAAGGTTTTCCCTCTCTCCCTTGTAGTAGAGACTACATACAGCAGCAATAAACAGCAGACATTTCAGATAAATGCAGTTTAAGTTCAAATACAATATATTTTAAAAGGACACAATCTAGTTTCAGTAGGATTTTAAAACAATACATGCTTATGCAAGCCAAAAAGAAAAACTTTGTCTACATAAACTAGCATATACCAGTTACTGATAGACTTCCTGACACAAAAGTTTGATAAGAGTATGAAAACCCTTATATGCATTTATATGAAGATTTGTAGTAATTTAAATTGACTCTTAAAAAAATCTATTTAGTGAAAGAGTGCTCTTTTAGCCTAAATGGAATCTAATGTTGTTGTAGATTTTTAAGCCAAAGTTGTCACAGAGAGATCCCTACCTGTTCAAGCTATTAAACAGCCTTCAGAAAGAAATTGTGAAACAGTACTAAATCTTGACAGTCATTTCCCCTTTCACTTAGCTAAAAATGCTGTATACGTTTTCATTATGTGTATTCTGATTTAGAAAACTAGATCGGTAATTCAGTTTCACAAATATTTATAGCATCTGAAAAGCACTACAGAAGGACAAAAATGTTATAATGTTCCAGCCTGAAAACAAGAAAAAAGAACAGTCACAACACTGATGTGCTGCTAATTTAAAGTAATTATGACTTTAACAATATATTTTTAAACTTGAAAGATTTTCTGATAAAACAAACCTAATTAAATAGCCACTCACTCTGGAAATAACAGACTTCCTCCTTTTGGCTTCTCCTTTTTCTTCATTGCCCTCAGTAGGCTCTTGACAACTCTCGCAAATAGTTTCTTTGACAGCACTTTTAATAGCTGGATGGGACTAAAATACAAAAACATCACACTTGAAATCTAAATACCTTCCTAAACTACAGAATAACGATATTAAAAGTTGCACTGTACCTGCAGATCTAAGTAACCTCTGGTTAAAGCTGCAAGAATGTTAAAACATCTTGTCTAATTTATTAATTCTCAATTTAAATTGAGAAGTGACAGTATTTTCATTATCTACCTTTCAAGCTCTCATGCACTAACAGCAGCTTATATTTATGTTATAAATACTGCAGGGGAACATTTTCTGAAGTTCAGTTTTATAAATCGAAGAGCTCCAAGTCAAACATGAATTGTCAAGATTTTTGGGCAAGAGATGAAGTTACACTAGAAATAAATTCACCATGGGGTGCCTTTTCCAAACATATGGCAAACTCCACAAGTGCATTCTTGTATATATCTATAAATGAGTCAATCAGCAGTTCATCATCAACAAATGCAAGAAACCAAAATCCACTATTTAAAACTTTTGTACAGTTTTTTTTTTTATTTTAAATAATACCAAAAGGCATGGTTAACCTTCTTCCTGGCCAAGGAATCAATTTTTTAATTAGCTGTCAATACTAAGTGAGCACAGAAAGCAATTATTCTTTTCCTGAAAACATTAGTAGATTAATATTTCAAAAGTCTGAAGAACTGAAGTAAAAGACATGGAAGTAGAGGAGGAGAAGGCAAAATAACTATTTTTAATTAGATTACTTTATGAATAATGTTCTCATTATTAAATCTTAGCTCTTTTTCATAAAACTGTCAGAACTTCCTCAACTCTTAATTTTTTCCTCCCCTTGAGAAAGTGGCTCTAGCTTAAAACCCAAGCCACAAGCTACCTTTTACCCTCCACCTCCCTAACAATTACAATTACCTCTGCAAAGTATAAATAATGCATTTGGAACATTCTAGCTACTTCTGTCAGCTCAACATAAAATTAAGCTCTCAAAGATTTATCAACATAAAGTATGCTTAGGGAAGGGAGAAATAATAACAACAATAAAGTATGTGAAATAAAAATTAATCATCCCCTAGTAATGACTAATGTATTATCCTTTTACTCCAAGCCCATATCACATCCAAATTAAAAATTAAATTATTCTGACATCTCAGTCTGAATATCCCACTATTAACTTATTCTGCATATGGCCAGAGTTCTCTATTCATCCTTCGTTTTCCAGACACTGGGGATAGCTACATTGTCTTCCCTGCTACTGTCCCAAAAGCTGTGCCTCCTCTAAGTAGGTACAAACTTTAAAAAAAATATATGCATATGTAGATCAAATAACATCTTTAATATGTGTGTTTTCCTCTCCAACAACACAGCTAAAAACCTTGCCAGTCTACTCATAAACACAAGTAGTGATTACTACAGTGTACTGGCTATACACAGTCCTACTTTGAATACTGCTGGAAAAATCAATTTTCCTAGCTTGTCAGATTGTCCACATCACTTTTCCACTGATTCTTCATTCTTCATGAGAAACTGCATGCCTTTAGCTTTCAAGACCTTTCACTTCCTACTTTCACCCTGTTTTGGACCCCTCCTCATCAGCTACCGAGGTCTCAGCTTCTGCCTCTGCCACTTTCAACCAATTTTGTTTCCTCCTATGCTGCTACCAAAATGAGCAAAAGCTTCCTCATAAATATCCATAAAACCACACAACTACCTTGCATCAAATTCTTATTTGAACTTATTTACCTTCCCCTACTAAGAAGAAAACAAAACAAAAAAAACAGGTTAATTGTTAATTATGCCAGATGCAGAGATTATGGCCTATCAGTCAGGATGATGAACATCCTTCCATCCTTTTTCATGCTCCCTTCACCCATTGTTTTCTCTCTGAAGAGAGAGAAAGGGCTATCATTCTTTTCTGCAGTTGTAGAATGCCATATGCAATAAAGGTTTTTCTTTATGACTAGGGTTGCTGGGTGGTACTGCAGTGTGAACTGAAATTGTTACTACTTTACTTCACAAGGTGTGACGGTGTGCTCTCCCTCGCCCCGACCTGACCTTTTCCTGTAACCCTGCTCAAGCGATAACCACCAGTGGCAGTCATGATGGATGTGTCTGGTCAAAGTGGATTCGGGGAGACAGTTAACAACACAATAGCCAAGGGCTAATTTATGGCAGTGCACCCACCTAACCATAGTGTTGGTCAATCAATGTCCAATTCAAGCCAAATTTGGAAGAAACTAACATCTAGTTGGTATGCAAATATGACTATGAGTCAATCATCTTACCCCCATAAATAGTGAAAAGCCCAAGAGCCCCTTGAGCTCTCCTGCACAGCAGGGAGCTGCATGGCAGGATGTCCTCTTGAATAGAGATGCTTCTCAAGGTTACTCCTCGAGGTTTAGAGATTCCTTGCTGCAACAGATTCTCGGTAAGTGACTAATAGCACGCTAAACTTTGAAATCTTAGCTAAGTGATATAAAGGATTGATTGCGCATATATAATCCTTTAGGCATAAACCGTTAACCAAGTCTGGGACTAGGATTGGATCCAGCTGCACCTAGACTCCTCCCTGAGAAGCAGTTCAGAAAGCAAGGGGGTCCTTTCTGAATCTCATGATTCAATGGGAGGGTCTCCCTGACAATTTTGTCTGACCCTGTCCTCTGTGCAGTAAATAACCAAGTGTACCTTGCCATCGAATCTTGTTAAACCCCTGTCACATTTATTATCAAACTTTGTTAAATCACTGTTTTATATCAATAAATATATTGCTGCTTCTCTTTTACGAGTGAAGTGCATCAATCCATCCATGACACAAGGTAATGGTGAAAAAGTATACTGACTCCTTTTTTCCAAATAGGGAAAAATACATGTCCCTTATTAATACAGTCCTTCTCCACTGCCATGAGCGGATAAACACCTTTCTGTATATATAAGCAGAGAAAATACTCATCCAGAAGAGGATATCTGATCTGCTGGTCTTACTTCGGAAACTCAAACTCTTTCTTTAGCCATATTCTTCTTTAAACTAGACACACAGTAACTAGAGAAGCCTTGTGAAGAGGAGACTACAAATGCAAAAAGGATATCTAGTATTTCACATGAAAGTAATGACAAACATTCAGAGAGACCAATTATTCTTATTTGTATTACAGTATTATCCAGAGGCCCTAGATTGTGATCAAGGTCCACACAAATGGCCTGTAGTCTTTACAATGTTCTGAGCAGGTAAGTATAAACAAAATAAGCAGCAAGAGGACAATTTCTTTGTCTTTAGAGTAACTTTGGGGCTTCTGATGGCTGTCTGGCTATAAATTAAGCCCAAAAAGTTTATCAGATGGCTATGAAACAGGGGATCACTGACAGACAAGGACTGATTCAAGCAGGCTATGTGACAATTTTGGCGGTAATAAGATCACAGAATCACAGAATGGTAGGGGTTGGAAGGGACCTCTGGAGATCATCTAGTCCAACCCCCCTGCCAGAGCAGGGTCACCTAGAGCAGGTTGCACAGGAACGTGTCCAGGTGGGTTTAGACTATCTCCAGAGAAGGAGATTCCACCACCTCTCTGGGCAGCCTCTTCCAGTGCTCTGCCACCCTCAAAGTAAAGAAGTTCCTCCTCAAGTTTAGGTGGAACTTCCTGTGTTCAAGTTTGTGCCCGTTACCTCTTGTCCTGTCACTGGGCACCACTGAAAAGAGCCTGGTCCCACCCTCCTGACACCCACCCTTTAAGTATTTATAAGCAGTGATAAGATCCCCACTCAGTATAGGAATGTATCTGAGAGAAAATGGCCATGTGAGCCAGCCTCCCTACTGTGAGAGATTAGATTAAGGGCAAAACAGGTGGTAGAAGATGGAATTAGTACATGGGAAAAACGGGAACTGAGAAGGTAGAAAACATGTTGTGCTAATGACTAAGCAATTTACTATGCGAATTCTTGTAACCAATCTGATCTGTGAATGAACTGCATGGACAGCGCATGGACAGTGTAACTAGCTAATCAGAAATAGGTGAGTCGCGTGTACGGCTACAACACAGGGTATAAAAGATGATGATCTGTGCTTAATAAACGGCTTCTGTTGCTTCACATTGGATCGTCTGGAGTCCAGTTATTTCTCCTCAGATGGTGACCCCGATGTGATACCGATCGGCGCTTGGCTTGAGCAACGGAATGCGAGGGGCGGAAGACCCAGAAGGAGATCCACCGGCTGGAGGACGGCTCAGCTGGACTGAGACCGGGCGGATTGGGCGGCAATCCAGAATAAACAGACGACATGGCCACGGACACCCAGAGAGAGGTGAGCAGCCAGGGCAGGAGATGGGGCAACAAGTAACAAAAGAAGAAGGGGCTGTATTAAGACTTCTCCTGCATATCCTCTCTAAGAGAGGGGTGAAATACGATGAGCGTATGCTCCGAAGGTTGTTAACCTGGTGCAGAGAGAACGGATTCGCACCAGAGCCCCAGACAGCTTTTAAACCAGAAATATGGGAGGCTGTTGGGAAAAAACTGTGGGAAGCGATAAGTAAGGGAGACAAAGAGGCATCACCGTTAGCGACGACATGGCGGTTGGTGTCATCGACCTTACAAGATATGAAGGCGGAGCGAGCCACGGCGGCCGGGGCTTTTGCAGCATTACAACCCACGGGAGGGGGATCGAACAGGCCAGGTCCGGAGGTCTGGGACGATCCCCTGCTGATCCCCTCTGCTCCACCTGAGGCCGAGGGAGGAGGCAGAATGTCAGCAGAGAAGGACAGAGCCGGAGCTGTTTGCTCCTGCCATTGCCCGCCTTGCCCCCTCCCCTCCCCTCCCCAGTCGTCTCCCTGAGATAGAAGTGCTGGTTTTGTATGTCTGCTGTGTAAGTGTGTGTGGGCGCCGGCTTATACCTGCTGATCAGCATGTGTGCTACTGTTTGCTTTTTGTTGTGTGCAGTGTCGTTAGGTGACTCCCCTTGAGCAGGTGTTCTGCCCGGTGTGGTACTGTTCTCGGATGCAACTAGGGCTGACACTCCGTCAAGTGAAGAAGTTTGTGTATACACAATGTTTAGATGTAAGGCGAGCGCGCCCCAGGTAGATACACCAGGATGGGCTGTAGAACCGATGGAAGTCCTGAAATATTGGGGGAGTTTTCACAAGCCGACATGTTTACACTCTCGGGAATGGCTCGCCCGTGCAGGGCGTATCGCTGGTTGTTTGTCGTTTGTCTATAAGATCATGGTTGATTGGGAAAAGGAGTTGAGCCAAAATCTATAGGATGCTCTGTAGGAAAATGAGAAACTTAAGGAAAAATGAGAAACTGAGCTCTTGTTGCAAAGGCAGACTTTTATGTCAGTCGTAAGTGATGGGGGAAAAAAAAAAAAGAAAAAAAAAGAAAAAAAAAAAGAAACCAAACAGGAACAATTAGATGGGAAATGTGCCACGTTAGCACAAAAGTATGCCATAAGCATTACGAGAAAGCATCAGAAAAAGAGAAATAGGACACCTGATTCAAAGCAGTACCATAGAGATATGTTTTTGGTTTTTTCCTATATGTGTCTATGTTATTGCATGCCTTAGTAGATTGCTCTGTGTTATACCCTGCGAGACTAAAATGAACCCCAGCAGAAGCGGTCTCTTGAGCAAGGGGGTGGAATATGGGAAAGCAACGGAAGATCGGCAAGGAGGACTGTAAATACACTCAAGAGACTCGCACCTGGGTGCTGGAAAACACATATATCACACCAATTGTTATTCAGTCTCGGGTGCTGGCAAGAAAAACATTTGGATGACATAAGCCTGTAATGGACTCACAGACACCTTATCCAGCTGCTTGAGAACCTTGGCCTGTTGTGGAAGAAGATCAAAGCACAGTACCAGCAAGAACAGGGAGTCCGCATGCGCTCTTGCTAACAAGGACTCTCTTGCTGCCAAGGATAAGTTTAACAATGCTACTAGTACAGCTATTTCTGAGTTATTGCTAGATGTAGATAGTATTTGAGATGTGATGTTGCAAAACAGAACTGCTACTGATTTTTTGCTTTCAGCTCACAGACATGGTTGTCAAGATTTTAAAGGACTGTATTGTATGAATCTAAGTGACCACTCCAAATCCATCCATGCCCAGCTGCAGGAACTGCACCGACCGAACCAGCAACTTGTGGAGACCACTGGGTGAAATCTCTTTGCTGGATGGACTTGGGGGTGGGGTTGGTTGAAGCAAATTATACTCATTGCCTGTGTGGAAGGAATTTGTCTGTTATGTTTAGTATGCTGTTTGCCGTGTTTAATAAGCATTATACGATCAGCTGTAAATGCCGCTTTGCATCGTACCCTTGTACGAGTTGTAGAATATGTTGCTCTAAAAACTATGTGTGTATCCATGAGAACCTGACCTTCACAGAAGAAGATAACAAGAAGGGATTACAACAATGTAGTCAGGTATCAGACAGCCGCTGTTAGCAAAGCTGGATCATGAGTTTGGTGAGACTCACTGCATACGCTGGCCACGCGTGCAGCGACTCTGGCCTGTACTTTTCTACTCCATCCAGTGCAGGAGAGTCTGGTGGGACTCGCTGCATGCACTGGCCATGCATGCAGCGACTCTAGCCTGTACTTCTCCACTCAATCCAGTGCAGGATATAGGGGGGCTGTCTCGGGTCAGAGAGGGGGAGAGAGACGTGAGCGAGGGGGAGAGAGACATGAGCACACTTTGAAGATACAGGGGATGCCCTGAAGCACTGTGTCTGCCCCCGCCCCCCCCCCATAAGTTCTATGTTCATTAACCCCAACAGCTCTGAAGGCATTACAGCATGTTGCAAGATAAGATATAGTCTACTACTGCTGCAAGACGCATTGAACACCTTCCTACAAGAATTTCAACTTTATGCCCTGTTAGGACAGTGGGATGATGCACTCGCAAAGAGCCTGACTGCATTAGAGTGGGTATTTTTGCCGATTGTCAGCAGCTGGCTCCTCTGCCATCATTTGCGGGGGTTAACCCACGAGGGCTTACACCTGATGAACTTTGGCAATCCGATGTTACGCGCATTATGGAATTTGGACATGTTTCAGTCAATTTGTTTTCTCACTTTGTTGTGGCTACTGCTCATACAGGAGAGAAGGCTTGTGATGTTATTCGACATTGGTTGCAATGCATTGCAGTCATGGGAGTACCAAAAACTATAAAAACTGATAATGAACCAGCTTATGTGTCCGCTAAAGTACAGGCCTTTTTTTTTACAGACATGGGGTATTAAACGTGTCACCAGTATTCCTCATTCCCTGGCTGGGCAAGCAATTGTGGAGCGTATGCATCATACTTTAAAAACCATGCTTGCTAAACAAAAAAGGGGGAATCCCGTAGGTATGACACCTCAAGAGTGATTGTATAAAGCAACTCATGCTTTAAATTTTCTAAACATGTCTTCTTTGTCATCCACAGCAGTAGATGGACATTTTGTAAGAACTGTTGAATGGCCTGAACAACCGAAGGTGTATTATAAGCACCTTAAATCGGGGTGCATGCTAACCACAGATAACACTGCAACAAATAGAAGTTCTGAGCAAGACAATTCTGTAATGATTTGTACTTTCAGTGTAAATTTTTTTCCTAATATCTGGTCTAAACCTCCCCTGGTGCAACCTGAGGCCATTTCTTCCTGTCCTATCACCTGTTACTTGGGAAAAGACACCGACCCCCACCTCTCTACAACCTTTCAGGTAGTTGTAGAGAGCGATAAGGTCTCCCCTCAGCCTCCTTTTCTCTAGGCTAAACAATCCCAGCTCCCTCAGCCGCTCCTCATAAGACTTGTTCTCCAGACCCCTCACCAGCTTCGTTGTCCTTCTCCAGCACCTCAATATCTTTCTTGTAGTGAGGTGCCCCAAACTGAACACAGTACTCGAGGTGGGGCCTCACCAGTGCCGAGTACAGGGGGACGATCACTTCCCTAATCTTGCTCACCACACTGTTCCTGATACAGGCCAGGATGCTGTTGGCCTTCTTGGCCACCTGGGCACACTGCTGGCTCATATTCAGCTGGCAGTCGACCAACGCCCCCAGGTCCTTTTCTGCCAGGCAGCTTTCCAGCCACTCTTCCCCAAGCCTGTAGCGCTGCATGGGGTTGTTGTGACCCAAGTGCAGGACCCGGCACTTGGCCTTGTTGAACCTCATACCATTGGCCTCGGCCCATCGATCCAGCCTGTCCAGATCCCTCTTTCAGAGCCTTTCTACCCTCCAGCAGGTCGACACACCCACCCAACTTGGTGTCGTCTGCAAACTTACTGAGGGTGCACTCTGTCCCCTCGTCCCGATCACTGATAAAGATATTAAAGAGAACTGGCCCCAATACTGAGACCTGGGGAACATCACTTGTGACTGGCTGCCAACTGGATTTAACTCCATTCACCACCATTCTCTGGGCCCGACCCTTCAGACAGTTTTTTTACCTAGTGAAGAATACACCCATCCAAGCCATGGGCCACCAGTTTCTCCAGGAGGATGCTGTGGGAAACAGTGTCAAAGGCTTTACTAAAGTTCAGGTAAACAACATCCACAGCCTTTCCCTCATTCACCAAGCGGGTCATCTTGTCATAGGATCAGGTCAGTGAAGCAGGACTTGCCTTTCATGAACCCATGCTGACTGGACCTGATCGCCTGGTTGTCCTTCATGTGCTGCATAATGGCACTCAGGATGATCCGTTCCATAACCTTCCCAGGCACTGAGGTCAGACTGACAGGCCTGTAGTTCCCCAGATCCTCATTCTGGCCCTTCTTGTGGATGGGCGTCACGTTTGCTAACCTCCAGTCAACTGGGACCTCCCTGGTAACTAACGTAACTTTATCCTTATGTCCTGAAGCTATTAACATGATCTCTCCTTAACTTTACTGTAATAAAATGGCATCCACAATTATATAGAAGAGCAATTTTCTCCTATTTTGCAGAAAATCTGAGGTAAATTGTAAATAACAATAGCAACATCAGTCCAACTTGCAACTCAGTGATGCAGATCAATAAATTATTCCCCTATAGCAGCTAAGCCATTGTTGCTTTTTTACAACAATATGACAAAACAGATTAAAGTATTCACAGACTCTGAATCACTTACCTGCTGATGAGAGAATTTCACTTTGGGATTGTTGTCAATTTCCCATAATCCTTCATTAAAGCCCTTTCTTTTATTTGGTTTGCCATATTTTTCTTTATTTTCATAATAAGGGAATATATCCTTTGGTCCCAGGAATGCCCTTCAAGAGATTAAAACATTAGTTACCAGAAACATCACATTTTTAAATTGCTACTCTTCAAATTAACTTTAGTACCAGATATTATAAAAAATAATAATATTCATTAATGAGGCATCTGAAGTGATAGTCTGTAATCAGCGAAGTGCTGCTACTGAAGCGTCTTTAGCCTTCTAAACTTTTGCTTTCAACAAATCCAGTTTTCCATTAGTACTGCCACACCCACTGCTCTCTCCTAGGTGTTCGGTGTTCAGTGTTCCAGCAAGAAACAGCCAATGCTGTGTCTTGAATGTTAAGTCTTGTTAAGATCACAGTTGACAGAGCCACCCACCACTGTCAAACAATGATTAAAAATGGAGCAACTGACTGATGTACAGAAAGAGCCATTGCTTCCTTAGCAAACCAAGCTAAAATGTGAAGAAATAAAGATTCCTTAAATCCTGGAAACATAATGAAAGATGAGTACAAGTATAAGAAGATATGGCTCCAAGCCAAAGAAAAATCTTTCAAAATTATTAAATTAAAACCAGTATGACTGGGATGACAAAACAAAGTTGGAATAGAATGATTTGCCTAGATCTTTGTAAGAATGATATATAGTTTATCCTGAAAGACATGGAAATCTAACAAAAAATATACAATTTTATTAAATGCTTTACATTAAATGCTCAACATTTCTGTCTTGCTTCCTCTCCCCACAAAACCACAAAAAATAATTGAACCTATATAGAACTATATGGAGTGATGTGAACAGTCAATGAAATGCATGGTTATAGGAGTCAAACATGCACAAAGCTCACTGACAGAGAAGTCACTTCTTAAAGAGAGTCAAATAGAAAGTAGTGTCAGTGAGGGCTGATAGTGCTTTATTTTTAATTCATAAGAATGCTGTGTTTTCTCTACCACATCTATTTTTAAAGATAGGTAGGAAGTACCACCTTAGAGAGATTTTTATAGATTTCTTAATGGTCTTAAGGAGGACAAAAAAAGCTTTCTGCAAGCTGTACAAGAAATGAAACAATTATGCAGGCAACAACTAGCTCTGTGACCTGCTTTACAATACTATTTGCAGCTTATTAAAAAAAGGGAATAAAACCAGCATTTCCCCCAAAAGTCAAACAGGAAATTAACACTGAATTAAAGATCTCTGTAATCTACAGTAGAACAACATTATGAAGTAGCATGACAAATTTCACTATAATAGTCAGAGAATAGCATAAAAACATATTTAGAAGTGGGAAAAATCAGGTTCTTTCAAAGGAAATGTCATGTTCCATTGCAAAATGTTAGTGTTACCAAAACGTTAGTGTTCTGTCTTTCTTGGATACTTAACATAATAGCAGGCATGAAACTAACTGGGATGAGACCCTGGGCTTCAAATGCACCTCTTGACTTATTCTCAAACCTTCCCCTTCTCCCCCTCAAAGGACTCAAATGCTACTTATTCCATATTTTTGATTTTTCAGCTTTATTTCATCTACCCTTAGAACACAGTTTTGAGGATACACGGGACTATAGTTAAAATCCCTTACAAAAGATAGATATATCAATCATACCACTTTGGGTAGGCTCCTGCTTTTTTACTGAGCAGGAAAAAGTGCATGTTGCAGGGGATAGTAGACTATAACCACACCATTTCATAGCAAATGTGGAAAGAAAGCTGCCTATCTTACCACTAGAGATTAATTTAAGAAAATATAGTCTGCTACTGAATCACATAATTTTCAAACACACGATGCAAACTGTTAAGCTACTGTTAAGACATCCTGCAATGAAAACAATATGCCCTTTAGTCTAAAGGACTTACGTCTCATGAGTGCCAAAAAAGAATATAGGCATTTTATTCACAGGAGGTTTTACTGCTCCATCTGGAATTTCATCCACCTAAGAGAAAGAGAAACTAGAATTAAAGTTTAGTAACAATTAAAAACACTCTAGGGGAAAACACTTAAGTGTTAAGTATTAACCTGAAGAAACAAAATACTATTGAAAAAGTGAGAGAGATGTAAACAAAACAAGTCTCAAGGATTATATACAAAAAAAAAGAGTGATATTTGTAAGCATATGTAGAAAGAGAGTGTCTGTTCCTTTAAGGGTATCTGGTCAAGGACCTTTTCAATGCAAAAAAGGTGTAATAAGTAAAGGAGGAAACCATAAACAAGAATATACAGGGACACAAACCTGACTAACAAATAATAAGGAAGGCAGTGATGAGAACCAAACCTGGTAAGTCATACTAATTGATGAGGACATGTGGAGTGTGAGAATGTTTATTCCAGCAAGGTTATCTAATCAGGGACCTTGTCAGTTGGGAAACTAAGGAAAAGGGGGAAGCCAGAAACAAAATATGCAAAGAGGCAGACTTGACAAAACAAACACGGAAAGAGTGAGAAGAAACAAACCTTGCCACTCACACTAATTGATAGGCTAACAAGAAACTACGGGCGCCGCTTCCAGGAGGACTAAGATTATAAACCAGGGTAGATCCTGGACACCAGACTGGGAGGGGTAAGGGAATCAATAGTACTATGCAAACCCATAAAGGGACATGTTGGGAAAATGGAAAGCAGGGAGAAACAAAGAAGAGGATAGAAAGAAAGGGTTAAATACAGGGCTGGTCAGTATGCTTGTCTAGCTGAGCCCTGTGCCTGACCACTGCAGTCTGTCCTATCTTCTTATTAAATCTTTTCTCAACTGTCTCTCTGCGTAATCCCACTCTCTATCCCATGTGTATGTTTCTTGCAAGGACTAAGTGTCAGCTACTAGAGTCAGAACGAGGGTGTAGGCACATGTATTAGATTTACATATTGTCCTGGTTTGGGATGGAGCAGAGCCAACTTTCTGTTCAGTGAGAGAGGCTCTTGCTTATACTTGTTGCTGTGGCAACAAAAAGAATTTTTTCAGGAGGGTGGCTGATACAGTCCATGGTAAGCAGTTCTCTGGTCCAGACAGGAACTCATCTGCTAATGGTAGATGTTGTCCTCAAAGTTAGGGGGGCCCTGCCTCCAGCCAGGAGGAGGAGAGGGATAACCGAGTTTATTGGACTGTGTGGATTTGATGGCCTGGCACATTAGAGCCACAAAAGTATAAAGCCCTGGTGGACACTGGTGCACAGTGCACCCTATTGCCATCGAATCATAAAGGGACAGAATCCATCACTATTTCTGGTGTGACAGGCGGGTCTCAAGAACTGACTGTATTGGAGGCTGAAGTGAGCCTAACTGGGAACAAATGGGAGAAGCACCCCATTGTGACTGGCCCAGATGCTCCATGCATCCTTGGCATAGACTGCCTCAAGAGAGGGTATTTCAAAGACCCAAAAGGTGGGCTTTTGGTATAGCAGCTGTAGAGACTGAGGATATCACACAGCTGTCTACCTTACCCAGCCTTTCAGATGACCCTTCTGTGGTGGGACTGCTGAAGGTTAAAGAACAGCAGGTGCCAATTGCTACTGCCACGGTGCATCAATGACAGTATTGCACTAACCGAGACTCCCTGATTCCCATCCAGAACCTGATTCATCAGCTGGAGACCCAAGGAGTGATCAGCAAGACTCACTCACCCTTTAACAGCCCTATATGGCCAGTGCAAAAGTCTGATGGAGACTGGAGATTAACAGTAGACTCTGGTGGCCTGAATGAAGTCACACCACCACTGAGTGCTGCTGTGCCAGACATGCTAGAACTCCAATATGAACTGGAGTCAAAGGCAGCCAAATGGTATGCTACAATTGACATTGCTAATGCATTTTTCTCCATTCCTTTAGCAGCAGAGTGCAGGCCACAGTTTGCCTTCACTTGGAGGGGCGTCCAACACACCTGAAACTGACTGCCCCAGGGGTGGAAACGCAGCCCTACTATTTACCATGGGCTGATCCAGACAGCACTGGAGAAGGGTGGAGCTCCAGAACACCTGCAATGGAATCATAGAATCATAGAATAGTTCGGGTTGGAAGGGACCTTAAAGATTATCTAGTTCCAACCCCCCTGCCATGGGCAGGGACACCTCCCACTACACGAGGCTGCTCAAAGCCTCATTCATCCTGGCCTTGAACACTTCCAGGGAAGGGGCATCCACAACCTCCCTGGGCAACCTGTTCCACCGCCTCACCACCCACACAGTAAAGATTTTCTTCCTAATACCCAATCTAAATCTCCCCTCTTTCAGTTTAAAACCATTACCGCTTGTCCTATCATTACACTCCCTGATAAAGAGTCCCTCACCATCCTTCCTGTAGGCCCCCTTTAGGTACTGGAAGGCTGCTATAAGGTCTCCCCGGAGCCTTCTCTTCTCCAGGCTGAACAAGCCCAACTCTCTCAGCCTGTCCTCATAGCATAGGTCCTCCAGCCCTCTGATCATCTTCGTGGCCCTCTGCTGGACCCACTCTAACAGGTCCATGTCCTTCTTGGGCTGAGGATTCCAGAGCTGCATGCAGTACTCCAGGTGGGGTCTCACCAGAGCGGAGTAGAGGAGCAGAATCACCTCCCTCGACCTGCTGGCCACGCTTCTTTTGATGCAGCCCAGGATGCGGTTGGCTTTCTGGGCTGCAAGCACGCATTGCCGGCTCATGTTGAGCTTCTCGTCTCCCAGCACCCCCAAGTTCTTCTACTCAGGGCTGCTCTCAAGCCATTCTCTGCCCAACCTGTATTTGTGCTTGGGATTGCCGTGACCCAGGTGCAGGACCTTGCACTTGGCCTGGCTGAACTTCATGAGGTTCACACAGGCCCACCTCTCAAGCCTGTCCAGGTCCCTCTGGACGGCATCCCTTCCCTCCAGCGTGTCGACCATGCCACACAGCTTGGTGTCATCGGCAAACTTGCTGAGGGTGCACTTAATCCCACTGTCCATGTCACTGATAAAGATGTTAAACAGCACCGGTCCCAGTACTGACCCCTGAGGAACGCCACTCGTCACTGGTTTCCACTTGGACATCGAGCCATTGACTGCAACCCTTTGAGTGCGGCCATCTAGACAACTCCTTATCCATCAAGTGGTCCATCCATCAAATCCATGCCTTTCCAATTTAGAGACCGGGATGTCGTGCGGGACAGTGTCAAACACTTTGCATAAGTCCAGGTAGATGACGTCAGTTGCTCAATACATTGATGACATCATTGTGTGGGGTAATACAGCAGAAGAAGTTTTCTAGAAAGGTAAGAAAATAATCAAGATTCTTCTGAAAGCAGGTTTTGCTGTAAAAAGAGGTAAGGTCAAGGGACCTGCACAAGACATCCAGTTCTTGGGAATTAAGTGGGAAGATGGGCGTCGCCGGATCCCAATGGATGTGATTAACAAAATAACAGCTATGTCCCCGTCTACTAACAAAAAGGAACCACAAGCCTTTTTAGGCGTTGTGGGTTTCTGGAGAATGCACGTTCCAGGTTAGAGTCAGATTGTGACACCTCTCTATGAAGTGACTCAAAAGAAAAATGATTTTACATAATTTTATGTGGGGTCCTGAGCAACGACAGGCCTTTGAGCAAATTAAACAAGAGACCGTGCTTGCAGTAGCACTTGGACCTGTCTGAACAGGACAGGACATTAAAAACGTGCTCTACACCGCAGCCGGGGACAACGGCCCTACCTGGAGCCTCTGGCAGAAAGCATCAAGGGAGACTCGAGGTCGACCCCTAGGATTCTGGAGTCAAGGATATAAAGGCTCCGAGGGCAACTATACCCCAACAGAGAAAGAGATCTTGACAGCATGTGAAGGAGCTAGAGCTGCATCAGAAGTAATTGGTACTGAAGCACAGCTCCTCCTGGTGCCCTGATTACCAGTGCTGGGCTGGATGTTCGAGGGTAAAGTTCCTTCTACTCATCTTGCCACCGATGCTACCTGGAGTAAATGGGTTGCCTTAATCACACAGCGAGCTCGAATAGGAAACCCCAATCAGCCAGGAATCGTAGAAGTGATCACTAACCGGCCTGAAGGCAAAAACTTCACAATGCCACTAGAGGTGGTGACTCCTGCTGAGAAAACCCCACCATATAACGAACTCTCAGATAATGAGAAACAGCATGCCTTGTTCACTGATGGGTCTTGTTGTATTGTAGGAAAGCATCGAAGGTAGAAAGCTGCTGTGTGGGGTCCTACATGACAAGTCGCAGAAGCTGCTGACGGACAAGGTGAATCAAGTCAATTTGCAGAGGTAAAAGCCATTCCTGACATTGCTGAATGATAAAAGTGGCCAATATGTCTATACTGACTCATGGATTGTAGCCAATGCTCTGTGGGGATGTTTAAAGCAGTGGAAGCAGAGCAACTGGCAGCACAGAGGTAAACTCATCTGGGCTGCTGAATTATGGCAAGATATTGATGACTGGCTAGGGAAACTAGTCGTGAAGGCATGCCATGCAGATGCCCACGTACCCATGAGTCGGGGCACTGAGGAACATTGAAACAATCAGCAAGTGGACCAGGCTGCTAAGATTTTCCAGACAGATTTGGACTGGGAACATAAAGGTGAACTGTTTTTAGCTTGGTAGGCCCATGACACTTCAGGTCATCAAGGAAGGGATGCAACATATAAATGGGTCTGTGACCGAGGGGTGGATTTAACCATGGATGCTATTGCGCATGTTAGCCACAACTGAGAAACATGCGCCGAAATCAAGCAAGCTAAAACATTAAAACCTTTGTGGTATGGGGGACAATGGTTAAAATATAAGTATGGGGAGGCTTGGCAAATTGACTATATCACACTCCCTCAAACCCACCAGGGTAAGCACTATGTGCTTACCATGGTGGAAGAAAGCACCAGATGGTTGGAAACCTATGCCGTGCCCCATGCTACTGCCAGGAATACCATCCTGGGCCTTGAAAAGCAAGTCTTGTGGCGACATGGTACTCCAGAAAGACGACGGGACTCATTTCAAAAACAGTCTTATAAGTAATTGGGCAAAAGAACGTGGCATTGAGTGGGTATATCATATCCCCTATCATGTACCAGCTTCTGGGAAAATCGAGCGATATAATGGATTGTTAAACACTACCCTGAAAGCAATGGGTGGTGGATCCTTTAAAAACTGGGACAAGCATTTAGCACAAGCTACCTGGTTAGTTACTGACCATTAGGGTATTCCATCCCATCTGCCGTGCTCAGTATAAAAGCTGAGGGATCAAAGGGTCAGTCTCTTCTTCGATGGTTTGGCTTCTTCAATGGCTCTCTTTCTTCAATGACTGATGCCCAAGGAGGACCTTGTCTGTTTGTTTGCCTTTGATCCCGGTCCGTGGGTTCCTGAATCAAGATCTGGAATCCAATTCCCATCTGTCACTGCGTACGATCTGGATCTTCCCCAGTGCTTGCTAGTGACATCTCCCTGGGAGCTTGATAGGGTTTTGTATATATTTGTATATATACTATCTATTTCATTATTTCCTTTTTATTTTATTATTAATATTTCATTAAAGTAGTTCAGTTTTTTCTAAACTCATGAATCTCTTTATCTCTCTCCTTCCTCTCCTTGGAGCGAGAGGTGGGGGAGAGCATCTGTTGTCTTGTCATTGGCCAACCTGGCCCAAACCATGACACATATCAAAGTTTTGGTAGCGGGGGCTGCAGGGGTGACCTCTCTGAGAAAACGAGCCACCCCTGTGCCAGACAGAGCCAGTTCCAGAGCCAGTAGGAGCAGGTTGTCTGGCAGGAACTGTGTCCCATTGGGGATCCACACTGGAGCAGTCTGTTCCTGAAGGACTGTACCCTGTGGAAAGGACCCATGTTGGTGCAGTTCTTGAAAGATTGTTTCCTGTGGTAGGGACCCCATGCTGGAGCAGAGGTAAAAGTGTGAGGAGGAAGGAGCAGCAGAGAGGAACTGTTATGAATTGACTGCAACCCTCATTCCCCATCCCTCCTGAGCTTCTCATAGGTGGAGGAGGTAGAAAAGTTAGGAGTGAAGGTGAGTCTGGGAAGAAAGGGTGGGGTGGGGGGAAGGTGGTTTCAGTTTTGTTTTGTTTCTTGTTATCCTACTTTATTTTCAATTGGTAGCAACAAATTAAATTAATTTCCACAAGTCAAGTCTATTTTGACTGTGACAGGTGAGAGATCTCCCTGTCCTTATCTTGACCAATGAGCTTTTTCATCTTATTTTCTCCCTCTGTCCCGCTGGAGAGGGTGAGCGAAAGAGCGTCTTGGTGGGTGTCCTGGTTTGAGGTAAAACAGAACCAATTTTCTGATTTGTAATTTGACTTTTTAGCTGGGCCTCTTCTAACTGACTAAAGTCTGAAATTAACAGCATATTGTTCAGACACTGTTCACCCTCAGAGTGATAAGGCCTGATTATGCCAAGGAATGGGATGCACAAAGGCTCTTGCTTAGACTTATTGCTATAACAACCAAGGTCAGCTAACTTCGCTGTTTTGCCCCGTTAGAGGGTCGGAAGCGGAGAAGCGTAGAGGGGTCCCACCCACAGGGAGGAGCAGACGGGACAGGTGACCCAAAACTGACCAACAGGGTATTCCATCCCATTTGCATCATGCTCAGTATAAAAGCTGAGGGATCAAAGGGGCAAGGGGGCTCTGGCTCATGTTTTTTTTCTTCAGTGGCCGACATCCGAGGAGGACACTGTCTGTTCGTCTGCCTTTGATCCCGATCCGAGCACTCCTGACTCTAGTTCCGGAATTCAGCTCCTGTCCGTCGCTGACTCCAGTCTGTGACTTTCCCTGTATCTGCTGGTGACGCAATCGTCATCCTGGGAGCTGGAGACGGTTTTGTATATATTGTATGCTTTTTTCTTTAATTTTTATTATTCTATTATTACTTACTTTGAGTGCGGCCATCTAGCCAGTTCCTTATCCATCCTTATCTATCTAGCCAGTTCCAGTGGTCCATCCATCAAATCCATGCTTTTCCAATTTAGAGACCAGGATGTCATGCGGGACAGTGTCAAACACTTTGCATAAGTCCAGGTAGATGACGTCGGTTGCTCTCCCCTTATCCACCAGTGCTGTGGCAACATCTTAGAAGGCCACCAAATTTGTCGGGCACGATTTGCCTTTGGTCAAGCCATGTTGGCTGTCACCAATCACCTCTGCCTTAGCAGAGTTTCCAGGAGGATCTGCTCCATGATCTTGCTGGGCACAGAGGTGAGACTGACCGATTTGCAGTTCCCCGGGTCTTCCTTTTTTCCCTTTTTGAAGATGGGGGTTATTTTTCCCCTTTTCCAGTCAGTGGGAATTTCACCAGACTGCCACGACTTTTCAAATATAATGGAAAGCAGCTTAGCGACTTCGTCTGCCAGCTCCCTCAGGACCCGTGGATGGATTTCGTCCGGCCCCATGGACTTATGCACTTTCAGGTTCCTCAGACGGTCTCGAACCTGATCTTCTAACTACAGTGGGTGGTTCTTCATTCTCATAGATCCTGCCTTTGCATCCTGCAACTTGGGTGGTGTGGTTGGAGCCCTTGCTGGTGAAGACCAAGGCGAAAAAGTCATTCAGTACCTGAGCTTTCTCCATATCCCGGGTGACCGGGTCTCCTATTTCCTTCATGACCATGTCTCTCTTATACTACTGGGGAGCCCAGAACAGGACACTGTACTCCAGGTGTGGCCTCACCAGTGCTGAGTAGAGGAAAAGGATCACCTCCCTCGACCTGCCGGCAATACTTTGCCTGATGCCGCCCAGGATACCATTTGTCTTCTTTGCGGCAAGGGCACATTGCTGGTTCATATTCAACCTGGTGTCCACCAGGACCCCCAGGTCCTCTTCTGCAAAGCTGCTTTCCAGATGGGTGGCCACCAGCATATATTGGTGCATGGGGTTGTTCCTCCCCAGGTGCAGGACTTGGCACTTCCCCTCGTTGAACTTCATCAGGTTCCTGTCAGCCCATTTCTCCAGCCTGTCAAGGTCCCTCTGGATGGCAGCACGACCCTGTGATGTATCAGCCACTCCTTCCAGTTTCGTGTCATCTGCAAACTTGCTGAGGGTACACTCTGTCACATCATCCAGGTTATTAATGATGGTGTTTTGTAACAGAATCATAGAATCTTCATGGTTGGAAAGGACCTTTGAGATCATCGAGTCCAACCATACGCACACACACAAAAAAACAACAAACAAAAAACCCAACCTACAATCTCTGCCACTAGAGCACGCCCTGAAGTGCCCAATCTAGACGTTTCTTAAATACCTCTAGGGATGGTGACTCAACCACCTCCCTGGGCAGGCTGTTCCAGTGCCTGACCACTCTTTCAGTAAAGGAATTCTTCCTAATGTCTAATCTAAACCTCCCCTGCCGCAACTTCAGACCATTTCCTCTGGTCCTGTCATTATTCACTTGGGAGAAGAGGCCAACACCCACCTCTCTCCAACCTCCTTTCAGGTAGCTGTAGAGGGCAATGAGGTCTCCCCTCAGCCTCCTCTTCTCCAAGCTAAACATGCCCAGCTCCCTCAGCCTCTCCTCATATGACCTGGTCTCCAGACCCCTCACCAGCCTGGTAGCTCTCCTCTGGACACGCTCCACCACCTCAATGTCCCTCTTGTACAGAGGGGCCCAGAACTGAACACAGCACTCGAGGAGAGGCCTCACCAGTGCCGAGTACAGAGGCACGATCACTTCCCTACTCCTGCTGGCCACGCTATTCCTGATACAAGCCAGAATGCTGTTGGCCTTCTTGGCCACCTGGGCACACTGCTGGCTCATGTTAAGCTGGCCGTCCACCAGCACCCCCAGGTCCTTTTCTGCTGGGCAGCTTTCCAGCAGCCACTCTTCCCCAAGCCTGTAGCGTTGCTTGGGGTTGTTGGGACCGAAATGCAGGACCCGGCACTTGGCCTTATTAAACCTCATACAGTTGGCCTTGGCCCATCGATCCAGCCTGTCCAGGTCCCTCTGTAGAGCCTCCCTACCCTCAAGCAGATCAACTCTCCCACCTAGCTTGGTGTCGTCTGCACACTTACTGAGGGCACACTCAACCCCCTCATCCAGATCATTGATAAAGATATTAAACAAAACCGGCCCCAAGACTGAGCCCTGAGGGACACCACTGGTGACCGGCCACCAAGAGGACTTCACCCCATTGATCACAACTCTCTGGGCACGGCCATCCAGCCAGTTTTTAACCCAGCAAAGAGTACACTTGTCTATGCCATGATTTGCCAGCTTCTCCAGGAGAATGCTGTGGGGGACGGTGTCAAAGGCCTTACCAAAGTCCAGACAGACAACGTCCACAGCCTTCCCCGCCTCCAGAAGGCGGGTCACATGGTCATAGAAAGAGATCAGGTTGGTTAAGCAGGACCTCCCTTTCCTAAACCCATGCTGGCTGGCCCTGATCCCTTGGCTGCCCTGCACTTGCCCTGAGAGCTCACTCAAGATGATCCTCTCCGTGATCTTTCCTGGTACCGAGGTCAGGCTGACAGGCCTGTAGTTCCCCGGATCCTCCTTCCGACCCTTCTTGTAGATGGGCGTCACAGTAGCCACCCTCCAGTCATCTGGTACCTGCCCTGTTGACCAGGATTTTTGATCAATGATGGAGAGAGGCTTGGTGAGCTCTCCCGCCAGCTCCCTGAGTACTCTTGGGTGAATCCCATCCGGCCCCATAGACTTATGTGCGTCTAGGTGCAGAAGCAGATCGTTGACTACTTCCTCCTGGATTATGGGTGGGTTGTTCTGCTCTCCATCCTTATCTTCCAGCTCAGGAGGCTGAACACCCTGGGGATAGCTGGTGTGACTATTGAAGACGGAGGCAAAGAAGGCATTAAGTATCTCAGCCTTCTCCTCGTCCTTGGTTGCAACTTTCCCCCCCGCACCCAGTAAGGGATGGAGATTCTCCCTGGCTCTCTTTTTGTTGATGTATTTATAAAAACTTTTTTTGTTCTCCTTAAGGTTTGTGGCCAAGTTGAGCTCCGGCTGGGCTTTTGCCTTCCTGATTTTCTCTCTGTATAACCTAACAAGATCCCTGTACTCCTCCTGAGTTGCCTGTCCCTTCTTCCAAAGGTGGTAAACCCTCCTTTTATTCCTAAGTCCCATCAAAAGTTCCTTTTGATGCAGCCCACGATGCTCATGTTGAGCTTCTCGTCCACCAGCACCCCCAAGTCCTTCTCCTCAGGGCTGCTCTCAAGCCATTCTCTGCCCAACCTGTATTTGTGCCTGGGATTGCTGTGACCCAGGTGTAGGACCTTGCACTTGGCCTCGTTGAACTTCGTGAGGTTTGCACAGGCCCACCTCTCAAGCCTGTCCAGGTCCCTCTGGATGGAATCCCTTCTCTCCAGCGTGTCAACCACACCACACAGCTTGGTGTCATCGGCAAACTTGCTGAGGGTGCACTCAATCCCACTGTCCATGTCACCAACAAAGATGTTAAATCGTACCAGTCCCAGTACCGACTCCTGAGGAACACCACTTGTCACTGGTCTCCACTTGGCCATCAAGCCGTTAACTCTTAGAGCGCGACCATTCTGCCAGATCCTTATCCACCGAGTGGTCCATCCATCAAATCCATGTCTCTCCAATTTAGAGACCAGAATGTCATGCGGGACAGTGTCATATGCTTTGCATAAGTCCAGGTAGATGATGTCAGTTGCTCTTCATTTATCCACCAACGCTTTAACCCCGTCATAGAATGTCACCAAATTTGTCAGGCATGACTTGCCCTTGGTGAAGTCATGTTGGCTGTTACCAATCACCTCTTCATTTTCCATGTGACTTTTAGCATATTTTCCAGGAGGATGTGCTCCATGATCTTGCCAGGCACAGAGGTGTGACTGACTGGCCTGTAGTTCCCCAGGTCTTCCTTTTTTCCCTTTTTGAAAATGGGGGTTACGTTTCCCCTTTTCCAGTCAGTGGGAACTTCAGCAGACCACCATGACTAGAATAGAATAGTTCAGTTGGAAGGGACCTACAATAATCATCTGGTCCAACCGCCTGACCAATTCAGGGCTGACCGAAAGATAAAGCATGTTATTGAGGGCATTGTCCAAAAGCTTCTTAAAGACTGACAGGCATGGGGCATTGACCACCTCTCTAGGAAGCCTGTTCCAGTGTTTGACCACCCTCTCGGTAAGGAAAGCTTTCCTAATGTCAAGTCTGAACCTCCCCTGACGCAGCTTTGAGCCATTCATTAAACGTGGCGAAACCAAAAGTAACATTCAGTCTGCGCGGAACACAGCAGTGGACATGGTAAGTTCTGCAGCTGGGCACTAGATCGAGGTGGACAGGGGGTTCCCAGAGCCAGGGAAACCCAAGGAAGAGCAGAGAGCCCTGCCAGGAGCCAGCAGCTAATGCGAGCAAGGCTGAAGTGGCAGAGGGGACGTTGTTGGAAGCAACCACGGGACATTTAAATGGCCCTAGGAAGCACTAGCGACCAGGAGTGCTGCAAACAGGGCGGCAAAACAGGGCGTGGCGCAGCAATTTGCGTGGCAGTTCACGCAGAAGGGCCCTGCACTCTGCTTGTTGGTCCACATCCCAGGGAAGTGCTCAAGGTCTCTGACAAAATGGTCGGCACTCACCTCAGAGCTAAAACGGGTGCTCCTACAGAGAAGGCCCCTCGGATGTGTGATGCATCCACCCAGATGGAACTGGTAAGGAGGGAAACTTCAGTACAGGTGGTAGGCTGCAGTGAGTGCCCAGACCCTTCTCCTTCTCCTGGCGGTAAGGTAAGTACTTGCACATGGCATGCACAGGTTGATGATCTGTTACGTCAGGTGGATGAGTTGCAAGAAATGATTAAAAGGTTGTGTAGTATCAGAGGAGCTGAGACAGAGATAGATAGGTGGTTTCATAACCATGCTCCTGCAGTGGATACTACCGAGAATGAGGCACCTTGGACCCTGGTGACCCACAAAAGCAGGACTACGCTTCAGCCCCCACCCTCTGGCATCAAACCAAACTAACGATATGAAGCTTTAACAGCTATAGACAACCAGGAGCAAGGTCTGCCAGGAGGACCTGCACCAGCACACACAATAGATATGGTAAAAAACAACGACGAGTGCTAGTAGTGGGTGACTCCCCATTAAAGGGCACTGAGACGCCCATCTGCTGTCCTGACAGGGAGTCACGTGAGGTATGCTGCCTCCTGGGAGCTAAGATTCAAGGTGTTGCAGAGAGGGTGCCACAACTCGTCAAGAACACAAACTACTACCCATTGTTACTCTTTCATGTGGGCAGGAATGACACTGCAAACCAGAACCTGGGCAGAATTAAGGAAGACTATAAAGCCCTGTGGGTGCAAGTGAAAAAAATTAGTGTCCAAGTCATCTTTTCCTACATTTCAACAGTCAGAGGAAAGGAAGCAGCCAGAAACGGGCAGATGATGCATATCAACTCCCAGCTACGTGGCTGGTGCTGTCATGGGGGTTTTGGCTTTTATGACAATGGAACATTCTTTGATGAATATGGCCTGTTAGAGAGGGATGAGATCCACCTGTCTAGAAGGGGCAAAGGAATCTTTGGCAGCAGGCTGGCCAACTTGGTGAGGTGGGCTTTAAAATGAAGGACTTGGGAGGTGGGGTCCAAAGTGTCAACGCTCACGCTACTGCAACCAACTGGGGAATAAACCAGGCCAAGCAGAGCAGTGACAAATGTTCCTTAGCTGCCTCCCAAGATGAGAACCAGAAGATCAACCACCTCAAGTGTATGTATACCAATGCACGGAGCCTGGGGAACAAACAGGAGGAACAGTCAGAAAGTTATGATATCATAGGAATAAGTGAAACATGGTGGGACAACTCACATGACTGGAGGATCGCAACGGATGGCTATAGGCTGTTTCGTAAAGACAGGCAGGGAAGAAGAGGAGGAGGAGTCGCGCTCTATGGTAAGGAGAACCTTGAATGTATAGAAGTCAACTACAGTGATTGTGGAAGCCCTATCGAATGCCTCTGGGTCAAGATCAGAGGGGTCATCTCCAAGGGGGATCTTACAGTAGGCATTTGCTACTGACCTCCAAACCAAGATGCAAAGGCCAATGAAGCATTATGCAAGTCACTTAAGCAAGCTTCAGGTCAACAGAACCTGGTTCTTACAGGTGACTTCAACTACCCAGGCATTTGTTGGAAGAACAATACAGCAGCTCACACGTCATCCATCAAGTTCCTGGAATGCGCAGAGGACTGCTTCCTCATACAAATGTTAGATGTGCCGACCAGGAACGAGGCACTGCTGGACTTGCTACTCACAAACCAAGAAAACCTGCTTTGTAATATCTCAGTTAGTGATAGCCTTGGCTGCAGTGATCACAATATTGTGGAGTTTGGGATCCTGCTGAGCGCACTGAAGGTCAGTACGAAGACAGAGGTGTTAGATTTTAGAAGAGCAAACTTCAGCTCACTCAGAGCTCAATTGGGAGGGATTCCATGGGAAGCTTCTATGGAGGATAAAGGAGCTAGCGAGTGCTGAGAGTTTTTCAAGAACACTCTCCTGGAAGCGCAAAACCAGTTCATCCCCTTTAAAGGTAAGGGAAATAGGCGGAGCAAGAGACCCTCTTGGCTTAACTGTAAGCTTCCGAGTCTGCTCAAAACCAAGAGAGAAGCGTACCAGAGATGGAAAAGCGGACGAACACCTGTTGAGAACTACAAGGGCATTGCCAGGGCGTGCAGAGATGCAGTTACAAAAGAAAAAGCTGAGCTTGAATTGAAATTGGCCAGAGATGTCAAAAACTACAAGAAAGGGTTCTTCAGGTACATAAAAAACAAGCAGAAACAGAAGGAAAATATTGGTCCACTGTTAAACAGGAGATGTGAATTAGTCACCAACAACGCTGAAAAAGCAGAGGTTCTCAACACTTTCTTCACCTCGGTCTTTACCAGCACTGTTGGGCCGCAGGCCCTGGGAACAAAAATCCAGGTTGATGCAAACACAGACCCACCACCAGTGATGGAAGAGTTGGTATGTGAACTTGTGGGAATAGAGAGCAGCATAGGTCTGTTCGACCTTGATGAGATAAAGCTGCGTCCTTGAGAGAGGGCTTGAGAGAACAGAAAAACAAGTAAGAATCAGCAAGAAACAGGACGCGAGAATGAAGTTGCTGCTCCTCGTGAACAGACAGCAGAAACCAATCGGAAGAAGCAGAGAAGCGCGTGGCAGTCAGCCTTCAACCTGTCAGCAGGACACAACTTGCGCGTGGAGAGTGTGTATAGCTATAAAGCCTGTCGGATTGTTGCAATAAAGGTCTTTGGTCTGTACCCTGCCAGAGTCCGTGAATCCATGCTCCACAAATGGCGCCCGAACAGGGACTTAAATCGTAGGAACGTACGACCGGTGGAGCAGCCCGGCTGAATGAGAAAAAAGGCAGCGGGAAGGAGAGCTGCAGTCCGGACGAATAATCACCAGGAAAAGGTGAGCAGCCGGGGACGTGTGAGGATGGGATCGAAAATTTCCTCAGAGGAAAAAGCAATTGTATGTATATTAGAAAAGTTTTTAAGTAGAAGGGGTATTCAATACGATGAAGGAACTTTTCAACTTTTACTGGCGTGGCTAAAAAGCAAGGGTCTTCCCACTGATTCTACGACGGCTTTCCAATTATCAAGTTGGGAGCAAGCGGGCAAAACTTTATTTGAGGCTGCAACAAAAGGGGATGTGACTGCCACAAAGGTTTTGACAACCTGGAGGTTGATTAAAGATACTTTACAGCAGGTAAAATCCGAACGAAATGCCACAGCAGCCGCCGTTGCAGCTATGGCACCGGACAGCCCGATTACCACTCAGACAGAGGGGGGGAAACCTGATCCCCTGAGCTGTCCGGCTGCGCCGTTAGCACCCCCGCTAGATGTGACGTTGATACCGCCACGGTCTCCTGTGTTACTGGGTTGGGGCGATTCCTTGCCAAGTCCGGCACCAAGTCCGGCGGTCACTGCAATTTATAATCCTGCTCAACACTGGCAGAACTTACGTAAACAGGCATTACAGGACGGCGATATGGAAGCCGCTGCTGACATCGCCTGTCCAGTACTGTTTAATCAAAACGGACCGAACACCTGGGAACCGATAAGGTGGGAGCTGGTTAGAGAAATGCGGAAAACAATTAGGCAGCATGGACTAACCTCCCCTTATGCACAAGGACTATTAAATAACATTATGAAAGGACACATACTAACTCCATTCGATATCAAGCAGCTAGCCGAAGTTATTTCTACCCCAACACAGCGAGTTCTTTTTATGGGTAGGCGTATATTACAAGCCTTAAAGAATCCAGGCTTAATAGATATGATAGAAGCTTGCAACCGAGTGGGATCTATCTCTTATCAAACCGATTGGTGGCAAATTCTAGAGATGATAAGGAAACAGGAGGATATCAGACAAGCTGCGAGCAATAACGATGCTGCTCCATCTGGGGCAACCGGTGCTGCATCTGTTCCTCCTTATCAACCGCTTATTCGTGCACAGCTGGAATCGGGGTATTGCGGTGTATTGTCAGAATGTCAGCAGAGAAGGATGGAGCCGGAGATGTTTTGCTCCTGCCACCGCCCGCCTCAGCCCCTCCCCTCCCCAGTTGTCTCCCTGAGATAGAAGTGCTGTTTTTGTATGTCTGCTGTGTAAGTGTGTGCGGGCGCCAGCTTATACCTGCTGATCAGCATCTGTGCTACTGTTTGTTTTTTGTTGTGTGCAGTGTCGTTAGGTGACTCCCCTTGAGCAGGTGTTCTGCCCGGTGTGGTGCTGTTCTCGTACGCGACTAGGGCTGACACTCCGTCAAGTGAAGAAGTTTGTATATACACAATGTTTATAGACGTAAGGCAAGCGCGCCCCAGGTAGATACACCAGGATGGGCCGTAGAACCGACGGAAGTCCTGAAATATTGGGGGAGTTTTCACCAGCCGACATGCTTACGCTCTCGGGAACGGCTCGCCCATGCAGGGCGTACGGCTAGTTGTTTGTTGTTTGTCGTTTGTCTATAAGATCATGGTTGATTGGGAAAAGGAGTTGAGCCAAAATCTATAGGATGCTCTGTAGGAAAATGAGAAACTTAAGGAAAAATGAGAAACTGAGCTCTTGCTGCAAAGGCAGATTTTTATGTCAGTCGTAAGTGATGGGGGGAAAAAAAAAAAGAAAAAAGGAAAAAAAAGAAAAAAAAAAAGGGAAAAAAACCCCAGGAACAATTAGATGGGAAATGTGCCACGTTAGCACAAAAGTATGCCATACGCGCTATGAGAAAGCATCAGAAAAAGAGAAATAGGACACCTGATTCAAAGCAGTACCATAGAGATATGTTTTTGGTTTTTTTCCTATATGTGTCTATGTTATTGCATGCCTTAGTAGATTGCTCTGTGTTATACCCTGCAAGACTAAAATGAACCCCAGCAGAAGCGGTCTCTTGAGCAAGGCAGTGGAATATGGGAAAGCAACGGAAGATCGGCAAGGAGGACTGTAAATACACTCAAGGGACTTGCACCTGGGTGCTGGAAAACACATATATCACACCAGTTGTTATTCAGTCTCGGGTGCTGGCAAGAAAAACATTTGGATGACATAAGCCTGTAATGGACTCACAGACACCTTATCCAGCTGCTTGAGAACCTTGGCCTGTTGTGGAAGAAGATCAAAGCACAGTACCAGCGAGAACAGGGAGTCCGCATGCGCTCTTGCTAACGAGGACTCTTTTGCTGTCAAGGTTTCTTGATAACAAGGACTCTCTTGCTGCCAAGGATAAGTTTAACAATGCTACTAGTACAGCTATTTCTGAGTTATTGCTAGATGTAGATAGTATTCGACATGCAAAACAGAACTGCTACTGATTTTTTGCTTTCAGCTCACAGACATGGTTGTCAAGATTTTAAAGGACTGTATTGTATGACCACTCCATATCCATCCATGCCCAGCTGCAGGAACTGCACCGACCGAACCAGCAACTTGTGGAGACCACTGGGTGAAATCTCTTTGCTGGATGGACTTGGGGGTGGGGTTGGTTGAAGCAAATTATACTCATTGCCTGTGTGGAAGGAATTTGTCTGTTATGTTTAGTATGCTGTTTGCTGTGTTTAATAAGCATTATACGATCAGCTGTAGAAGCGGCTTTGCATCGTACCCTTGTACGAGTTGTAGAATATGTTGCTCTAAAAACTATGTGTGTATCCATGAGAACCTGACCTTCACGGAAGAAGATAACAAGAAGGGAGTACAGCAGTGTAGTCAGGTATCAGACAGCCGCTGTTAGCAAAGCTGGATCATGAGTTTGGTGAGACTCACTGCATACGCTGGCCACGCGTGCAGCGACTCTAGCCTGTACTTCTCCACTCAATCCAGTGGAGAAGTATTTATAAAACAAGTAGAGAACCAATTGTTATTTAGTCTCTTACTGCAATTAATGTTGCTTTTATGAAAAAGACAGTTTCCTTATTTTATTGTCCACATACGCTCTCATAGCTGTTTACTTGGTCCTTTAACTGAGGGAAACACAGTTGCAGATTATCACACTCTGTCGGTAACAGCTCCGAACATTATGCAGCAAGCTAAAATGTCGCATGATTTTTTTCATCAAAATGCAAAGGCATTGAGGAAGCAATTTTCTTTAACACAACAACAAGCACATGGTATTGTGTGAACTTGTGCCGATTGTCAGCAGCTGGCTCCTCTGCCATCATTTGCGGGGGTTAACCCGCGAGGGCTTACACCTGATGAACTTTGGCAATCCGATGTTACGCGCATTATGGAATTTGGACATGTTTCAGTTGATTTGTTTTCTCATTTTGTTGTGGCTACTGCTCATACAGGAGAGAAGGCTTGTGATGTTATTCAACATTGGTTGCAATGCATTGCAGTCATGGGAGTACCAAAAACTATAAAAACTGATAATGAACCAGCTTATGTGTCCGCTAAAGTACAGGCCTTTTTTTTTACAGACATGGGGTATTAAACATGTCACCAGTATTCCTCATTCCCCGGCTGGGCAAGCAATTGTGGAGCGTATGCATCATACTTTAAAAACCATGCTTGCTAAACAAAAAAGGGGGAATCCCGTAGGTATGACACCTCAGGAGTGATTGTATAAAGCAACTCATGCTTTAAATTTTCTAAACATGTCTTCTTTGTCATCCACAGCAGTAGAGCGACATTTTGGAAGAACTGTTGAATGGCCTGAACAACCGAAGGTGTATTATAAGCACCTTAAACTGGGGTGCATGCTAACCACAGATAACACTGCAACAAATAGAAGTTGTGAGCAAGAAAATTCTGTAATGATTTGTACTTCTCATCCGTATGTTTGCTTTGGCTCAAAATGCAAGTATACAAGAATGTAATCAATCTTATTGTGTAAATTTAACGCGAGTAAGGTATAAAACAGCAGTAACATGGATAGGGAATCGGAAAGGGACCTGTGGAAAGGGACCTGGGGGTCCTGATGGACAACAAGCTCAATATGAGTGAACTGTGCTGCTGCTGTGGCAAAGAAAGCCAACAGGATACTGTGTTGCATCAACAAGGGCATCAGCAGCAGAGACAAAGAAGTCATTATCCCACTCTACTCAGCGCTTGTCAGGCCACACCTGGAATACTGTGTTCAGTTTTGGTCCCCACTATGCAAAAAAGATGTGGACAGGCTGGAGACAGTCCAGAGAAGGGCCACAAAGAGGACCAAAGGACTGGGAAGCCTGCCACATGAGGAAAGGCTGAGAGAATTTGGTTTGTTCAGCCTTGAGAAAAGAAGGCCTTATCAATCACCGTGTTCCAGTATTTAAAGGGTGGCTACAGAGAAGATGTAGACTCCCTTTTTACAAGGAGTCACATGGAATAGACACATGGTAATGGGTACAAGATGCTCCTGGGGAGATTCCGATTGGACACAAATTTTTTCACAATGAGAACAATCAACCATTGGAATAATCTCCCCGGGGAAGTGGTGGATTCCCCATCATTGTACACTTTTAAGACTCAGCTGGACAGGGTGCTGGGCCGCCTTGTCTAGAATGTGCTTTTGCCAAGAAAGGTTGGACCAGACGATCCTTGATGTCCCTTCCAATCTGGTATTCTATGATAAGAAGCATGGAAGCATAGAGTGGTTAGAGTTGGAAGGGGGGGGCATCCACAAATTTGGTGGCCTTGTACGACAGTGTTACAGTGTTGGTGGATAAGGGCAAAGAAACAGACATCATCTACCCGGACTTGTGCAAAGCACTTGACACTGTCCCGCACGACATCCTGGTCTCTAAATTGGAGAGACATGGATTTGACCGATGGACCACTCGGTGGATAAGGAACTGGCTGGATGGTTGCACTCAAAGAGTTGCAGTCAATGGCTTGATGTCCAAGTGGCAACCAGTGACAAGTGGTGTTCCTCAGGGATCAGTACTGGGACCGATACTATTTAACATCTTTGTTAGCAACATGGATGTTGGGATGGAGTGCACCCTCAGCAAGTTTACTGACGACACCAAGCTGTGTGGCACAGTCGACTCACTGGAGGGAAGGGATGCCATCCAGAGGGACCTGGACAGGCTTGAGAGGTGGGCCTGTGCAAACCTCATGAAGCTCAACCAGGCCAAGTGCAAGGTCCTGCACCTGGGTCATGGCAATCCCAGGCACAAATACAGGATGGACAGAGAATGGCTTTAGAGCAGCCCTGAGGAGAAGGACTTGGGGGTGTTGGTGGATGAGAAGCTCAACATGAGCCGGCAATGCGTGCTTGTGGCCCAGAAAGCCAACTGCATTCTGGGCTGCATCAAAAGAAGCGTGGCCAGCAGGCTGAGGGAAAAGAAGAGCCTGTCTCCTATGAAGACAGGCTGAGAGAGTTGGGGTTGTTCAGCCTGGAGAAGAGAAGGCTCCGGGGAGACCTTATAGCAGCTTTCCAGTATCTGAAGGGGGCCTACAAGAAAGCTGGAGAGGGACTATTTTACAAAGAAATGTATTGATAGGACATGGGGTAATGGCTTCAAACTGGAAGAAGGTAGATTTAGATTAGATATTAGGAAGAAAATTTTCACTATGAGTGTGGTGAGGCACTGGAACAGGTTGCCTAGGGAATTTGTTGAGGTCCATCCCTGGAAGTGTTCAAGGCCAGATTGGATGTGGCTTTGATGAGCCTGGTCTAGTGGGAGGTGTCCCTGCCCACGGCAGAGAGGTTGGAACTAGATGATCTTTAAGGTCCCTTACAACCTAAACCATTCTATGATTCTATCAAAAGGACCCAGTGTCTCTGCAATTAGAATAAACTCTTGAGGCAAATAACATTATAGCAAGGGGAAATTGGTGTCTGAAAGAAAAGAATGGGCATACGTGCAGTGTGATCATTTCAGTTCCAAGATTACTGTGTATACCTTTAAAGCTAGCAACATGAAGCCATTGGGCCGCATGTCATCACTGCTGTCTTGACAGAGGATGTAATTAATTTTAAAAGTATGAAGGCATTGATTTCATGTGCAAAACAATAATGGGGATGATTTTTTACTGAGTGTTACGCCTAACCTTCTGTACTGCAGAAAAGTTAGATAATTGAAATCATTTGTGTCTAGGTTTTACTGTTGAGATGACAATAAAAAACGAAAGCTAGAAAAACCTTAACAGAAACCTTTCATCAACAGTTCTGATGATCACGTTTGGAAACACTTCAAATAATAAAAGGTGCATCTTCCATGGGAACTGGAACAAATCAGCTGGGATCAAAAGGCAGATGAGCTGACAGGGTCCTCCTCAGACACGCACCACTGAAGAGAGCACGCACCACTGAAGAGAGCACGCACCACTGAAGAGAGCACGCACCACTGAAGAGAGCACGCACCACTGAAGAAGAGTCCTCAGAGAGGAGACAACCTCATCCTTTTGATCCCTCAGCTTTTATACTGAGCATGGCAGATGGGATGGAATACCCTATTGGTCAGTTTTGGGTCACCTGACCTGTCCACAGGTGTAACCCTTCCACAGGGTAAACAACCAAGTCAGCTGACCCTGGTTGCCACAGCAACAAGTGTAAGCAAGAGCCTCTCTCACTGAACAGAAAGTTGGCTCTGCTTCACCCCAAACCAGGGCAGTCACCCATGACAATACTATGAAGAAAACACACGATTGCAATACCTTTTTATCTGGAAATAAGCCATTTTGTGCTAACAAGGAAAGAATTGTCCCATATTTTCCCATTGCCTGCAATAATGTGTCATACATAGCAGAGACATTTCTGTTATCAAATGTTATAATGCATGCCTTGGCTCCAGGTAAATTTTATAAGTGTATGTTCATACTGCATGCAAATATAGCAAACATACTACGAGATATTTTGATTGCTAATAAACTTCACACTTCTAGGCAAGATTAATTCAGAATATGCTTAATTTCTGAAAAGGAATCATTAAAGAAATCATCTAAAGCAAAACCTGTGATATTAAGGTGGTAAGTATGTGGGGCTCTATTAATCTGTTTTGCACTATGCATATATTATCCTTTAAAAATACATTGATATTGTGGGTTAACCCCAGCAGGCAGCTAAGCACCACACAGCCACTTGGTAACTCCCCCCACAGTGGGATGGGGAAGAGAATCAGAAGGGTAAAAGAATTCCTTGTTTTGTTTTGCTTGCGTGTGTGGCTTTTGCTTTACTTATTAAACTGTCTTTATCTCAACATATGGGTTTTCTCACTTCTATCCTTCCGATTCTCTCCCCCATTCCACTGGGTGGGGAAGAAGTGAGCAAGCAGCTGTGTGGTGCTTAGTTGCCAACTGGGGTTAAACCACAACACCTTTTAAAATTGTGGGGCCCAGAACTGCACACAGTACTAAAGGTGAGGCTGCATCAATACTAAATACAGAGGGATAAGCACCTCTTTTGACTGTCTGCTTATACTGTGTTTAATGCACCCCAGGATGCAGTTTGCTCTCTTGGCTGCTGGGGCACACTGCTGTATTGGGTTTGCACGGCAAGGTTTCGGTACCGGGGGGCTACAGGGGTGGCTTCTGTGAGAAGATGCCAGAAGCAGCCCCTGCGTCTGATAGAGTCTGCTCAAGTTGGCTCCAAGACAGATCCACCACTGGCCAAAGCTGAGCTAATCAGTGACAGTGGTAGCGCCTCTGCGATAACATTTAAGAAAGGGTAAAAACTGCTGCACAACAGCAGCTGGGAGAGAGGAGTGAGAATAGGTGTAGCTGCATCGAGAGCTGTTTTTCCTTGTGCTTCCCATGAGGGTCAATGGCAAGCTATTTTTTCCCTTGTGCTGCACTTGTGCTGAAACCTGCCAGGCCCTTGGCACCCACAGTGGTGAAGAGTGAGCCTTTGTGGTCACCTGATGTTCCCTGGAACTGAAAAAGTTTCAGGAGAAGGGCTACAGGGTTTGGGAAGTCTATGAAGTTTAGCATTTTGAACAGAGGAATAACAGCCTTTTCTCATGTTATATAAAACTCCACCTCTGCCAGAAGCAGGAAGCTGCAGGCTACCCAGCCTGGTACACAGATGATGTCAAAAAAGCTAAATATGTTGAAGATTACAGGAAGAAAGAAGATGCCGTTTTGTGGCCTGAACATATTAAGAAAACCCCTGCCATACAGCAAATTGCAAAACTGTTTTAAAATTCTCTGTGGAGAAAATTTGGACAGAGATCCAAGCACCATTTTAAGACAGACAGGCAAATTGTAGTTACCTCTTTTTTCCCACTTATGATGTGTCCTCTTGTGATTTTATTGATAAGGATGCATCCATTGCATCGTGGAAGCACTCCAAAGGACATGTGACTCCGGAGTGTAACACTAACATTTTTATAACGTGCTTCACTACTGCATATGTGCACCTACAGCTTTATGATCTCTTAGATGCCCTACAAGACCATTGCCTTTATCATGACAGAGACTGAAAGTTAGGTGTGGTCTGTTGGATCTGGAGTAACTGTATTGGCTTTGCGTGGCAAGGTTTTGGTAGTAGGGGGTTATAGGAGTGAGTTCTGTGAGAAGCTGCTAGAAGCTTCCCCTATGTCTGATAGAGCCAAAGCCAGCTGGCTCCAAGATGGACCCGTCGCTGGCCAAAGCTGAGCCAATCAGCAATGGTGGTAGCGCCTCTGTGATAACACATTTAAGAAGGGGAAAAAGTTTCTGCACGACAGTAGCCAGAAGAGAAGAGTGAGAATATGTGAGAGAAACAACTCTGCAGACACCAGGGTCAGCGAAGAAGGAGGGGGAGGAGGTGCTCCAGGTGCCGGAGCAGAGATTCCCCTGCAGGCCGTGGTGAAGACCATGGTGAGGCAGGTTGTCCCCCTGCAGCCCATGGAGGTTAACAGTGGAGCAGATATCCACTCTGCAGCCCATGGAAGACATCATGCCAGAAAAGGTGGATGCGCCCAAAGGAGGCTGTGACCCCATGGAGAGCCCACGCTGGAGAAGGCTCCTGGCAGGACCTGTGACCCCATGGAGAGAGTAGCCATGCTGGAGCAGGTTTGCTGGCAGGACTTGGGACCCCGTGGAAAGGACCCACGCTGGAGCAGTTTGTGAAGAACTGCAGCCTGTGGGAAGGTCCATATTGGAGAAGTTTTTGAAGGACTGTCTCCCATGGGGGGGACCCCATGCTGGAGCAGGGGAAGAGCGTGAGGAGGAAGGCACAGCAGAGACAATGTGTGATGAACTGACTGCAACCCCCATTCCCCATCCCCTGTGTCACTCAGGGGGAGGAGGTAGAGAAATTGGGAGTGAAGTTGAGCCTGGGAAGAAGGGAGAGGTGGGGGGAGGGTGTTTTAAGATTTGGCTTTATTTCTCATTACTCTACTCTGATTTGGTTGGTAATAAACTAAATTAATTTCCCCCAAGTCAAGTCTGTTTTGCCCGTGACAGTAACTGGTGAGTGATCTCTCCCTGTCCTTATTTCAACCCATGAGCCTTTCATTATATTTTCTCTCCCCTGTCCAGCTGAGGAGGGGGAGTGATAGAGCGGCTTGGTGGGCACCTGGCATCCAGAGAAGGTCAACCCAACCATAAAATTAAATCTACCAGAGGTGGTTTGGTTTTATACTGTTTCTGCATCTCTGTATGGTGTTCTAGAGATGTTACTTGGTTCTGCTTACAGGCACAGCTAATGTATGGAGCTCATATGCTTCATATCCTATGAAGGGCTGAGTCTGGTTTTGCTTTGATAGGAGTTAGCAGAAAAGGATCTCCAGTATGGGTCTCCCTAAGCAGCTTTATAGTAGAGGGCAGGTAAAAGCTGGTGTTATTTTACTTGCCTTTGTCATGAAAATTTTGCAAGTGGCCTGTGTTGATGGAGGAGAGAGGCTAGGATGCAAAGTATAGAATTACAAAAGTAATTCTTTTATTCATAGAATCATAGAATATCTCAAGTTGAAAGGGACCCATAAAGATCATTGAGTCCAATTCATTCATGCGCATGCCTTTTGACCCCAGTCAGTGTGTCCCAGTTCCCATTTGTCACTGAGTCCAGTCTGGAACTTTCTCAGTGCCTGCCAGTGACATCTCCCTGGGAGCTTGATATGGTTTTGTGTATATTTGTATATATTGTATCTATTTAATTATTTCCTTTTTTTATTTTATTATTAATATTTCATTAAAGCAGTTTAGTTTTTTCTAAATTCACAAATCTCTTTATCTCTCTTCTTCCTCTCCTTGGAGCGAGAGGTGGGGGAGAGCATCTGTTGTCTTGTCATTGGCCAACCTGGCCCAAACCATGACACATCACTGTAAGTGAAAACACTTAGGCTGGTCTGAATTAAAAGGAGAACCCCTTCTTTGCAACTTTTTGTATAAGCTGCTGCACTGAACATGGCTTTTACAGAGGCCTCTGCCTGGCACTTGCTAAGCAGGTGCTTGACCCTCCCTACTCAGGGTGTAGCTGCAACAAAGGCTCCAGGCACCCTGGGTCAAGGGCAGCTACCAAGCTTGTTAGAAGCTGCTAGAGCTTCCTCTGGTCCACACCCTTTTTGCTCCCCTTACCCCATCCTTACCTGACAGCAGCAGGAAACCTCAAGTTTCTTAGAGGTTTCATAGGAGTTCCCTTGATGATCCTGTAACCCTGTCCCCAGAAGATCTAGAAGCTCACAAAGAACAATGCAGAGATTGCTGCACAAACTGCTACATCTGTTTCCTGCTTCTGTTAGCTGTGTCTCCCCTTCCTACTTCTTTTCCCTTGACTGCTGAGAGTGATATCATATGGTATGGAATATCCCTTTGGTCAGTTTGGGGTCAGCTTTCCCCTCCCAACTTCTTGTGCACCCTCAGCTTACTTGCTGGTGGGGCAGTGTGAGAAATAGAATCATAGAATCATTTAGGTTGGAAAAGACCCTTGGGATCATCGAGTCCAACCATCAACTCCACTCTACAAAGTTCTCCCTTACACCATATCCCTTAACACCACATCTAAATGACTCTTAAACACACTCAGGGATGGTGACTCCACCACCTCCCTGGGCAGCCTATTCCAGTGTCTGACCACTCTTTCTGTGAAGAATTTTTTCCTAATGTCCAGCCTAAACCTACCCTGCTGCAGCTTGAACCCATTCCCTCTTGTTCTATCGCTAATTACCTGTGAGAAGAGACCAGCGCCAACCTCTCTACAACATCCTTTCAAGTAGTTGTAGAGAGCGATGAGGTCTCCCCTCAGCCTCCCCTTCCTCAAACTAAACAGTCCCAGCTCCTTCGATCGCTCCTCATAAGATTTATTCTCCAGGCCCTTCACCAGCTTCGTTGCCCTCCTCTGCACTCGCTCCAGCACCTCGAGATCTCTCTCGTATTGAGGTGCCCAGAACTGGACACAATACTCAAGGTGTGGCCTCACCAGTGCTGAGTACAGGGGGACAATCACCTCCCTCCTTCTGCTGGTCACACTATTTCTAATACAAGCCAGGAGGCCATTGGCCCTCTTGGCCACCTGGGCACACTGCTGGCTCATGTTCAGCCGCTTGTCAATTAGAACCCCCAGGTCCTTTTCTGCCAGGCAGCTCTCCAGCCACATTTCCCCAAGCCTGTAGCGATGCATGGGGTGGTTGTGGCCCAAGTGCAGGACCCGGCACTTGGCCTTGTTGAAGCTCATACCGTTAGCATTGGCCCATCGGTCCAATCTATCCAAGTCTCTCTGTAGAGCCTCCCTATCCTCATGTAGATCAACACTCCCGCTTAGCTTCGTGTCATCTGCAAACTTGCTGATGATACACTCTATGTCCTTATCAAGGTCATCAATAAAGATGTTAAACAGAAATGGTCCCAACACTGAGCCCTGAGGGACACCACTTGTGACTGGCCGCCAGCTGGATTTAACTCCATTGGACTACCACTCTTTGGGACTGCCCATCCAGCCAGTGCTTGATCCAGCAGATCGTATGCTCATCCAGGCCATGAGCCGCCAGTTTTTCCATGAGAATTCTACGGGGAACAGTGTCAAATGCTTTTCGAAAGTCTAGGTAGACAATGTCCGCAGCCAGAAATAGAAAAGGCCTTGACACTGTGCAAGCAATGTTCAGTAACAGCTAAAACATCGGTGTGTTATCAACGCTGTTTCCATCACAAATCCAAAACATAGCACCATTCAAGCTACTATGAAGAAAATTATCTCTATCCCAGCCAAAACAAGAACAACCTTAGCCCCTTATTCCATACCATTTGTGCCATGCTCAAGACCCACACTATCCAATACATCCTCATTAACCATCCCTCCATTCTCGCTCACAGACGTCATTCCCTTAGTTTGTGGGCCACCCATATAAAATGTCCATTGAGTTCATTTAGTCCAATGATTTGGTGGTTGCTCAGGAGAGGTGGTGTGTTGTGTGGAGTTATTGGCCCACCTCAGTTTGGATTAGTTCGTGAAGGACTGTATCCTGTGGGAGGGACCCCACGGTGGAGCAGGGGAACAGTATGAGGAAGGAGCAGCAGAGATGAACTGTTATGAACTGACTGCAACTCCCATTTCCCATTCCACTGCGCTACTCATGGGGCAGGAAGGAGGTTAGAAGAGTTGGGAATGAAGGAGCAAAGTTGACCCTGGGAAGAAGGGATGGAGTGGGGGGAAGGTGGTTTTAGTTCTATTTTTAATCGGCAATAAATTAAATTAATCTTCCCCAAGTTGAGTGTATTTTGCCCGCGACGGTAATTGGTGAGCAAACTCCCTGTCCTTATCTTGACCCACAAGCTTCATCATCTTATTTTCTCCCCCTGTCCTGCTGAGGAGGGGGAGTGAGAGAGAGAGCGCGGCTTGGTGGGCACCTGGGGAAAACTAATTTAATTTATTGCCAATTGAAATTATAGAGCAGGATGGTGAGAAACAAAGACAAAACCTAAAACATCTTCCCCCCACCCCTTGCTCCCAGCCTCAACTGCACTCTTCCATTCCCAAGTCCTCTACCTCCCTCCTGCCCCGAGTGGTGCAGTGGAGATGGGGAATGGGGGGTTGTGGTCAGTACATAACAGTTCCTCTCTGCCACTCCTACCTCATCACACTTTTCTCCTGCTCCAGCATGGGGCCTCTCTACGGGCTACAGTTCCTGCCAGGAGAACCTGCTCCTGCATGGGCTCTCCACAGGCCACAGTTCCTTCGGGAAATATCCACTTGCTCCAGAAATGTGCAGCTCAAACTTGTGAGCACTGTACTCGGGATCCCCAACATATCTGGATGAGCAGACAACTGGTTGAATGGTCGGGCCCAGAGGGTGATCAGCGGTGCAAAGTCTAGTTGGAGGACAGTGACTAGCGGCGTACACCAGGGGTCAATGCTGGGTCCAGTCATGATCAAGACCTGCATTAATGAGCTGGATGATGGGGAAGAGCATACGCTCAGCAACTTTGAAGACAGCACCAAAACTCAGAAGAGTGGCTGATATGCCAGAGGGTCATGCTGCCATCCAGAGGGACCTTGACAGGCTGGAGAAATGGGCTGACAGGAACCTGATGAAGTTCAACGAGGGGAAGTGCCAAGTCCTGCACCTGGGGAGGAACAACCCCATGCACCAATATATGCTGGTGGCCACCCATCTGGAAAGCAGCTTTGCAGAAGAGGACCTGGGGGTCCTGGTGGACACCAGGTTGAATATGAACCAGCAATGTGCCCTTGCCGCAAAGAAGACAAATGGTATCCTGGGCGGCATCAGGCAAAGTATTGCCGGCAGGTCGAGGGAGGTGATCCTTTTCCTCTACTCAGCACTGGTGAGGCCACACCTGGAGTACAGTGTCCTGTTCTGGGCTCCCCAGTACAAGAGATATAGAGCTACTGGAGAGAGTCCAACAAAGGGCCACGAAAATGGTTAAGGGACTGGAGCATCTCTCCTATGAGGAAAGGCTGAGGGAGCTGGGTCTGTTTAGCCTGGAGAAGAGAAGGCTCGGGGGGATAAATGTATATAAATACATGAAGGGAGGGTGTCATGGTTTAACCCCAGCCAGCAACTAGGACCACACGACTGCTCGCTTGCTCGCTCCCCCTGCCCCCCCAGAAGGGTTGGGAGAGAAGGAGGGGAAAGGGAAAAAAAATAAACCCTCGTGGGTTGAGATAAAGACAGTTTAATAGAACAATAATGGAAAAGGAAAATAACAATAATAATGGTAAAAGAATATACAAGGCACAAGTTGCTCTCACCACCTGGTGAATTGGTTGCCCAGCCCGTCCCAAGCAGTGACTGCCGATTCCCGCCCCCCGGCCAACTCTCATTTTTATACTGAGCATGACGTCTATGGTATGGAATATTCCATTGGCCATTCTATTTTTCTTTCTATGCTCCTTCTCAGCTTCTATGGGAAGCTGAAAAAAGTCCTTGACTAGTATAGACATCACCTAGTAACAACTAAAACAATATGCATTATTGACATTCCTTTCACACCAAATCTGAAAACACAGCAACCACTAGAAAGAAAATGAACTCTATCCCAGCTAAAACCAGGACAGAGGGTGCAAAGAAGACAGAGCCAGGCTCTTTTCAGTGGTGCCCAGTGACAGGACCAGAGGCAATGATCACAATCTGAAACACAGGAGGTTCCATCTGAACATCAGGAAACACTTTTTCACTGTGAGGGCGACTGAGCACTGGAACAGGTTGCCCAGGAAGGCTGTGGAGTCTCCCTCCTTGGAGATATTCAAAAGCCAACCTCAACCGTTCTATGATTCTAAAATAGGAAATTTATTGAATTTTAAGCTTTGTTCAATTTTAAGCTAGAACAATGATTACATTAAGACAGATTGCACAGAATAATCTATCCAAGTAGTTCCAAATACAGAGGCTTCTAACTAATGACAGGCAGCTTGGAGAATGGGAACCAGGCCTCCATGACTAATGCACAGAATCACGTGCTAGGCAACACACTTCTCAGAGTGTGGAAAGATCCATTCTGTGATTCTTTGATCTTACCAAGGAGCCTGCCAGACAAGTAAGAATGAGACATTTCAAATGAACAAACCAAACCAGAAAACTGAGCAGTGAGATGAACCCAAATATATTTATGTTTGGGGTTTTTTCTTTTCCGTGTGTAAAATGAGAGTGCTAATATCGCCATGTGAACACTGGACATTATCTATAGTCATTACAGCATGATGCCGTGAAATACACACACCGAGCCTGAAATCTTGACCTTACTCCTATTGATGGTCAGTTTATTTTTATTTTTTTTTAACACAAAGAAGCCTCTATAACTCAGAGCCTGTGGAAGCTTCTCAGGTGTGTTATTTACACAGCTGCTTCTTTTTGTTATATCAAGGGGTTATTTCTCTGCCTGTGGTGGTTGCATAATTTATTTGTTGTTGTGAAACTGTTAGCTATTAATACTTCCTTTCCATGGAAGAATTTAGCATTTATTTAGAACAGTTGGTCCAGAGAAGTCTAGATACAGACTAATTTCACTCAATAAGTGCTCTGTTAAGAGAAAATATTATCCCCTGGAAGGCTGACACATAGGGCATAATTTTTAATTTTTTCTTTAATTTTTAATCAGGAATGCTGTTACACAAGCAAAATTATCCCAGAGCTGTATACCAGTTACAGATATAATTGCTGTAATTATACTGAGTTTCCCTAATATTATATGGAATTTACACAGCACGAGGCATTAGCTTTGAATATTTCTCTTGAAACATTTCAAGAGTTTCTTAATGAACCATCACCAAGGTGTTATGTCAGAATATTCTTTCTTGTTTTAAAAAAAGAGACAAATTATGTTTGGCTATTTTCTTTTTCATTTGTTTGTTGGCAGCTGCACACAAATGGTGCAAATACAGTATGTAAAATGACTCTGGCACCTTCCATAAATTAGTTGGAATTTTCCAAAGAGACAGCTCTAGCGTATCAGTTGGCTTGCTTACAGAAATTAGCATTTCTCTACCTATTAGTGCTATTACTTTTTGCATAGATGGTAATGATATAAAGCTTCTCTACTTGATGAGCATATACATGTCTAATTCTCTGAGATGGGTTATATGTTAATTTGCAAATATTTCTGCACTATCTATCTTTGTTGAGAAGCTGTCATTGATTAATAATATTGTATTTCAATACAAGCTACAGAGAGGCGTGTTTATATTTAATAGGCAATAGCATTAATTTAAAGTTAGGGAAGGACAATTAATCAAATTGAATAACAGAGATTCTACATGCAAGGTGCCATTCTACCTCTACATCCTTTACGTACATTCAGTTTAGTTTATATTGGTAGCATTTCCAACCCCTTGAATAACATCCTGGGTTGGTAGGGCAAAAATCATGGCTTAAAGCCACCATACCCCATGCAAGTTTGGTGACTCAACACTAACTCCTATTTTGCGTTGTCCATAAGAAGGTATACAGTAGTACATTTTCTTAAAAGAACAGTATTCTATATCCATGTTTATATCCATGTGTCAAATCTTGTTCCCCTTGAAATTTGCAATGGTATTGCCACTGGCTTCAGTGATGCCATGATTTGCCTATTTGATATGTAAACTAGGCCGATCACCACTATCCCGGATCAGGAAAGCATTTAAATGGGTTGAACTTACTCCAAGTTTGCATAAAGATGCTTCCATGAATCTGGAGGTAAGGCCTTTCATTTTCCAAACTCATACACATGCACAGGTATGGAGCTTCAGTGGAATAATCATGACCTTCAGATAAGCAAGTGTTAAGCGACTGCAGGATCAGGACACAAAGCACTGACCTTTTGATCAGAATGAAAGCACCTTCAGAGTATCTTACAAAACCAGTTTGATTGAATATCTACTCTGTCCTCTGTTATATGTTTAATTATTTTATATAGACATTGTAAGTAAATAAATGTAAGTTTTCCCTGCAAACTACACTATGAACCTAGTGAAATGCATGTGCTCTAATATTGCAGTAGCGCTATTGCATTCACTTTCAGGGGAAAATATATGATGAACCTTTCTGAATGGCATGGTGGTGTTTCTGCATGATATGACACAGGCACAATGACTAGTGAGAACTTAGCACAGCCTTCTAGGTGGCACATTTCCCCAAAGGTGGGTCAATTGGTTTCCTGGGAGCAGTGAAGCAGGATTTGTTCCTGTATAAATTGCCTTAGACTAGAACCACCATACTTGAAACTGTTTACTCTGGTATGAATTCAGCTAAGGCCCTTTTCTTTGCGCCCTTCTGCGTAAGCTGCTGTGCTTGTTGACTGACTTTGTTAGCTGTGCTTTGGTGAGTCTTGAAGGGAGCAGGGAGAACAGGAAAGAGAACTGGAAGACTTATTACATACTCGCTCCTTCAACCTACTCTATAGAAATAGGAATAGCTAACTTTAATAGTCAAGAGTACTCCCACCAAAACTTAAGATTTTGGGAAGGATTTTTTATCACAAAGGATCGGCTATTTGGCAGTAGCATTTCTGTACCATTTCATTCTTGTACAATCTCAGAATTTGTTGTGCTAATGGTATAGCAGTCTTCATTTCTAAAAATTAACTTACATTATGAGAAAACTCAAGTACTTTTGTTGATTTATCACAAAAACATAGTATCAGATTTTCTATTTGAAAATATCTACACGTCACAAAAAGACATTGTACTGGATCTGGATGGGGAATTTCTTCATAGCAGCCCGTATGGTGCTGTGTTTTAGATCTGTGGCTAAAACAGTGTTGATAACACACCAATATTTTGACTATAGCTGAACAGCGTTTGCACAACGTGGAGGCTTTTTCTCTTTTTCCCCACTCTGTCTCCCCCCCCAGGGAATAGGCTAGACGTGGGCAAGCATTTGGGAGGACACACAGTTAGGACAGTTCACACAAATTGACCAAAGGGATATTCCATGCCATATAAAGTCATGCTCAGCAATAAAAAAAATAAAAAATGAGGGTTTGGTCTTTCCAAAGTAGCCGTTGCTTGGAGACTGCCTGAGTGTCAGTCTGCTGGTGGGAGGTGGTGAGCGATTGCTTCTCCATCACTTCCAGGTTTTTTTCCTCCCTTTCCTTCACTTAATAAACCGTCTTTTTCTTAACCCACATGTTTTTCCTCACTTTTTCTCTTCTAATTTGTCCCACATCCTGCTGTAAGGGGAGTGAGCAAGCAGCTGGTGGGTGTTTAGTTGCTGGCCAGGGTCAACCCACTGCAGACATATAGAAAGCTTTAAAGAAATAAATACGAAGTTCAGTAGGGCTTTTTCCTCCTAAAAATGCTATTAATTCATTTCCAGATTTTAAGACTCTCAAAAATTACTGCTTGACTTTAACACAAGCCAAATACATATCTTCACATATAGAATTCAAGCTGCCCTTCCACAACTTAAAAAACCTAATGACTACTAGACAGTGCTACATGTCAAAAAAAGAGAGACTTATAAAGTACCATAAGCCAAGAACAAACCACAGTGTGGGATCTGCAGTGTGATTTAGAAGTCACTTTCAGCAACAGCAGTGCTACCACACACAGACACACACCCACACACACATTGGCAAGATAGAGGCATGACACAATTTATCTGTTTTCTTCTCTATAGGTGTCTGAAAACACTCTTCTCGACACAAAACTGGAAGAGCAGAAAAGGTGATGAGGAGGAAAAAAAGGACAGGTAAAGAGGTAGCAGCAGCCTGCATATAGAGGAGAGAGTGTCTTACCCTGGCTGGCCAATGGGGATAACCTTTCATCTTAGCAAAGATCAAGTCTCCGGGTTTGAAATCTCCACTCATGTTTTCACAGCGATGTGACGCCTGTTGCTACGAGACGAATAAGGTGGAGGGAGGGATCTGCACCTCTTTTTCCCGCCACCGAGGTGCTTCCAGCCGCTCAAGATCACACTGCTAGAGGTTAAAAACAGCAGGGGATAGGAAGAGGATGCCAACAGAGCGCTCCACCAAGGGCAGCCCCCACCCCATGTCATTATCCTCCCCTTCCACCTTCTGGCTAGAAGAGGGATACTGAAACCAAGCTGTCAAATACACCTACACCTACACCTACACTCACGCGCACAGACCCCCTCCAAGCGCAGACACCACCCAACCTCATCTCTGACCCCCAGAGATCCCTCTCCGCCCATGCACAGCACTCCCCAACCTCATCCCAACCTGCTTACGTTCACACACGTGACTTCCCCCTCTGCTCGTGCTCTCACTCCCCTTCCCCATGCAATCAACACCATACGCATATAAACGTGCTTTATATAATATACATATATAAATACAACATATATATATACACACCCCTCCACTAAAGCTTCCCCGAAGCCAACAGTACTCCCACCGTATCATCTACCCCCACCCCACACATATGCGCACGCGCCAGAATGGGAAGAGGGGCGGAGAAACAAAATTTTGCTTGCCCTTCCCCCATAGCTTCAACCGTTGCAGTCTAGTTTCTACCACATTCATGTCCGGTTCCACAGTTTACTTCAGTCTGCGGTAGAAAATACCACTATGCTCCCTCTCTCCCTCTAGAAAGCTTGTTGATACTAACCGGAGCGAAAAGAAAAACAAACAAACAAACAATCAATCAATCAAAAAAAAACAGGAAAAAAGAGAAATAAAAATAAGCAAGCCCTGCTGAAAGGAGCTTAATCCCTTCTCGTGTGGGCGTGTAGAAGGCTAAAGGGGAAAAGAAAGAAGTGATATTGTCTTCCTGCGTTAGAGAAGGGAAAGATACCCTAATTTGTGTTCTCCCCCTATAGAGCAGATGAAATCGTTCATTCCTTTTTTCACGGCTGCTTGGGGAGGAGGGGAGGAGGGGAGGAGGGGATGTGGTATTTCTCACAGTTGGGAATAGGGGAAAGAGAAGCACTTCCGTAGAGGAGGCAGTGGCGGCTGCGTTCAGGCAAGGCGGAGGGAAGAGACGATCAGCATGTACTAAGTACTGCAATGTTCGTCTAGTAACTTCTCTATTCCAGGCAGTGGTTGTGACGTACTGGCCTTAGCAAGTTTGACCTGCTTGCGCAGGCAGTTACCTGGGAGGGAACTGCCTCGGACAGAAGCCCGCAGGCAGCTCCTGGCGACAACTGTGCAGAAACAGAGAGAAAAGTCTGCTGAGAAGTACTGATCCTGGACTGCTGGGGGCGGGGGAAAGGTTTGTTCTGTCTGAGGCGGCTTCATCTTGGCTTCAGGAATCTGTGTCGTTTCTTCCCTTAGGTACGCAAAGCTGTGTTCTCTGCCACCTCCGAAGGGCGATGGTTATTGCTAGTGATAGTTCAGGTTGGCAATTCACTGCTGCTTTGCAAGTACACTTTTGGGGCACTGAGGAAAAAAAAGGAAGAGATGGTTCTGGGGCCGTTTGTAAGAGACGTCCTCCTCAAAGCAGGGTATAATCAGAACACCAACATGAAACTGCATCGCAAGCTTTCCACAGAATGAAAAGCAAGAGAGTCAAGGACCAACTGTAGTTAAGCAATTACTTTTCATCCAAACATTTTATTTTGGTGATGGCTCACATGCAATACGGAATACCATTTTTTTCAGAACTGCGTGTGACTAATTCTGCTAGTATTACATTATTACAATTAGCTGCAGTCTGGTAATTACAGAGTTTCATGACTAAGTCTTCAACCCTTTTCATCAACTTTTTACTTGTGCGTGCTTCAGGATGTACTTATGATATTTTTGTACCTTAGATCTCCAAGTGTGTGGCTAGAAAGTTACTCAAAAGATTGCACATAGTTTGTCCAGAAATGTGGAATGCCTATGTTTGTTCCACTGTCTCTCAAAAGTAAGATGTACTGGCTCAGGAATCACAGAACATGACATGGTTACAGATCATTTGAAATAGTGTTCTTTATAATCAGTGAGAGAGAAAACTGAAATATGTGTAATTTAAATATGTGAAGATAGACTTGAGATGCGATATTCAATCCTGACTCTGGAATTTCTCAAATCTTGTTGGTGCTTAGCTCCTGTGATGTTCTCATAATGATATTTAGCTAAAACTAATGGCATGATCAAGTTTAGGCTTATTTTTGTGGAGGCGGAAAAAAACTCCTATCCCTAGTACAAATACCAAGTTCCTAAAGGAAGCACAAGAACTTATCAAAAAATGAAACATCAGTAACACATTTGACAGAGACAAAAAAACCCCATGTATTTTCCTCACCTCCTACACGCAAATGCCTGACCATTTGGGACCTTATGGTGCTGTGTTCTGTATTTGTGATCAAAACAGTGTTGATAATACACCAGTGTTTTAGCTATTCTTGCACATTGTCAAGGCCTTCTCTGTGTCTCACTATGCCCTCCCCAGCGAATAGGCTGGAAAAGTAGTTAGGAGGGGACACAGCTGGGACAGCTGACCCAAACGTACCAAAGAGATACTCCATACCCTATGACATTGTGTTCAGTGATAAAAGCTCGGGGAAAGGAGGAGGAAGGGGAGACATTCATCGTTAGGGTGTTTGTCTTCCCAAGTAACCATTACATGTGCTGAGGAGAAGTTCAGTTCTGAGCTTATTCTGAAACAGGCCACATCGCTGCAATACAAAATCTGAACGTGCTGTTTTGCTAAGCATTTCAAGTAGGACATGAGGGTATCCACAGACCCACATGGTGACAAATTTGGAAGGACTTGTGTTCCAGTAATCTTTGCCTAATTTACTTCAGTCTTTTGTCTCCTCTCATCCCTCCCCTATCTCCATATATTTGCCTAATCATTGCCTTTATACTGTAGCCTAGATGAATGAGCCAAAGAAGTGGGGATAATTTTGTATGCAAATCATTTCCTTCTATCCTCAACTTTGGACCACTCTTCCTCCGAGTGTGGTGTGCTCATGCCTTCAGTCACATGGACGTATCTAGTTCACCCCCCATTGTTGGTTCTTAAGAAAGGCAGATATCCACATAGCACTCATTGTTTGGGACTAGCCCCCTGTTACTAACTAGACCACCAGGAAAACAAATTAAGTGACAGGAAGATTTTTCTTGGCATTCAGACTCAGCTTTCTTGGCCATATGCAGGTGTCTGTTTTGCTATTTGCTTGTGATTTCCATTTCTTTTTTCTCTCTATAGAAAGAGGCTTCCTTTTTGCCTGTTTTCTCTCTCCTGATTTCAGACAGCCATCGGAAACCTTACACTTTGACAGATAACCCATCCCATATGCCAATCAATCACTTGCATAGTTCTTACATACATGTGACTATTTATTGTTCTAGTACATAGTAAAATAGCTGTAGATATATACGTAAACCATACATCCACAATTGCATCCATAAAACTATAGTCCATATCACCTCTTGCAGGAATTAGTCAATGTCATTTCTGGTATGGCAGAATGGCATAACAGAGTATAGCATATGAGTAAATGTCAGGAGAAGCCATTTACTCATATGCTATTGGGAAAACCAAATTATTTTTTTGGAAATGACAATACAAACCAGGCCGGAAAATTTTGACCATATGATTACAGCATAAAGATAATAGCCATATTTTGAGCAGCAGGGAGGTGTGTGTACATTCTATGTATTTGTGCATGGCTAGAAAAAAAGTTTGAAAGTCATGAATTTATTTGAATAGACTGAAAAATGCAGTCTATCCAATTAAATTACAATAATGTATGTTTAAACATGTATTCCAGGACATTCAAAAACAAGTTGTTCCATGAACAAGAGACTAATGAAGTCTGACTTCCTATGAGTATGTGTTCCTGATCTCTTAATTTCTTTTCAGTGCAGAATACCCAGTTACCTCCCATGTTTCTTGGGGCACTCCAAGCTGACAAAAGTATGAACATGCTGTGGCTAGTCTGTGGGTGCTCTTTGGTCAACAAGGGCATGCATGCAGCTGCCAAGCAGAGTATCTCACACCTGAGTTCTCTGGCCTTTCCCTTGGTTGAGACACATTCACATCTCTGTCCTCTGCCCAGCTGTTGATTCTTCTCCAAACTTGTATAACTTTGCATGTTTGAATTAGAAATAACTGCAAAGGTTGAAGCTAAGTTCAAATGCATTGTTTTTTTGGAGTGTGAGGAGGAGAGAGGCAGACTGACAGCACAGGCTCAAGCCAGAAAAGCAGATTAAAAAAAAGCACCTTTAAAACTCTGTGAGTGTAACACTTAACCCTTTCTTGAGAATCTTGTAAAAAGATGGTTGTTAGATTCTCATCTGTGAACTGGTGAAAAAAAAAGGATATATGTGTGTTGAAAATGTGCACTGATACTGATGAGATGAGGTAGTAAATTGCGAGCTCTCTGAATTGAGTTCATGTTCTGCACAGCTTGCTTCATTCATATTGGGGAAAGGAAAGAAAATTGTTCAAGTTTGGCAAAATCACCAACCAGCATTTCAGAAATAGAAGTGCAAGTTTTGTAACAAGGCTGTTTGGGTTCTATTACTCTGCTAAATAAGAGGGGTAAGGGGAGAAAAGGAGAGAAAAGGTGTTAAGATGTAATCCTTTAAGGTGTTAAGATGTTACCCATTACATCTGCGGTAGATAGTTCAGACAGAACAGAAAAAAATCCACCTTTTGATTCACTACTCTAGGCAGTATAATAAAATAGAGGGGGAAATGTCTGAAGTCTCTGATAAACAATATATCTCCCCGAGGAGACCAGCTCCAGTGCAGGTAAGTCCGCACTGGGGAAGGGAATCACGGCAAAAAAAGGGCCGCCTAGGGGCTCGTTTTTTGAGGCTTTTCGAAGCCGGGAAAAGCGTCAAGCCCGGGCCGGTACCCGGCACTTCCGGGGGGTGGTGACAGCTGAGGAGGAGTGGGGCGGAGCCAGCACCCCCAGCGGCAGATCTAAACGAGGTGTTAATTCCCCTCCCACCCACTCCCATAAAAGAAGCCTTTCAGGGACGCAGTAACCAGGTCGTTGTGCACTAAGCAAGTAAGCAGTGAATGGGCGTCGTCCAGGGCGTACCTGGGAGCGCCACCACGACAAGGGCTGTCTTTACACTCTCTAAGGAGCCAAGGAGTTTAGCTATGGCATCCACCCGGAAGAAAGTTGTGCATTCAGCCTTAGCCCGAATGGCTGTGGGAACCCAGACAGAGCTCCCCCAGGAACATGCAGTTGTCCAAGTCACAGGCTGCAGGGAGTGCCAGAGCCTTTCACTGGCAACGGGAGGCAGCTATGAGAACTGCTGTGTACATTGCGAACAGGTGAACGATCTGCTCAGCCTGGTGGCAGAACTGCGAGAGGAAGTTGAAAGGTTAAGGAGCATTAGGGAGGCTAAAGAAGAAATAGACTGGTGGAGCCAGGCTCTGCCCTCCTTGAAACAGAAATAGGAGTGCCTATCAGAAAGTAACTGGGATCAAGGGGCCCCTGTGCCTGTCAGGCAGAAGCCTAAATGAAGGGAGTGAATGGAGGGGAGTTCACAGTTGGGGCAGTGGGCAAGCTTGCTCCTTGCCCACCCCCTAATACCTCTGAACAACAGATATGAGGTACTGGATGAGGAAGGCCAGTCAAATGAGGATGTGGATGGTGGACAATCTACACCAGAGACTTCTCCACAGTCAGAAAGGCGTACTGCTTGTATCGTCACCACACCCACAAGGAAGAAAAGGAGGGTTATAGTCATTAGTGACTCCCTCCTGAGGGGAACAGAGGGCCCAATATGCTGGGCAGACCCTCCTCACAGGGAAGCCTGCTGTCTTCCTGGAGCCCGGGTTAAGGACATCACCAGGAAACTTCCTAGCTTGATACAGTTCTCAGACTATTACCCATTATTGATCTTCCATGTAGGTGGAGAGGAAGCTGTGACTCATAGACCAAGGGCAATCAAAGGGGACTTCAGGGCCTTGGGAAGGTTGGTGAGGGAGTCTGGGGCACAGGTTATTTTCTCCTCACTCCTTCCAGTTGCAGGCAGTGGCATTGGAAGGAACAGACAAATCCAGTCCATTAATACATGGCTCTGTGGCTGGTGTCACCGCCACAATTTTTGGGGTTTTGACAATGGGATGGCCTACACGGCACCAGGCTTATTGGCATCAAATGGGAAACGCCTTTCTCAAAGGGGGAAGAGGGTCTTTGCCCAAGAGATTGCAGGGCTGATTGACAGGGCTTTAAACTAGATGTGAAGGGGGAGGGGGATGATAATATTAGGCTTGTCTGTGACAGGCTGTGGGATAACACGTCAGGGTTAGAGGGATGGGGTACTAGTAAGGACCTTCGACCTGTTGCCTGGAGGCATGCTGGGGATGCTACTTCACAGCCAAAGTCTTACGGAGATGAGCCAGGGGCTCCTGAGGTAGTCAGGAAACACCCCAAGGGGTGCTCCTCTAAGAAGGCATCACAGCCAACAGCCCGGCTGAAGTGCCTCTACACGAATGCAAACAGCATGGGAAACAAACAGGAGGAGTCGGAAGCTACCGTGCTGCTGGAAAGCTAAACCATAGTGGCCATTACTGAAACCTGGTGGAACACACCCTATGACTGGAACGTGGCTATCGATGGCTACGGGCTGTTCAGAAGGGACAGGTGAGGAAGGAGGGGCGGAGGTGTTGCCCTCTATGTTAAGCAAGGGATAGAGTGTGAAGAGCTGTCCCTAAAGAACAGCCAAGAGGAAATCAAAAGCTTATGGGTAGGCATTAGAGACCAAGGCAACATGGGGAACCTTGTGGTTGGTGTCTACTACAGGCCGCCTGATCAAGGGGAGCCTACTGATGAAGCCTTCTTCCTCCAGCTACAGGAGGCATCGTGCTTGAAGGCTCTCTTCCTGCTGGGAGATTTCAACCACCCTGACATCTGCTGGAAAATGGTGAGCTGTAGACAATCCAGGAGGTTCCTGGAGTGCCTCAACAATAACTTCCTAAGACAGGAAATAGACAGCCCTACCCGAGGGGATGCCATACTGGACCTCATAGTCACCAATGCAAATGAGCTCATTGGGGATGTCAAGATTGGAGGCAGCCTGGGCTGCAGTGACCACGCACTGGTGGAGTTCACAGTCCTGAGGGATATGTGCCAGACGAGGAGCCTAGTCAGGACCCTGAATTTTAGGAAAGCAAACCTCCAGCTCTTCAAGGAGTTAGTCAATAGGACTCCTTGGGAAATGGTCCTCAGGGACAAGGGGGCAGAACACAGCTGGCAGATCTTCAAGGATGCTTTCCATAGAGCACAAGAGCTCTCGATCCCCAGGTGTAAGAAATCAAGCAAGAAAGGGAGGAGACCAGCATGGCTGAGCTGGGACCTGCTGGTCAAACTAAAAGGCAAGAAGGAACTGCACAGGCAGTTCAAGCAGCATCAGGTGTCCTGGGAAGAGTATAAGGATGAGGTCAGGAAGGCCAAGGTGCAGCTGGAGCTGAACTTGGCAAGGGGTGCTAAGAATAACAAGAAGGGCTTCTACAGGTATGTCAACCAGAAAAGGAAGGTTAAAGAAAGCATGCCCTCCCTGATGACCAAGAATGGCAAACTGGTAACAAGAGATGAGGAGGAGGCTGAGGTTCTCAACAACTTTTTTGCCTCAGTCTTCCCTGCCAGCCTCTCTCCTCATGCCTCCCAAGTTGAAGGACTGCAAGATGGGGACCTGGGGGACAAAGTCCCTCCCACTGTAAGTGAAGACAAGGTTCGTGACCACCTGAGGAACCTGAACATATACAAGTCTATGGGACCTGACGAGGTGCACCTCAGAGTCCCGAGGGAATTGGCTGATGTAGTGGCCAAGCCACTCTCCATGATATTTGAAAAGTCATGGCAGTCAGGTGAAGTCCCCGGTGACTGGAAAAAGGGAAACATTGCACCCATTTTTAAAAAGGGTAGAAAGGAGGACCCTGGGAACTACTGCCCTGTCAGCCTCACCTCTGTGCCTGGGAAGATCATGGAACAGATCCTCCTGGAAGCTATGCTAAGGCACATGGAGGACAGGCAGGTGATTCGAGACAGCCAGCATGGCTTTACTAAGGACAAGTCCTGCCTGACCAACCTGGTGGCTTTCTACAATGGAGTGACTGCATTAGTGGACAAGGGGAGAGCAATGGATATCATCTATCTGGACTTCTGCAAGGCCTTTGACACAGTCCCCCACAACATCCTTCTCTCTAAGTTGGAGAGATATGGATTTGATGGGTGGGCTGTTCAGTGGATAAGGAACTGGCTCGATCTCCAGATGGAGAGGGGTGACAAGTGGTGTCCCTCAGGGATCCGTACTGGGACCAGTGATGTTTAATATCTTCATCAATGACATAGACAGTGGGATCAAGCGCACCCTCAGCAAGTTTGCCGATGACACCAAGCTGAGTGGTGCGTTTGACAGGCCAGAGGGATGGGATGTCATCCAGAGGGACCTGGACAAGCTAGAGAGGTGGGCCCATGCAAACCTCATGAAGTTCAACCAGGCAAAGTGCAAGGTCCTGCACTTGGGTCGGGACAATCCTCATTATCAATACAGGCTGGGGGATGATGTGATAGAGAGCAGCCCTGGTGAGAAGGACTTGGGGGTACTGGTGGATGAAAAGCTGGACATGAGCCAACAATGTGCGCTTGCAGCCCAGAAGGCCAATCGCATCCTGGGCTGCATCAAAAGAACCGTGGCCAGCAGATCCAGAGAGGTGATTCTCCCCCTCTACTCTGCTCTCATGAGACCCCACCTGGAGTACTGTATCCAGCTCTGGAACCCTCAGCACAAGAAGGACATGGACCTGTTGGAGGGGGTCCAGCAGAGGGCCACGAAGATGATCAAAGGGTTGGAGCACCTCTCCTATGAGGACACACTGAGAGAGTTGGGGCTGTTCAGCCTGGAGAGGAGAAGGCTCCGGGGAGACCTTATAGCAGCCTTCCAGTACCTGAAGGGGGCCTACAAGGAAGCTGGGGAGGGGCTGTTTGCAAGGGCATGTAGCGATAGGGCAAGGGGCAATGGTTTTAAACTGGAGCAGGGTAGGTTTACATTGGACATTAGGAAGAAGTTCTTTACAATGAGGGTGGTGAGGCACTGGAACACTGAGGCACGAAAGGGCATTTCTGAAGTCATAGCTGATTTAGAGAAAAGACAAATTATCTCCAGAACCCACTCCCCGTATAACTCACCCATCTGTCCGGTTCGGAAAGCCGATGGGAGGTGGCATTTAACAGTCAATTACTGCCATCTAAATGCTAATACAGCCCCGCTAACGGCCACCGTACCAAACACTGCAACTTTAACAGCTACTCTGCAAGCAGCTGCCCACCCATGGATGGCGGCATTAGATGTAAAGGATATGTTATGTTCTTCATGGCTCCCTTGAAGAAGGAGGATAAAGAGAAGTTTGCTTTCACTTGGGAGGGAATACAATATACCTTTAACAGACTCCCACAGGCGTATAAACATTCACCCACAATTGCTCATGCTGCACTTGCCGAACTTTTGCAGACAGTCTCACTCCCCCAAGGTGTAAAACTGTACCAATATATAGATGATATTCTGATTGGAGAAACTTCTCCTAAGACAGCGGGGGAAGCAGCAGCAGCAGCAGTGTGTCAAGCACTAAATAAAGCAGAAATTGAGGTTCCACCTGGAAAATGTCAGGGACCAAGTAAAGAAGTAAAATTTTTAGGTACTTGCTGGATATTGGGCAGTGCTGTGATTCCTCCAGATACCTTAAGAAAAATTGAAGAGCTGCAAATGCCCCAATCAAGGAAGGAGTTACAACAATTCATGGGAACTTTAGGATATTGGAGGAAGCATGTGCCTGGATTTTAGGTATTGTGCCTATGACCTTAACTAAACCTCATGGCCCACGTGCCTGGGAAGCTACCGATAGCAGTGGTGCAAAACACAGAATTAGTGCACGATGGATTTTTCCTTCTTGTTAATGGGGTAACCCGTTCGTACTCTCCCCACCGAAACAAGTCTTTGTTTTCTCTCACAGCAGCCTGCAGGATGGCAAAAGGAAGTGCTGTGTTTGTGTTAATATTCCAAACCTCAGCAATGCTGCTTCTAACCTGTGGTCGAAGAACTCTAGAGTGGCCATGGTCTCAAGCTCATGTTAAGTATACCGGGAGCATGGGAATATACTCTAGGAAGGGAGACTTAAATCTTTCCACTGTAGTCATGCATGGAAACAAAGTATACTTAGAAAAGGAATGGAGCTGGGATACAGATGGAACTAATGGAGTTCTCCGACTTCAGGGAACAGCAGGGAAAAAAAATTCAAATAGGGTGCCGGATGATCAATGGGTCTACCCATGAGAAAGCATCTCAGATTTCAGTGTATAACACTGTATCAAACCCAATAATCAATGGTACAAAACAGTGCGCCTCTGAAAGATTGGACTGTTGGTACAATTTTACCTTAGTACAACCTGTTTTTGTAGTCTGGCTCTGGGCTTGCCATAGTGTGGGACTATCATTTAAATTTAAAATAGACATTACTGAGCCTCATACGACAACTTCCACACTGATTGTAAACGATGAGAAAACTCTATCCCCACAAATTTCTGAAATTGGACCATATGTAATCAAATATACAGGCCAACAACGAGTGTTATTTAATCCATCATGGTCTCTTAAACGAGTAGAATTAGTGATGCAAATTAACATCTCCACCATCAAACCAGCCTGTTCGTCATTCCCGACTACATCCTATGCAGGATGGTTAGCATGGTTACATGGGCGAACATTCACCTCTCCGAGACGAACAAGGAGAGATGCGACTGGTATCATAGGGACAGGACTGGGAGTCTTAAATAGCATAGATGCTGAAGTACTTGCAAATAAACTAAGCACAACAATAAGTGATTTAAACAAATTGGAACACCCATTGCGATCCTCCCTATTAGCACTGGGAACTAACCAATGGCTCTTATCTGATGTGTTGCCTCAGTGTGAAAGAATTAGTAAGAGGGATCACCAATTGATTGTGGATGCCCTTGGTGTAGCCCAAACCAATGTTTCTCTAGCTCTTAGTTGTATCCAAGCTCAGCTGTGGATGCAATCTACGGTAGCAGCAATTGTACGAGAAGGTGATGAAGGTACCTTACCCACTGAAATTCGAAAAGTAATCTGGGATAATGCAACTGAATTTGAAAGGGAATTTCAATCCTGGTGGTATTTAGTCAATTTTACTTACAACCCCATCAATAACAAGGCTACAGCTTTTGTCCTAACAATACGCAATGCCTCGGTATACACCATATACCCAATCATTGCACTAGGATTAAATCACAATGGAACTATACATTAGAACATAGAGTGTGGGCCCAATGGAATGGGAACAAATGGCAGACCGTTGATGTTAATGCCTGCGTTGTACGAGAACAACAAGGATTTATTTGTGAGAGTAACACCATCAAAGCCCAAGATGTTTGTCTTGACACTGAACAGAATGTTTGTCATTTTGAGATACATCTTGATGAAAATCCTGAAACTGTACTTATATATGTTGGAAAAGGATGCGTTTGTATGAGAACCCTTTGTAATACTATATTTGTAGATAATGTCACTGTAGGTACAAGTAATCACTCAAATGTTTGTATTTGTAATTTCACTAAAATTATGGGATGTGACTTCAATTATTTAGCTCCTGTTATGTCTTATCAGTTGCTACAATCTAATTATACATTGATTCAAGATTTGTTGCCTACACCTATTGGAATGAATCTTACATTGGTGAAGAAACTACTACAGCATGATGACCTGCGTCAGCTGCTGGAATGAATTCGAAATAATGGACGCAAAACTTTAATCACTGTTCAGCATGATACAGAAGAGATACACCGTGTCTTTGAAAGAGTGAAAAAGGATGGAGAACACCATTGGTGGGAAATTCTTCTTGGATGGTCACCAACAGCAACGGGACTGTTTAATTGTATGCTTCACCCAGTTGTGATCTTGCTAGTTCTAATTTTAATATGTTTGTTGCTTATAGTTATGTTGTATATAAAAGTTTGGTACTTGACCAAACAAATAACCCAACTTCAACCACCCAAAACATACAAATTAACAAATAACAAATAGCTTCACTATCTACTTACCGTGAATCTCTAAGCGCACAAACTATTAGCATACTATTTATGGCACAGAGGCAAGAGGTGACCGCACCTCCACTCTGTGAAGGTAAGATGAATTGTCTATAGTCACGGGGTGGAGTGTGGTGGTGTGCTCTCCCCTTTTCCCTTTTCCCCTCCCCCCGGCTCCTGCTCAAGCCATGGCCATCAGCGGGAGTTGTTATGAGTTGCACTTGAACTGTGGGAGATGGCTGGCAACATAACCAAAACACTGTCTGGAGTGGAAACCTAGGTATCTTGTTCCCATGAGAATATGACTATAGGTCAATTATCTTACTCCATAAATAGTGGACAGCCCAAGAGCCATTTGAGCTCTCCTGCACGGCAGCGGGCTGCACGACAGGATCTCCCCTTGAGTGGGGACGCTCGCTTAAGGTTCTTCTCCTCGAAGAACAGGTTGCCCAGAGAGGTGGTGGAGGCCCCATCCCTGGAGACATTCAGGGCCAGGCTTGATGAGGCTCTGAGCAATCTGATCTAGTTAAAGATGTCCCTGCTTACTGCAGGGGGGTTGGACTAGACGACCTTTAAAGGTCTCTTCCGACCCATCACATTCTATGATTCTATATGAGGGGGTGACCACTAACAACTCGACAAGCGTGTGATTTGATTTCTAGCTGTGAGATGTGTGCAGAAATCCGAAAACACTGCAAGGAAGAACAGAGCTTTGCTAATCCTGGAGACGGTAAAGTTCCCATGCAAATTGATTACATTGGACCTCTCCCTCAAACATCCGAAGGGTGGTGTTATATCCTTACTGAAGCTGAAATAATATCAGGTTAGGGAAAGTTTTTCCTTGCAGGAAAGCTGATGGTCTTTCCACTGTGGCAGGAATTAATCAATGGTTTGCTAATACTCCCATGCCTTGTGCTGTGCAGTCTGACGATGGCTCTCATTTCAAAAATAAAATCGTACAAGAATGGCGTGAATGCAATGGAGTCATGTGGGTTTTCCATCTGTCCTACAGACCCCAAAGCAATGGCATGGTTGAGAGATGGAACAGTTTTCTAAAATGAGCTCGAGGGCAAAATTTATATACAGGAAAATGGGGTAAAGCCCTACCTGAAGCTGTTTGACACTTAAATAACCAGCAGACACTCACCGGATGTCTGATGGAACGAGTTCATTTTCCTGCTCTCCAACCCACAAAACCTTTGAAACCCTCATTGTAAACCTGTCATTTTTCTCAGGGTGACACTGTTCTTATTGACCGCTCTTCAATGGGTAAAATACCTGTCACTTTACTAACTCCCCAAGAAAAGGGCATATGGAAAACTGTTTCTAAGTGGAGACTCCCTCTAACTATCGCCGAGGCTTGGATAATTTCCAAGACTGGATAATTTTCTTATTCTTTCAGGTAATGAACCATACTTGGATGAATTCTTTGGCCTGAATAAATCCAGAAGGCACCTGAGGAATCATCACTTTACCTTTGTGGAAATTCCAACTGCAGGAAAATGATGATCACAGCACCCATTGTATTGTACTTATCCTTATTTGTACCCTGTTTTTCCTTATTTCACGACTGGAACAGTAATCATGTAATTCAGTTCATGATCATAATCTCACAAATAGGTAATGAATCAAACTGCTGGTATTGTTTACACCACCCTCAGTCTTCAGATACTGTCACGTTAAAAGGAATGTAGTTTCAATATTTGTCTGTCAGAGTCCTAGGACTTCCACTGATTTGTCTGTCAGAGTCCCAGCTAAGGACTTTCACTGTCAGATTCACAAAAATTGAAATTAGTTAGTTATTGAGAGTAATAACAGATTTGAGATTGCTGTTGATAAATTCAGTAATTACAATAGCACTACTAATTAAGGTTAATATTGCTAGCAAAAATAACAATAATACAACAACCCGGGAGTAACATTCACCAGAGGGTGAAAGGTACAGTGCTTACCCGGAAAGGCATCCCTGCCTGGGGTGGAGGAAGAGAATGTCTTTGCTGACAAAAAGCAGGGCTGTCCTGCCTACACAGGACTCCCTCCTTATCTGCATATCACAGCTGAGTCTCCACTCTCCTGGGTCGCACAAGAGATAGCAAGGCCAGTCTTAATTGCTCTTTGAGCACGGAGACTTCACCTCATTATTCAAGCTCCACAGCTACTCATTCTGGATGGTTAGCTGTACCTGTTCCTGAAACGTCTTGGTACCAATCTAAATTGGCATACTCACTTCCCAACCCTCCAGTTTATCAAGCTCAACCTTTTAAGGCACATTCTTATGTTAAAATGCCATGGTGCATTACAATGCCCGAATATACAAATTAAACATGGTGGGGGAAACAAGCCATTGTGACTATACTCTGCTTTACAATTGGACACAAACCTGGTTTCAGCTTATATGCCATAATCGAACCAGAGTTTGTAATTAATCCAATTTAAGAACCACATGGATCTGTAAAAACAAATCAGTGATTACAAACACTGCTGTTTTAAATGTTTCACCACTCTGGAATCTCACATGGAATATTAATAGTGCATTTTGCCAAAGATACTATAATCTCACTGGTCCTAATTCTACGGAGTAACGGTTGGTTAAATACTAATAACAATTGTACTGGCTGTATATATGCCAATTCCTTTTCACACCATTTGAATGAGACACACTTGCCTACTCAAATTTGATCATCCTGACAATGAAAAAGAGGCTCATCAATGGTGCAAGGAATATTTTCCTAGAAATCTTGTGGAATCAAATTGGTGGCCTACCATTCTAGCATCCGGATGGTTCTGGCTCTGTGGCACAAATGCCTATGAAAGTCTACCACCACAATGGGCAGGTACTTGTACCATAGCACGTCTTGCTCCCTATGCATTACAATTACTACCTTTTTACACAAACATTATCCTGTACGCCATAAGAGCTTTGTGATCAATCCCCTGGTAAAAAGATCAACAAGATTCCATCAATTTATGCATGCGTTGTTTCCAACTTTAGGTGTTATTGAGTTGGAAAAAGCTATTGTAAACATTTCTGCTATGCTTGAAATTGTCCAAAATGCTACTGTAGGTGGTTTAAAGAATTTGCAATTGGAAATTAGTTCACTTTTGCAATTAGCTATTCGAAACCACTGGGCCCTAGATTCTGGCTTCAGAAGGACGTGTATGTACGCTGTTAAACAGCACTTGTTTTTATGCTAACAAAGCCAAACTGCTTTTGTCCCTGCTCATTGCAGGGGGGTTGGACTAGATGACCTTTAAAGGTCCCTTCTGACCCAAACTATTCTATGATTCTATGAAACAAATCGAACACGATATAAACATTATTCAAAGACAAGTTTGTACCTTTCAGCAAATAACACAAGAACAACCCTTGTCAGAAGGTCTATCAACTGTTTGGTTTTGGCTGTGGTCTTGGTTACCTGACTTCAGAGCATGGGCCCATCGCGTTTTGTTAATGTTAGCTCTTGTTTAGGCTGTTGGAATTACATTATTTTGTGTTATATCTTGCTTTAAATCTTTATGCATATCAGTTACTAAAATCAACGTTTTATACTCTCCTTCTTCCTCGGATGAATAACAGTCAGACAACAAGCAGCTTATTATTGCCGTGGAGTCCTCCTATGACCCCATTACTGTAATGTAGGCCATGGGCAAGAGGTGACAGTACCGCCACCACTGACATCCTTCCCTGTTTGTGACAGTGTCAGGGGGTGGGGTGTAACCGGTACCCCCTGCTCCTGACCCCTGGTAATGCAGTCAGCATAACTAACACCATTTTATAAGGCAAGCAGCCAGTCTCTCTGACAGAGCAGGTCATGTTTTCGTTCCCTTTCCCTCATTATCAGGCCCTGAAGGTCCTGTGAACCAAGTTGACAAACCAAACAGATTTCTTCGTCCCCTCTGTACTGGCCTCAAGATTCCTGGGTGCCAGGCCGACTTCTTCCCTCCTTATCGGCCTTGAAGGTCCCAGACACCCAGCCAACCAGGTGTTGTTGATGACCCCATCACAGAACAGGGAAGCATAACAGCATACAGAGCACTGTCTATAAAATCAAGCAGTTACAAGTCCTAAGTATGGAACTTGAACTGGAACTGCTGCTGGGCAGTAAGACCCATGAATCCCCAGTGGCCAGGGATGCCTTCACTGTCATCTGCTTCCTCTGAGGACTGAGTGACTTGTATTCTTTTATATGATTTTTGAGTCTAGATTATGATTGTTATATTGGTACAGCAAAACACATAATAAGATCTGACCCAATCTGCAGACTGTCCAGCTTTTTAGAAATCATAAGTTAAGTTGTATTATAAATTCTGTATTACGCTGCTTATAAGTTGTGCTACATTGATTCTGCTTGTAGAAATACTGTGCCATTCTAATCATAAATTCTGTGCTATACTAATCATAAAATCCTGTTAAGAAAATAAAGCTTTAATTGTAACTATGATTTAGTGCCATCATCATTCTACCAAGGATCCCTAAAAGAACCTGTCTGTCCCTTTAGCATTGGGTGACAGACCTTCTGGCATATCAGCCGCTCCTCCCAGTTTTGGTGCCATCTGCAAAGTTGCTGAGGGTATGCTCTTCCCCATCATCCAGCTCATTACTGAGGGCCTTGGTCATGACTGGACCCAGTATTGACCCCTGGGGTACGCTGCTAGTCACTGTCCTCCAACTAGACCTTGTGCTGCTGATCACCCTCTGGGCCCAGCCATTCAGCCAGTTTTCAATCCACCTCACTGTCTGCTCATTCAGGGATGAAGCGGGGACAATCTGCTTCACCATGGCCTTCTCCATGGGCTGCAGGGGAATCTCTGCTCCAGTGCCTGAGTCACCTCCTCACCCTCCTTCTTCGCTGACCCTGGTGTCTGCATAGTTGTTTCTCTCACATTTTCCTCACTCCTCTCTCTCACAGCTGCTATACAGCATTATTTACCCTTTCTTAAATATGTTATCACAGAGACGCCACTAGTTTTGCTGATTCACTGAGCTTTGGCTAGCAGTGGGTCCGTCTTGGAACCGGCTATAACTGGCTCAGTCTGACATAGAGGCAGCACCTGATCTCTTCTCACAGGAGCCAGCCCTTGTGGCGGTGTGCTCTCCCCTTTTCCCCTTCCCCCCCCACCCCCCCAGCTCCTGCTCAAGCCATGGCCATCAGCGGGAGTTGTTATGAGTTGCACTTGAACTACGGGGGATGGCTGTCAACATAACCAAAACACTGTCTGGAGTGGGAACCTAGGTATCTTGTTCCCATGAGAATATGACTATAGGTCAATTATCTTACTCCATAAATAGTGGACAGCCCAAGAGCCCTTTGAGCTCTCTTGCATGGCAATGGACTGCACGATAGGATCTCCCCTTGAGCAGGGACGCCCACTCAAGATTACTCCTCGAGGTTTAGAGATTCCTTGCTGCAACAGATTCTTGGTAAGTGATTAATAGCACGCTAAACTGTGAAACCTTAGCTAGGTGATATAAAGGATTGATTGCACATATATAATCCTTTAGACATAAACCGTTGACCAAGTCTGGGACTAGGATTGGATCCAGATGCACCTAGACTCCTCTCTGAGAAGGAGTTTAGAAAGCAAGGGGGTCCTTTCTGAAACCATGACTCAATGGGAGGGTCTCCCTGACAGTTTTGTCTGACCTTGTCCTCTATGCAGTAAATAACCAAGTGTACCTTGCCATCGAATCTCATAAAATACTATCACATTCACTATCAAACCAAAAAGGATGCCACGATGTCCCACTATCTGCTACAGTAGATTTTGCTGTCTTAAAACCACTAATTAGAGGAGCCCCAGCAATTCTTAAACCCCATCTATTTGCAAAACGGGATGAGATTAAAAGAGATACTGAATATAATAAGCAGGGCAATAATCTTCCCAGCCATTAATTTCGTTATTTGCCCTGTTGGAGGACCGGAAACAGAAAAGCATAGAGGGGTCCCACCTGCAGGGAGGATCGGACAGGACAAGTGACCCAAAATTGACCAAGAGGAGTATTCCATCCCATCTGCCCCATGCTCAGTATAAAAGCTGAGGGATCAAAGGGTCAACTCTCTTTCTTCAATGGCCGACGTCTGAGGAGGACCCTGTCTGTTCATCTGCCTTTGATCCCAATCCATGTGTTCCTGACTCCAGCTCTGGAATCCAGTTCCCACCCATCACTGAATCCAGTCTGGGACTTCCCCAGTGCCTGCTAGTGACGTCATCCTGGGAGCTTGATATGGTTTTGTATATACTGTATCTATTTCATTATTTTCCTTTTTATTTTATTATTAATATTTTCATTAAAGTAGTTTAGTTTCTTCTAAACTCGTAAATCTATCTCTCCTCCTCCTCTCCGTGTACAAGAGGTTGGGGGGGAGCATCTGTCGCTGGCCATTGGCCAATTTGGCCAAACCCACGACACTGCGGGACCTCGGGGTGGTAATCTGCGGCATACTACACGAACCAGCCCCTGGGATCCATTGCAATTGATGAACTTGCGAGAGAGATATAGCAGAAACCCCAGGAAACTGAAACTGAATAGTTGTGGAGAGTATGCTGAAGTGGCAGCAACCAAATAATGTCAAGTCAGGATGAAGCCAGTGGTTACTGGGGTCCGGGAGTTTTCTTAAATTTAGGACCTGACCTGACAGATACCCCCCATTCTATCACTAGCCGAGTAGCTTATTGGGCTGGAGGAATCGACACCATGGAGTGGGGTGAACCCTCCATAATCCCCATCAAATCTCTAAGTGAGTTATCCACAGCCATCACAAACGCCGCTTGCATACAAGCCATGCACGAATGAGGATGCCACGATGTCCCACTATCTGCTACAGTAGATTTTGCAGTGTTAAAACCCCTAATTAGAGGAGTCCCAGCAATTCTTAAACCCCATCTAGTTGCAAAATGGGATGAGATTAAAAGACATACTGAATATAATAAGCAGGGCAATAATCTTCCCAGGCAACCCCCTACCTGGGCAGAATTAATGCACAGCATTGTTAACAACAGTTGTGAAATGGGCTGGGATGGTGCAGCAGTTGAAAAACAAAACCAGAAATCCCGGGGAGGAGATCACAAAGTAAGACCCGTGAAACAGGGAATAGCTGCAAATGCCCCAATCAAGGAAGGAGTTACAACAATTTATGGGAACTTTAGGATATTGGAGGAAGCATGTGCCTGGATTTTCTATCATTTCATTCCTCTATCATTTCATTATACTCACTCTTATGGAAAGGCAAATCCTGGGAGTGGAAATCAGAACATAACAAGGCAGTAAAAACTCTAATTGAAGGATTAAAAAAATACCAGTCACTGGGACCAGTACACCCCCGTGACCCTATCATAGCCAAATGGGGTTTTGCAGAACAAGCTGCTTACTGTAATCTGTTCCAAACTGGACCCATGGGCCAAAAAGGCCTCTATTGTTTAGTCCAACTGCATTTAAAGAAACAGAACAACGGTACTCTGAATGGGAAAAGGGACTTTTGTCTTTAGTCCGAGCAGTTAAAGAAGTTGAGAAAATACATCAGGGATGTATGTTACACCTGTGCAAACTAGAGGACGATTTTATTTACTAGAAGCAATCCTCAAGGGGACTGCTCCCCCAGAACGAGTCACACAGAAACCCACTATCAGAAAATGGTATGCCTACTGTGCGAAATAAGTTCCGGTCCAAATGAAATAGGCTCAGGCAGAATCCTCTGTGAAGCACGTTTTTATTCACATTCTTGCAAGAGCGGGTGACCTAGCAAGTAGGCACACTTCCAGTTCTTGAAACACACCTTTTTATTCCCTAATCCCGGCCAAATTTTTCCCTCCCCTGTTTCCCATTGGTTAGGTACTCCAGGGTTCACAGTCTGTCCGGAGCGCCTAAAATGCTTCCCGCATGTCCTGCCTCTGTTTACTTCTCTTTATGCTACACCTAAAGGGATTATCTGACTAGTTTATTTCTTTCCTTTTTGGTAAAAGACTGCTCAATGTCATTAGCCCTGGTTAAATGTTTGACTACCCTTCTAGACACTAATCCAGTAGGAATCAGTTTGTCCTTTTGTCTGTGTGGATAAGAGATGTTCTACAAGCCTTTGCTGGAGCCTCTTTGTCTTAGTCATTCCCTTATCATGCCACCTCTGATGGAAATGGCTTTTCTCCTCTGCAAAAGCAATACCTGCCTTTCTTACAACTTCCCCCTTTCCTTTTTCATAATCTTATTGTCTTTTGCATTTCTAGGGCATGGTTCCATATGAGGCCTCTGGAGCTGACAGCATGATGTTACATTCTTCTTCTTCTTCTCGAGAGTTTTTATTGTCTTCTAGATGAAGCATTTTCCCAGGGTATGGGGGAGGGTCTGCTTCCATTCGTTTCGTTAGGGCAGTTTCAATTAATCGTTGAACTAATCCTCACACACAGGGAATGATACAGCATCCTACAGCCACTAACATTCCCGCTACCATTATAAGAGAAGTCAATATTGATACCACCCTACCTTTCCATTTCCCAAACCAGGAATCCAGTCAGCCTGTCAGTGAGGTGTCTATTCCAGAGTTCTCAGCTAACTCATCAGCTAGAGTGGTGAGCCCTTGAAGGGCTTTAGTTATAGTACCATCTGGAGCTGTATTGTTTGGGATGAAGGTACAGCACCAATTCCCTAACATTACACACACACCTCCCATCTCTGCTAAGATCATGTCCAGGGCGATCCTATTCTCCCATGCCATTCGGCTGGTTGCATCCAATTGTTCAGCTATTCCTTTCAATGCATCTCTGGTATAATTAATAAACCTCTGTTGGTTATAGTAAATATAACTTATCCAATCTACATTTTTGTTTACAGTTACCTACCAGAAAAGGACAGATTTGAATCCTGCTCCTATCTGATTCCTTGCTTTGTGTTCATCTGGGACTCCTCTAGGGACTCCAATGGAATCTATATATATCCGTTCATCAAAGGATACAAAAGGATACACCCAAACTTCTTTTTACTCTATTGCTTGAGCTCAGGGATCCTGTTCCTTTTTCAAATGCTAGGGTGAATGGTATTGCCAATTGTACCATTCCACACGTACCTTTCCAGTTAGCCAGCAACACAGATCGCAAGGTCTTCCCTCCACAATACCACCAGAGATCCACCCAAGGCCCTCGTATCGCTGAGTAGTTTCCTTTTACATCCTTGGTCACATTCAGAGTTTCAGTGCATGGGGTAAATCCCCTCACAGGTTTGGTAGCCTTCACACCCTGCTGTGAGAGGCACGCTGGATGGTTACCAATTGCTGTGGAAAATGCTGGTGGCACTTTAACATCTCTAGATTTCAAGGCAGGAAACAGTAAGGAAAGTGAATGACAGGTCTCATTTCCCCAGGCGGTCTTTTCTTGGTATAATGCTATCATACACCACAACCCTGTCAGAATGTATCTGAGGGAAAATGGCCATGTGAGCCAGCCTCCCTACTATGAGAGATTAGATTAAGGGCAAAACAGGTGGCAGAAGATGGAATTAGTACATGGGAAAAACGGGAACTGAGAAGGTAGAAAACATGTTGTGCTAATGACTAAGCAATTTACTATGCGAATTCTTGTAACCAATCTGATCTGTGAATGAACTGCATGGACAGCGCATGGACAGTGTAACTAGCTAGCTAATCAGAAATAAGTGAGTCGCATGTACGGCTACAACACAGGGTGTAAAAGATGATGATCTGTGCTTAATAAACGGCTTCTGTTGATTCACATTGGATCGTCTGGAGTCCAGTTATTTCTCCTCAGATGGTGACCCCGACGTGATACCGATCGGCGCTTGGCTTGAGCAACGGAATGCGAGGGGCGGAAGACCCAGAAGGAGATGCACCGGCTGGAGGATGGCTCAGCTGGACTGAGACCGGGCGGATTGGGTGGCAATCCGGAATAGAGGAAACAGACGACGTGGCCACGGACACCCAGAGAGAGGTGAGCAGCCAGGGCAGGAGATGGGGCAACAAGTAACAAAAGAAGAAGGGGCTATATTAAGACTTCTCCTGCATATCCTCTCTAAGAGAGGGGTGAAATACGATGAGCGTATGCTCCGAAGGTTGTTAACCTGGTGCAGAGGGAACGGATTCGCACCAGAGCCCCAGACAGCTTTTAAACCAGAAATATGGGAGGCTGTTGGGAAAAAACTGTGGGAAGTGATAAGTAAAGGAGACAAAGAGGCATCACCGTTAGCGACGACATGGTGGTTGGTGTTATCGACCTTACAAGATATGAAGGCGGAGCGAGCCACGGCAGCCGGGGCTTTTGCAGCATTACAACCCACGGGAGGGGGATCGAACAGGCCAGGTCCGAAGGTCTGGGACGATCCCCTGCTGATCCCCTCTGCTCCACCTGAGGCCGAGGGAGGAGGCAGAATGTCAGGAGAGAAGGACAGAGCCGGAGCTGTTTGCTCCTGCCATTGCCCGCCTTGCCCCCTCCCCTCCCCTCCCCAGTCGTCTCCCTGAGATAGAAGTGCTGGTTTTGTATGTCTGCTGTGTAAGTGTGTGTGGGCGCCAGCTTATACCTGCTGATCAGCATGTGTGCTACTGTTTGCTTTTTGTTGTGTGCAGTGTTGTTAGGTGACTCCACTTGAGCAGGTGTTCTGCCCGGTGTGGTACTGTTCTCGTATGCAACCAGGGCTGACACTCCGTCAAGTGAAGAAGTTTGTGTATACACAATGTTTAGATGTAAGGCGAGCACGCCCCAGGTAGATACACCAGGATGGGCTGTAGAACCGATGGAAGTCCTGAAATATTGGGGGAGTTTTCACCAGCCGACACGTTTACACTCTCGGGAACGGCTTGCCTGTGCAGGGCGTATCGCTGGTTGTTTGTTGTTTGTCAATAAGATCATGGTTGATTGGGAAAAGGAGTTGAGACAAAGTCTATAGGATGCTCTGTAGGAAAATGAGAAACTTAAGGAAAAATGAGAAACTGAGCTCTTGCTGCAAAGGCAGACTTTTATGTCAGTCGTAAGTGATGGGGGGAAAAAAAAAGAAAAAAAAAGAAAAAAAAAAGAAATCAAACAGGAACAATTAGATGGGAAATGTGCCACGTTAGCACAAAAGTATGCCATATGCATTACGAGAAAGCATCAGAAAAAGAGAAATAGGACACCTGATTCAAAGCAGTACCATAGAGATATGTTTTTGGTTTTTTTCCTATATGTGTCTATGTTATTGCATGCCTTAGTAGATTGCTCTGTGTTATACCCTGCGAGACTAAAATGAACCCCAGCAGAAGCGGTCTCTTGAGCAAGGCAATGGAATATGGGAAAGCAACGGAAGATCGGCAAGGAGGACTGTAAATACACTCAAGGGACTTGCACCTGGGTGCTGGAAAACACATATATCACACCAGTTGTTATTCAGTCTCGGGTGCTGGCAAGAAAAACATTTGGATGACATAAGCCTGTAATGGACTCACAGACACCTTATCCAGCTGCTTGAGAATCTTGGCCTGTTGTGGAAGAAGATCAAAGCACAGTACCAGCGAGAACAGGGAGTCCGCATGCGCTCTTGCTAACAAGGACTCTCTTGCTGCCAAGGATAAGTTTAACAATGCTACTAGTACAGCTATTTCTGAGTTATTGCTAGATGTAGATAGTATTCGATATGCGACGCTGCAAAACAGAGCTGCTACTGATTTTTTGCTTTCAGCTCACAGACATGGTTGTCAAGATTTTAAAGGACTGTATTGTATGAATCTAAGTGACCACTCCAAATCCATCCATGCCCAGCTGCAGGAACTGCACCGACCGAACCAGCAACTTGTGGAGACCACTGGGTGAAATCTCTTTGCTGGATGGACTTGGGGGTGGGGTTGGTTGAAGCAAATTATACTCATTGCCTGTGTGGAAGGAATTTGTCTGTTATGTTTAGTATGCTGTTTGCCGTGTTTAATAAGCATTATACGATCAGCTGTAAATGCCGCTTTGCATCGTACCCTTGTACGAGTTGTAGAATATGTTGCTCTAAAAACTATGTGTGTATCCATGAGAACCTGACCTTCACAGAAGAAGATAACAAGAAGGGATTACAACAATGTAGTCAGGTATCAGACAGCCACTGTTAGCAAAGCTGGATCATGAGTTTGGTGAGACTCGCTGCATACGCTGGCCACGCGTGCAGCGACTCTGGCCTGTACTTTTCTACTCGATCCAGTGCAGGAGAGTCTGGTGGGACTTGCTGCATGCACTGGCCATGCATGCAGCGACTCTAGCCTGTACTTCTCCACTCAATCCAGTGCAGGATATGATTGAAATGTTACCGCGATTGTTTTCCCAGGGTCGTTTGTGCTGTCACCAGCTTTCTGGAATGGATCCAAGCCTCATACATGTCCCCATCCAAAAGGACGACCTTGACCCTTGGTTATCACAAAGTCTTAACCTCCTTAGTACATTATATTGGGCAAATAAATTATTCTTTCCCCTGGCACAGACTATTACAGTCACTTTCACAAATTCCTTTACAGCCACGCATCCTGCTAGGGCCAAAGCCTCTTGCTGGCACCCGTACGGTGTTTGTAGATGGTTCAGGGACACAGTAAAGGCTTTTGACTTATTTCAACAGGAACTGTTAAATGTAGGCAGACTCTCAATATGTTACTGGCATTGTTCAAAGACTTGAAGGAGCATTTATAAAACAAGTAGAGAACCAATTGTTATTTAGTCTCTTACTGCAATTAATGTTGCTTTTATGAAAAAGACAGTTTCCTTATTTTATTGTCCACATACGCTCTCATAGCTGTTTACTTGGTCCTTTAACTGAGGGAAACACAGTTGCAGATTATCACACTCTGTCGGTAACAGCTCCGAACATTATGCAGCAAGCTAAAATGTCGCATGATTTTTTTCATCAAAATGCAAAGGCATTGAGGAAGCAATTTTCTTTAACACAACAACAAGCACATGGTATTGTGTGAACTTGTGCTGATTGTCAGCAGCTGGCTCCTCTGCCATCATTTGCAGGGGTTAACCCACGAGGGCTTACACCTGATGAACTTTGGCAATCCGATGTTACGCGCATTATGGAATTTGGACATGTTTCAGTTGATTTGTTTTCTCATTTTGTTGTGGCTACTGCTCATACAGGAGAGAAGGCTTGTGATGTTATTCGACATTGGTTGCAATGCATTGCAGTCATGGGAGTACCAAAAACTATAAAAACTGATAATGAACCAGCTTATGTGTCCGCTAAAGTACAGGCCTTTTTTTACAGATATGGAGTATTTTAAACATGTCACCAGAATTCCTCATTCCCCGGCTGGGCAAGCAATTGTGGAGCGTATGCATCATACTTTAAAAACCATGCTTGCTAAACAAAAAAGGGGGAATCCCGTAGGTATGACACCTCAGGAGTGATTGTATAAAGCAACTCATGCTTTAAATTTTCTAAACATGTCTTCTTTGTCATCCACAGCAGTAGAGCGACATTTTGGAAGAACTGTTGAATGGCCTGAACAACCGAAGGTGTATTATAAGCACCTTAAACCGGGGTGCATGCTAACCACAGATAACACTGCAACAAATAGAAGTTGTGAGCAAGAAAATTCTGTAATGATTTGTACTTCTCATCCGTATGTTTGCTTTGGCTCAAAATGCAAGTATACAAGAATGTAATCAATCTTATTGTGTAAATTTAACGCGAGTAAGGTATAAAACAGCAGTAACATGGATAGGGAATCGGCAAAATGCATTAAAAACACGTCTTTCTCTGTATTGGGATTGGGAGTACAACTCTCGAAGACTTTGTGTTACATCTCTCCCCTGGAATACGTTGCTACATGGCTGAGAAATGGTTAAATACCATCTCCAAGGTGCTTTTGACATGTCGTTGCAACAAAATATTCGTCCTTTCCATGATCAGCTAAAAGCTCAAATACTAAAGATTCAAGACTTAATGAACCGCAATGCATTTGAAATATTACAAAAGGATTTCTCGTGGGTAAATCCAAAGAAATTGGCTTTCTGGGCTAAATTTAGGAATCTGGGTATTTATTGCCTTAGCAGGGTTCTTTTTGATTCTGTTTTTAATTGTGTTTAGTATATAACCTGCTAAGAGCGTCACAACGAGCAGAAGCACAAGTCATGGCGACCTTGTTAATAAATGGTCTGGTGTTAAACAAAAAAGGGGGAGATGTGGCAGATCTACGAGCAGAGGCCTGCATACGGCCAAAGACACAGTGAGCAGAGCACACAGTAACCACAGAGCCAAGAGAACAGTTCATACCTTCACTCCATCCTGTGATGACCATATAACATTCCCGAATCTCGGACAAAGAATAGGGCTAAGTATTCTCCCTTCGCTAGGAACAGCGACGGCATTAAATATGTTGAATAAGATAGGGTGTTGGGCAAGTAAACAGATAAACCTTACAACTGAAATCCTATCTAGCTTGCTTACTGATGCTGATAGCATTCGGCATGCTATGTTGCAAAATTGAGCGGCTATTGACTTTTTGCTGTTAGCTCAGGGTCATGGATGTGAAGATTTTGAAGGTATGTGTTGTATGAACCTTTCTGACCACTCATCATCCATTCATAAGCAGTTACGGGATCTGAAGGATAACATGTCCAAATTAAAAGTGGTCAAAAACGGTTTCGATGATTGGTTAAGCTCATGGGGTATAACGGGATGTTTATCAGACTTCCTAAAACAAGGGCTCATGCTATTCTTGGTTATATTATTATTGATTATGGTAGCCTCGTGTGTTCTCCGCAAAGCGACTGACATGATAGAAAATGCCATGCATAAGGTCTGGCTGGCTCAAGAAGAAAAAGGGGGTATTGTAGGAATGTGTCTGAGAGAAAATGGCCATGTGAGCCAGCCTCCCTACTATGAGAGATTAGATTAAGGGCAAAACAGGTGGTAGAAGATGGAATTAGTACATGGGAAAAACAGGAACTGAGAAGGTAGAAAACATGTTGTGCTAATGACTAAGCAATTTACTATGTGAATTCTTGTAACCAATCTGATGTGTGAACGAACTGCATGGACAGCGCGTGGACAGTGTAACTAGCTAATCAGAAATAAGCGAGTTGTGTGTACGGCTACAACACAGGGTGTAAAAGATGATGATCTGTGCTTAATAAACGGCTTCTGTTGATTCACATTGGATCATCTGTAGTCCAGTTATTTCTCCTCACAACCCTACAGAATCTTTCGTCCACCCTAAGGGAAAAGGGACGATCTGCGCTGTGGGCCTTCCTGAGGCACAAGCACAGCAATTGCTTTGGTTCAAACTACTAACACTATATTTTACCCATTCTACCCAAGCATTTGTCTCACCGTACCCTGTCTCAATCCCAAATGTTTGTCTAAGATCTTTAATCTCAGTAACCGTTACCAAAGCTGGATCATTCGGTGGTTCCCACTGTTGTATTACTGGGAGTTTTAGTAGTCATAGTTGTCCCTTCTGCTTAACTGCTATTTTCCAGTACGTCTATTCTAAATCTTCCCCTTGGATCTCTTCCAGACACATCTGCTCCTATTCCATATATTAGGTTAGCCGTATCATCCGCCTGGGTTATAGTTATCAACAGAGGATTACATTCAAAAAGGCCACACTGTGGGGAAGGTGATCCTTTATAAAAATGTATTTTCTTTTTGAGAGGGTAATAATAAGAAGGCTTGATCCACTTATCAATGGCCCACCCTCCAATTTGGGTGGTCCACCACACTTCACTCCATCGGTCACAAGGTGCAGCCTCGTGATATCCCTCTGCGACCCTCCAAGTTTCTGGGCACAGGTACTTGTTTTCACCACTCAACCATCTTTGGGCCTCTAGATTCCCACACTTCAGTACTTGACAGGCATCAAAGCGTACAGTCTGTGGGGTATTTCCTTTAGTGATATTTATGATAAGCCTAACCGGGTAATCTGGGTGTGCACTTCGTATGTGATCTAGGCGTACAACACCGCCCCTATGACTAGTATCATCACAAAATGCTTCTTAAAATTCATGCCGTACACAGATTTATATCTCCCGACTGGATCATCCTGCCCCAACCTACGGCTTATTGTCTCTTTAGGGTTACTCGCAGCGGGCTGTCAGTAGAAGGTACAGTCCACCGTTCTACCGGATCTGTTGGCGGGGGTTCAGCTGGTCCTTTTAGCTGAGTGTAGTGAGTCCAACCCCTGTCGGCCGTCCTCACTGCAGTCTCAGTGGTCAGTAACACTTGGAACGGGCCTTCCCATTCTGGTTGGAGCTTGGTTTCCTTCCAGGATTTGATCAAGACCCAATCTCCTGGTCGGAAGGCATGGACTGCAAATTCCAGTGGGTGGAGTTTGGGCAAGAAGTCCTTTATTTCTGAGGAGAGAGAAAGAAGATGACAACCCCAGTATATAGTTCTTAAGAAACACATCTTTAGTTTCAAAAGTGGGCAAGTCTTCTCTGTTACCCATATAAGGTAGTTCAAAAAGCATCTCATAGGGCGAGAGACCTGTATCTTTTCTAGAAGTCTGGATCCTCAGCAATGCTATTGGTAAACATTTAGTCCATGGTAATTTGGTTTCTAAAATCAGTTTCAACAATGGTCTCTTAATGGTCTGGTTCATCCTCAACTTTTCCTGATGATGGGGGATGCTAGGGGATATGAAATTCCCACACTATCCCTAAACTTTCCACAATTCCTTGAAGGATTTTAGAAGTAAAATGACTGCCCTGATCTGAGTTTATATTCTCCACTAACCTGTATCTGGGAATAATTTGTTCTAGTATTATCTTAATTACCCCTGCTGCAGTAGCTGACACCCAAGGGGTAGGCTTCCACCCATCCAGTAAGGCAGTCCACTCGGACTAAAAGATCTTTTATTAGTGAAGTATACCTGTATACTTTGGAATGGTCTCAAGCTGGGCTCTCCTCCTCCTGAAGACTGCTTTCTCAAGGCTTTCTTGTTTACTTTCTTACAAAGAATACATCCTTCACAAATTTGTTTGGCTATTGTGTATACGCCAAAGCACCTGTACTTCCACAAAACTATTCACACATTGCATGCGTTCCCCAATGGCTTCCCTGTTGTAACACTGTCACTATTTCTCTCATTGTTTGTTGGCCATTTCCCTTCCATCAGGCAGAATCCATTTACCACATTTCTCCACTGCCCCTGCTTCTGTCATTGCTTCTCCTGCCCCAAGGCTGCCTCTTTTGCCACTTTGTCCACCAATCTGTTTCCCCTTGTGGTAACTGAATTGCCGCTCTGGTGACCTTTAACATGTAAAGCTGCTATTTCACTTGGTATTAATATATTAGCTAACACCTGCTTTGTACGTTCTTAGTGTAAAAGTTCTTTCCCTTTGCTATTTATTAGTCCTCGTTCTTCCCAAATTTTACCAAAGGTATGCACTACCCCAAGGGCATAACAAGAGTCTGTATATATTGTTCCTTCCCCTTTCTCCAATTAATTTAAGTGCCTGGTTTAAGGTATACATCTCACATGTTTGAGCGGACCATGCACTAGGTAATTTTTCAGATGCTTTTACTTGTTGGTGTCGCGTTAAAAGGACTGTAGTTTCGATATTTGTCTGTCAGAGTCCCAGGACTTTCACTGATTTACTATCAGAGTCCCACCAAAGGACTTTCACTGAATCAGATTCACAAATAATCAAAATAGTTAGTTTATTGAAAGCGACAGAACAGATTCGAGATTGACGTTGATAAAGTCACTAACTACAATAGCACTAATTACTTAAGGTTAATATTGCTAGCAAAAATAATGATAGTACAACAACCCGGGGTGACATTCGCCAGAGGGTGAAAGGCGCAGCGCTTACCCAGAAAGGCATCCCTGCCTGGGGTGGAGGAAGAGAACACAGCCCATGGACTGGTCCATCAGGTATCAAGTTTCTTCTCTCCCAATTTAACAGTCATTTTCTCCATCCTTTTATCCCCAAAGTTACAAGGTTTCCCTCCCCTAGGTGACGTGTAGTATGATTTGGGTGGAGAGACGAGTGCTACAGTCATATATGTTTAGCATGATCTCTAAAATCTTCATTAGCATATACAGGGGTGTCAACTTGAATATGCATTTCACAGGTAACGAGGCAAAGGTCAATTATAGCCTCTCAAGGAAACAAAGAGCTACACAAGGTCTCTGTTATCTTGATTTTACTGTCTCTGCTGATGAAAAGCAGGGCTGTCCTGGCTCCCCAAGACTACCCTGTTATTTATGTATCCTGTGATAGCCAGACAGGCCTTCACTCCCCTGGGTTGCACAAGAGACAGCAAAGCCAGTCTTAATTTCTCTTTGAGCACAGAGACTTCACCTCATTATCCAAATTCCACAGTTGACTCACTCCATTTACCACCGCATATCCATTACACCTCTTTCCTTCTATCACTCTTGAAGAACAGTCTACGAACAAATGAAGACCCCCAGATAGGGGTTCTTCCCTTAAGTCAGAGCGTATCCTAGTCTGGTACTCAATTACATCTATGCATTCGTGTGTAAGTTCTTCATCCTTTGCCTCTATTTTTTTTTCACAAAAAGCTCACTGGGTTAAGGCAAGGGCTGGTAGTTAAAATCAAATCATCCTTTTCAATTAAAATTCCTTCATACTTCAGTATTCTTGAATTGATTAGCCGTTTTCCCATGGTTTGGGCTAAAATGGTTTTTACTTGGTGAGGGGTGCTAACTCATATCATTCCCCTGGCCACCCTCGGGAGACCGGATCTAAGAGTTTAGATAAATAGGCCACTGGCTGCCGCTTATCCCCCTCCACTCTTGAGTTCCTAATGCAGCCCCTTTGTCTACAGTTACAAATAGTTGAAAAGGTTTCTCCAAAGAAGATAAGGCTAAAACTGGAGCTCTGATTAGGCTCTGTTTTAAATCTTACACTAAATCCTCTTCCTCTTCTTTTGGCTTTTTTGAACATGGGCTGATCTACAGGAAACCAGGCATGCTGGCATCAGGCGGGGGAAGCCTAACCCAAAGGGGAAGAAAGAGACTGGGACAAGAATTAGCAGGGCTTATCCATAAGGCTTTAAACTAGGTTTGATGGGGGATGGGGACGAAACCAGGATTACAAAAGTGGTGCCTGGGAGCAACATAGCAGTGCTCATGGGTATAAGTGATAGCAGGGTCTTGCAGCCTGCCTCAGCGATGGTGGGGGATAGTGAATTGTGTGGCAGCATAGACACAAGGAGTAGTGATAATTTGGTAACTACAGTAGTGTCCGAGAATGACCAGGTGCAAATTAGGGCCTGTCCCCCCAAGAAAGTGGCAGGACAATTAACCCAACTGAAGTGCATCTACACTAATGCACGCAGCATGGGGAATAAGCAGGAGGAGCTGGAGGCCATCGTGCAGCAGGGAAACTATGATGTAGTCGCCATCACAGAAACGTGGTGGGATGACTCACATAGCTATAGTGCTGCCATGGATGCCTATAGGCTCTTCAGGAAGGATAGGCAAGCAAGGAGAGGCGGGGGTGTGGCCCTGTATGTTAAGGAGTGTTACGAATGCTTTGAACTTAATGATGGTGATAATGGGGTTGAGTGTTTATGGGTAAGAATCAGGGGCAGGGCTAACAAGGCGGATATCATAGTAGGAGTCTGTTATAGACCGCCCAATCAGGATGAGGAGGCAGATGAAATATTCTATAAACGGCTGGGAGAAGTCTCAAGATCGCGAGCTCTTGTCCTCGTGGGGGACTTCAATTTGCCAGACATCTGCTGGGAATACAATACAGCAGGGAGGGAACAGTCTAGAAGGTTCCTGGAATGTACTGGGGATAACTTCCTGACACAGCTAGTGAGAGAGCCAACTAGGGAAGGTGCCCTGCTGGATCTGTTGTTTGTAAATAGGGAAGGTCTTGTGGGGGATGTGAAGGTTGGAGGCTGTCTTGGGAACAGTGACCATGAAATGATAGAGTTTTCAATTCTGCGAGAAGCAAGGAGAGGGGTCAGCAGAACTGCTACCTTGGACTTCCGGAGGGCGGACTTTGGGCTTTTCAGGAGCCTGGTTGACAAAGTCCCCTGGGAGGCAGTCCTCCAGGGCAAAGGAGCCCAGGAAGCCTGGATGATTTTCAAGAAGGAAGTCTTAAAGGCGCAGGAGCAGGCTGTCCCCATGTGCCAGAAGACAAGCCGTCGGGGAAAAAGGCCGGCCTGGCTAAACAGGGAGCTAGTGTTACAACTTAGGGAAAAAAAGAGGATCTATGGCCTCTGGAAGGAAGGGCAGGCCACTCAAGACGACTACAAAGAGGTAGTGAGGCTATGTAGGGAAAAAATCAGGAGGGCTAAAGCCCAGATGGAGCTAAACCTGGCGTCTGTTGTCAAGGACAACAAAAAAAGCTTCTATAAATATATTAGCAATAGGAAGAGGACTAAGGATTATCTCTGTCCTCTAGTAGATGGGGCCGGCAACATAGTGACCAAGGATGAGGAAAAGGCTGAGGTACTTAATGAAGTCTTTGCCTCAGTCTTCAGCAGTAGGACCAGTTGTTCCCTGAGCACCCTGACCCCTGAACTAGAAGACAGGGATGGGGAGCAGAATGAAGCCCCCATAATCCAAAGGGAAATGGTGAGGGACCTGCTTCAGCACCTGGAGGTGCACAAATCTATGGGGCCGGATGGGATCCACCCAAGGGTATTGAAAGAGCTGGCGGAGGTGCTCGCCAGGCCACTTGGTATCATTTATGAGCAGTCCTGGACAACCGGGGAGGTCCCAGCTGACTGGAGGTTAGCAAATGTGACACCCATCCACAAGAAGGGCCGGAAGGAGGATCCGGGGAACTACAGGCCAGTCAGTCTGACCTCGGTGCCTGGGAAGGTCATGGAACAGATCCTCCTCAGTGCCATTACACGGCACATGCAGGAGAACAGGGTGATCAGGCCCAGTCAGCATGGGTTTGTGAAGGGCAGGTCATGCCTATCAAACCTAATATCCTTCTATGATAAGGTGACCCACTTAGTGGATGAGGGAAAAGCTGTGGATGTTATCTACTTGGATTTTTGCAAAGCTTTTGACACCGTTTCCCACAGCATTCTCCTGGAGAAACTGGCTGCTCATGGCCTGGACAGGTGTACTCTTCGCTGGGTAAAAAACTGGCTGGATGGCCGTGCCCAGAGAGTGGTGGTAAATGGAGTTAAATCCAGTTGGTGTCCAGTCACAAGTGGTGTCCCCCAGGGCTCGGTGCTGGGGCCGGTTCTCTTTAATATCTTTATCAATGATCTGGATGAAGGGATTGAATGCACCCTCAGTAAGTTCGCAGATGACACTAAGCTGGGTGGGTGTGTTGATCTGCTTGAGGGTAGGTTGGCTCTGCAGAGGGATCTGGACAGGCTGGACCGATGGGCTGTGACCAATGGTATGAGGTTCAACAAGGCCAAGTGCCGGGTCCTGCACTTGGGTCACAACAACCCCATGCAGCGCTACAGGATTGGGGCAGAATGGCTTGAAAGCAGCTCGACAGAAAAGGACTTGGGAGTGTTGGTTGACAGCCGGCTGAATATGAGCCAGCAGTGTGCCCAGGTGGCCAAGAAGGCCAACAACATCCTGGCCTGTATCAGGAACAGTGTGGTGAGACGGACTAGGGAAGTGATCATCCCCCTGTACTCGGCACTGGTGAGGCCCCACCTCGAGTACTGCGTTCAGTTTTGGGCCCCTCGCTACAAGAGGGACATTGAGGTGTTGGAGCGTGTCCAGAGAAGGGCTACAAAGCTGGTGAGGGGCCTGGAGGACAAACCTTATGAGGAACGACTGAGGGAGCTGGGGTTGTTTAGCCTGGAGAAGAGGAGGCTGAGGGGAGACCTTATCACCCTCTACAACTACCTGAAAGGAGGTTGTAGAGAGATGGGGGCTGACCTCTTCTCCCTGGTGACAAGTGATAGGACGAGGGGAAACGGGTTCAAGTTACGTCAGGGGAGGTTTAGATTAGATATTAGGAGACATTTTTTCACTGAAAGGGTTATTAAACATTGGAATAGGCTGCCCAGGGAGGTGGTGGATTCACCATCTCTGGAGGTGTTTAAAAAAAGGGTAGATGGGGCACTGAGGGACATGGTTTAGAAGTGGCTCTTGTCAGGGTAGGCTAAAGGTTGGACTCGATGATCTTAAAGGTCCCTTCCAACCTCAACAATTCTATGATTCTATGATTCTATGATTCTGTCCAAACCAATACATTCGATTCTTCAGCTAACAGTTTGGAATATAGTCCTTCAGTCTTTTGAGCATACTCCTCTATCCACAGTCTACAGTACCCAGTCAGCCCCCAAAATTTTCTCAGTTCCCTCTTGGTCTTTAGCAGAGTTAAGTCTACTATTCCTTTGATCCTCTCAGGATTTATAGGATTTATTTTTTTCAACTCCCTTCACTGACTAGATGTCCGAAGTACTTCACTTCTGTTTCCACATATTGCAATATTTTATTTTTTTTTTTGAGACCCTCAAACCTTACTGTCCCAAAAAGTTCAGTAACTCATTTGTGGCTTCTTTTACCCTGCCTTCTTCCTCCCCAGATACCAATAATCATCCACACACTGAAGCAGGGCTACTCCCGATGGAGGGCTGAATTGTTCAAGCACTTGTTCTAACACTTGCCAAACAAATTAGGGGATTCTGTAAATCCCACAATGATAACACCCTACCGGTGAACCTCGAGCTGCTGGTAGGAGTGGCTGGGGCAATCCTCGTCCCCTGTTATTCACCCCTCTTTCTCGCCCCCAAGTAACAGTCTAAGGGGTCCCACTTTGGGGATTCAATTTCTTTGTCGATTGAAACATCACCGACAGTCTGGGCTGGGAACATATAAAATGGATTTGGGCATCCCCGAATCCTGAATCTATCTATTCTTGACCCAGCAAAAAGCATATTCACCTTCTTCTACTTCCTTATCATTCCTTATTATTCACATACATGTTTAAAGTTTGACAGACCCAGTCTTCATCAGATCCAAATTTGGGCCAAAATACACTAGGAGGTCTTATGGGTTCTTTGGTCCAAACAAATTCAAATGCAAACATGTCCCCCCTGGGACACCTCTGGGATCCTCTAAGACAGACACAGGACCCCTAGGACACCCCTGAGACCCTTCCCAGGATGTCCACGGCCCCCCCGGCCGCCCCCGGCCCCGCCGGGATGCGGTCCAAACAAAACAAATCATTTTCTTTTTATCTTTATCCCTTGTACAAGAAGAATAATTCCAAAGCCTCAACATTCTCCCCTAAAGGACTGTCTGGGGGAATGTTCCCCGGGGTCCTTCCTAGTATCCCCTTTTCCATCCCTAGGCCTAGAATCCTTATTTTCCATTCTGAACAGAGACTTTTCTTACACCCCTTCCTTTCGCTTCGTCCTTCTCCGGCTGCGCCCCTCGCAGGACTACAGAACCGCGGATCCGGACTCCACACTCGCTTCGTACCGCAGTATGTCTCAGTCACTCACACACAAGTCTCTTAGAATGTCCCGACCACCAAGGCAATACTTTAACAGTCCGATTTTTCTTACCTTGGTCCATGCACGGAGTTGCCTGGTCGTACTCTCTGTGCCTACTGCACCTATCCCTTTTCCCCCTGTGGTTCACAGAGTCTGCCGTCCAACTGGGTCTCGAGATCTTAGTCAATTCCTCCCGGAATCCCTGCCGATGATCCACGAGACCATTGAAATCAACGGGACGCGTCTTTCCGTCGTTCGGCGACAGGGACTCCCAAGAAGATGACTTCTGATCCCAGACGAGCCCCCAAATTGTGAGAAATAAGTTCCGGTCCAAATGAAATAGGCTCAGGCAGAATCCTCTGTGAAGCACGTTTTTATTCACGTTCTTGCAAGAGCGGGTGACCTAGCAAGTAGGCACACTTCCAGTTCTTGAAACACATCTTTTTATTCCCTAATCCCGGCCAAATTTTTCCCTCCCCTGTTTCCCATTGGTTAGGTACTCCAGGGTTCACAGTCTGTCCGGAGCGCCTAAAATGCTTCCCGCATGTCCTGCCTCTGTTTACTTCTCTTTATGCTACACCTAAAGGGATTATCTGACTAGTTTATTTCTTTCCTTTTTGGTAAAAGGTTGCTCAATGTCATTAGCCCTGGTTAAATGTTTGACTACCCTTCTAGACACTAATCCAGTAGGAATCAGTTTGTCCTTTTGTCTGTGTGGATAAGAGATGTTCTACAAGCCTTTGCTGGAGCCTCTTTGTCTTAGTCATTCCCTTATCATGCCACCTCTGATGGAAACAGCTTTTCTCCTCTGCAAAAGCAATACCTGTCTTTCTTACATCTACCTAACAGGAGTAGCAGAAAATAGGCAATTAACTGAAGGACACACTAAGGCTTCCAAATTGCAGATGCCCATAAACACAGACCCTTTAGCATTACAACAACCTTTTAAACCTTCACCCATTCTGGATGCACTGCCCGCCCGTCACTGAGAGTACTCCAACAGAAAACATTTGGTTTACAGATGCTTCAGCAAAAAGAGTAAATGGTAAATGGCAATATAAGGCTGTTGCATTAGATATTACCTCTGGCAAACAAGTAATAGGGGAAGGTGAAGGCAGTGCACAAGTAGGAGAAATAAGAGCAGTTGTTTTGGCGGCACAGAATGGAGCAAAAATTATATATGTAGACTCTTACGCTGTATGGGCCGTTGCCACACAGTGGCTCTGTCAATGGGAAATCTTAAACTGGGAAGTAAATAGATCCCCAGTTTGGAGAAAGACAGACTGGCAACTATTGCTGGATATAGCCAGGAAAACACCTTTTAAGATGGGGATGGGTTAAAGCTCATGCTAAGGATAATCAACCAGCCACAAAGTGGAATCAAAAGGTAGATTGTTGTCCCAAATCTGGGTTCTTTACCCAGTGTGCAAGCCAATAACACACAGAGCAGAGGTATTTCCAAGTTTATCCCATTAATGCACAGAAATTGGGTGCCCATTCCAAGGGAGCAAACCTTAGTTTCAAAATTTTCCCTTTTTATACACTGATTATTATATATTCTAACAATTAATACATATTCATTGTTATTCTCTTTAATGATTGGTCAAGGTTTCTTTGCTTCTTATGTAAATTAGCGCGCAGACTCTGTCCTCTTCATCCATTGTTCTCTTTTAAGTAGGTGGTATCATTTGGGTAGGTGGTCAATGACTCGGTGGTTGCGATCTCCCCCTGCTGGAATTACCTTTTACCTATTTCTCCTCTAATCTTGCCAGTTCCAGGTGTTTTTCTCGGTTTGCTGACCAGGCCTACAGTTCATCATTCTCTTGACAGGAATATCCTGCTTATTAACAAAGCTACACTGTCTAGTAGTTAGTTGCTTAATTCAATCTTAGATTAATCATGTCTAATTACTATTTCTCTATAATTAATGAAATATGGTTGGGGCTGTATAGATGACTTAGCAGCAGCGGCAGGTTCTCTTGGTTGCTTCGGTTACATGTTACATTTAATTTTTCTAGTTAATATAAATTTTACTACAACAAGATGAGTTAACTAAAATTAGGAAAATCACCTTAGATTCTGAGTGGTATCAACTGGGAGAATGGTTACATCAAAACTTAGGCCACACAGGTAAAGAAGCACTTTGTTGCACGGAGTAAAGGCTGGCCTATAAACAGGAAAACTTCTGAAACTATTCTTACAGAATGTCCCCGGTGTAGACTGAGATTACAAGCAGATCATCCTGCTAAGGCACCACCTCTACATATCAATGAAGGGAAAACTTTATGGTCTACATGGCAAATTGATTATATCAGACCATTCAAATCCTCTGCATGATATCAATACATCCTCACATGAGTGGGCGTAGTCTCCGGCTTGCTTATGGCCACTAAGTGTCGGAGAGCTGATGGGCAAAATACAGTGCGAGGACTATTGTTTTGGTTCTCAAATCTAACTACCCGATGTTATCCAAAGTGATAATGGCTCATATTTTTCATGTAAAGAAGGACAAAATCGGGCAAAACAAAGGGGAATTAAATGGGTATTCCACACCCCGTACTACCCTCAATCAAATGGGATGGTAGAAAAAACTAATGGCTTATTGAAAAGGAATCATTGAGCCCACATGAGGCTCAATGGGATAGGAGACTTTCCAAAGTACTCCATCAATTAAATAATCGATATGGGCCCACTGGAAGCCCTGTAAGCCGAGCATTCCTAGAGTGTATTCCCATACTCCTGGTATACTTAACACGAGCTTGAGATCATGGCCACTCTAGGGTTGATCACGGGTTAGAAGCAGCATTGTTACAGTTTGGAATATTAACACGAACACAGCATTTCCATTTGCCATTCTGCAGGGTGCTGTAAGAGAAAACAGAGACTTGTTTTGGTGGGGAGAGCCTGAACAGGTTGCTCTGTTAAAAAAGAAGGAAAAATCCATCGTGCACTAATTCTGTGTTTTGCACCACTGCTATCGGTAGCTTCCCAGGCACGTGGGCCATGAGGTTTAGTTAAGGTCATAGGCACAGTGCCTATGGCTGGTAAACTGATGATCACAGGCTGTCCTGACTGTAATGTTGTCGGATATTCTCTTTCCTCAGTCGTGGGGCACAATTTATAATTAAATTTAAAATTGCTGTTGCAAGGGAGTTATGAACATGATAAAATCAAAATATCTGTGCTCCATCAAAATAAATTATACAAATGACCAAACATTTAGATAATGTTGCAAGGGTTAGGTGGTGGGATATTTTTAATGGATAAGTCCCAATGCTAATGCTGTTATACATTTGATCACTCATCCTATCGTTCTATTGCTTTCAACTACTGTGTTGCTTATTATTGTTGTGATTACCCTGTATATCAAATAATACAGATGTATTATTTATATTGCTAGGCAACTTGTTAATATGCATGATAAAATGGCTCTTCAATACAACAAGCATGGCCATGATTAAGATCAAGGGGTGTGTAGGAATGTGTCTGAGAGAAAATGGTCACGTGAGCCAGCCTCCCTACTATGAGAGATTAGATTAAGGGCAAAACAGGTGGTAGAAGATGGAATTAGTACATGGGAAAAACAGGGACTGAGAAGGTAGAAAACATGTTGTGCTAATGACTAAGCAATTTACTATGTGAATTCTTGTAACCAATCTGATCTGTGAATGAACTGCATGGACAGTGCGTGAACAGAGACTGTAAGCCAATCATATAGCTGCCGCTAGCGCGTGCTCTTATTGCCTGTCTATATATACTCTGTGAAAACTTGAATAAAGGGAGAACGATCATACTCATATTGAGATTCCATCGTTACTCCGGGTCCGTCTCCCACTCCGACATCCTCCGACATCTGGTAGCAGAGGATGGTTCAGCGCGACTGAGTTCTCCGAGACTGCGGTAAGCAGCTAGAGGAGGGGAGTGGGAAACTTCGGCTGGGAGACGTGCTGCTTGGGCGCATCAGCGGGAGCAGACAACGGCGTGAGGTCGCTCCTCACCTCCCAGGCGCAGCTATGGAAACAGAAGCTGCGGCCACGCTACTCGCTGGGATCCTCTCTAAGAGAGGGATTGAAACACCAGCGAAACTGTTGTTCAAACTGATTAAGCCGGGGCAGGAGATGGGACAACAAGTAACAAAAGAAGAAGGGGCTATATTAAGACTTCTCCTGCATATCCTCTCTAAGAGAGGGGTGAAATACGATGAGCGTATGCTCCAAAGGTTGTTAACCTGGTGCAGAGAGAACGGATTTGCACCAGAGCCCCAGACAGCTTTTAAACCAGAAATATGGGAGGCTGTTGGGAATAAACTGTGGGAAGTGATAAGTAAAGGAGACAAAGAGGCATCACCGTTAGCGACGACATGGTGGTTGGTGTTATCGACCTTACAAGATATGAACGCGGAGCGAGCCACAGCAGCCGAGGCTTTTGCAGCATTACAGCCCACGGGAGGGGGATCGAACAGGCCAGGTCCGAAGGTCTGGGACGATCCCCTGCTGAGACCCTCTGCTCCACCTGAGGCCGATGGAGGAGGCAGAATGTCAGCAGAGAAGGACAGAGCCGGAGCTGTTTGCTCCTGACATTGCCCACCTCGCCCCCTCCCCTCCCCAGTCGTCTCCCTGAGATAAAAGTGCTGGTTTTGTATGTCTGCTGTGTAAGTGTGTGTGGGCGCCGGCTTATACCTGCTGATCAGCATGTGTGCTACTGTTTGCTTTTTGTTGTGTGCAGTGTTGTTAGGTGACTCCACTTGAGCAGGTGTTCTGCCCGGTGTGGTACTGTTCTCGTATGCATCTAGGGCTGACACTCCGTCAAGTGAAGAAGTTTGTATATACACAATGTTTAGACGTACGGCGAGCGCGCCCCAGGTAGATACACCAGGATGGGCTGTAGAACCGATGGAAGTCCTGAAATATTGGGGGAGTTTTCACGAGCCGACACGTTTACACTCTCGGGAACAGCTCGCCCGTGCAGGGCGTATCGCTGGTTGTTTGTTGTTTGTCTATAAGGTCATGGTTGATTGGGAAAAGGAGTTGAGCCAAAATCTATAGGATGCTCTGTAGGAAAATGAGAAACTTAAGGAAAAATGAGAAACTGAGCTCTTGTTGCAAAGGCAGACTTTTATGTCAGTCGTAAGTGATGAAAAAAAAAAAAAAAAAAAAGAAGAAAAAAAAGAGAAAGAAAAAAAAAGAAAAAAAAAAGAAAAAGAGAAAAAAAAAAAAAAAAAAAAAGAAACCAAACAGGAACAATTAGATGGGAAATGTGCCATGTTAGCACAAAAGTATGCCATAAGCATTATGAGAAAGCATCAGAAAAAGAGAAATAGGACACCTGATTCAAAGCAGTACCATAGAGATATGGTTTTGGTTTTTTCCTATATGTGTATATGTTATTGCATGCCTTAGTAGATTGCTCTGTGTTATACCCTGCGAGACTAAAATGAACCCCAGCAGAAGCGGTCTCTTGAGCAAGGGGGTGGAATATGGGAAAGCAGCGGAAAATCGGCGAGGAGGACTGTAAATACATGCAAGGGACTCGCACCTGGGTGCTGGAAAACACAGATATCACACCAATTGTTATTCAGTCTCGGGTGCTTGCAAGAAAAACATTTGGATGACATAAGCCTGTAAAGGACTCACAGACACCTTATCCAGCTGCTTGAGAACCTTGGCCTGTTGTGGAAGAAGATCAAAGCACAGTACCAGCGAGAACAGGGAGTCCGCATGCGCTCTTGCTAACAAGGACTCTTTTGCTGCCAAGGATTTGTGATAACAAGGACTCTATTGCTGCCAAGGATAAGTTTAACAATGCTACTAGTACCGCTATTTCTGAGTTATTGCTAGATGTAGATAGTATTCGATATGCGACGCTGCAAAACAGAGCTGCTACTGATTTTTTGCTTTCAGCTCACAGACATGGTTGTCAAGATTGTAAAGGACTGTATTGTATGAATCTAAGTGACCACTCCAAATCCATCCATGCCCAGCTGCAGGAACTGCACCGACCGAACCAGCAACTTGTGGAGACCACTTTTGAAAATCTCTTTGCTGGATGGACTTGGGGGTGGGGTTGGTTGAAGCAAATTGTACTCATCGCCTGTGTGGAAGGAATTTGTCTGTTATGTTTAGTATGCTGTTTGCTGTGTTTAATAAGCATTATACGATCAGCTGTAAATGCCGCTTTGCATCGTACCCTTGTACAAGTTGTGGAATATGTTGCTCTAAAAACTATGTGTGTATCCAGGAGAACCCGACCTTCACAGAAGAAGATAACAAGAAGGGATTACAACAATGTAGTCACGTATCAGACAGCTGCTGTTAGCAAAGCTGGATCATGAGTTTGGTGAGACTCGCTGCCTACGCTGGCCACGTGTGCAGCGACTCTGGCCTGTACTTTTCTACTCGATCCAGCGCAGGAGAGTCTGGTGGGACTCGCTGCGTGCACTGGCCATGCATGCAGCGACTCTAGCCTGTACTTCTCCAGTCAATCCAGTGCAGGATATAAGGAGGCTGTCTCGGGTCAGACAGGGAGAGAGAGACATGAGCGCACTTTGAAGGTACAGGGGATGCCCTGAAGCACTGTGTCTGCCCCCGCCCCCCCCCCCCCCCATAAGTTCTATGTTCATTAACCCCAACAGCTCTGAAGGCATTACAGTATGTTGCAAGATAAGATATAGTCTACTACTGCTGCAAGACACATTGAACACCTTCCTACAAGAATTTCAACTTTATGCCCTGATAGGACAGTGGGATGATGCACTCGCAAAGAGCCTGACTGCATTAGAGTGGGTATTTTTGCCACATACCTTTTCAAAACCAGTAACTATGATGATCGAAATGTTACCACGATTGTTTTTCCAGGGTCGCTTGTGCTGTCAGCAACCGCAATGTATTTGAAATATTACAAAAGGATTTCTCGTGGGTAAATCCAAAGAAATTGGCTTTCTGGGCTAAATTTAGGAATCTGGGTATTTATTGCCTTAGCAGGGTTCTTTTTGATTCTGTTTTTAATTGTGTTTAGTATATGACCTGCTAAGAGCGTCACAACAAGGATAACATGTCCAAATTAAAAGCGGTCAAAAATGGTTTCGATGATTGGTCAAACTCATGGGGTATAACGGGATGGTTATCAGACTTACTAAAGCAAGGCCTCATGCTACTGTTGGTTATATTATTATTGATTATGGTAGCCTCGAGTGTTCTCCGCAAAGTGACTGACATGATAGAAAATGCCATGCATAAGGTCTGGCTGGCTCAAGAAGAAAAAGGGGGGATTGTAGGAATGTGTCTGAGAGAAAATGGTCACGTGAGCCAGCCTCCCTACTATGAGAGATTAGATTAAGGGCAAAACAGGTGGTAGAAGATGGAATTAGTACATGGGAAAAACAGGGACTGAGAAGGTAGAAAACATGTTGTGCTAATGACTAAGCAATTTACTATGTGAATTCTTGTAACCAATCTGATCTGTGAATGAACTGCATGGACAGTGCGTGAACAGAGACTGTAAGCCAATCATATAGCTGCCGCTAGCGCGTGCTCTTATTGCCTGTCTATATATACTCTGTGAAAACTTGAATAAAGGGAGAACGATCATACTCATATTGAGATTCCATCGTTACTCCGGGTCCGTCTCCCACTCCGACATCCTCCGACAGGGGTGGAGCGTATTGGGAGCCTTGCAGAAGACATTGTACTTGATGAGTTAGTGATCTTGAACAGGCCACGTCTGCTCTGTTGTGCCTTGTACTTAAGTCTTGAGAAGCCCATATGTTAGCATGAGTAGCAGCTGTAAGGGAATCTGCTGAAATGCCCCATGCCGGCCTGTGCTGCTTGCTGGTGGATGTTATAGAGATAACATTTCAACCTGTCAGGATTCTGTTTGTTATACAAAATAAAAGGCACCGTGGCATGGGAGGGAAGACGAACCTCTCCACAGATGGGATTTGCACAGCATGCTGTGGGAAAATCCATCCAGGGTCCTTTTGATGCTGCATGAACGTGGGGTACCCAGCATCTGAAGGGACATAAGATTTACCCACTATCTATATTTTTCTTTTTATTCTGTCTTATTAAACCAGCTATTTTACACGCCATTTGTTGTCAGACCATTCTTATTGAAATCCAGAAAGAACCCTGCACCCTCTCTCTCTCTCTCACATACCACCCCACCCCCCACCCCCGCTGGTGCAGAACAACATCTAGATACTGTGTCCAGTTTTGGGCCATGCAATACAAGAAAGATATAGATAAATTGGAGCAAGTTTAGTGGAGGGCCACCAACTGGCCAGGGGGTTGGAGCACATTCCCTATGAGGCAAGGTTGAGGGAACTGGGCTTGTTCAGCCTGGAGAAGAGAAGGCTTCAGGGGGAACCTAATATGCCCCCAGTACCTATGAGGAAGTTACCAAGAAGTTGGAGCCAGGTTCTTCACAGCAGTGCACAGTGGGAAAACAAGAGGCAACAGGCATGAATTGAAACAAGAGGGGTTCAGACTGGATATAAGGAAAAGTTTTTTCACCATGAGGACAGTCAAGAAGTGGAACAGGGGCCCAGAGAGGATATACAGTCTCCATCCTTGAGGGTTTCAAAACCAAACTGGAAAAATCCCTGAGCAACCTGATCTGACCTCATAGTTGACCCTGTTTCGAACTGGAAGTTGTACTAAACCAAGGGACTAGAGGTCCCTTTCAACCTTGTTGTCCCAAACTCGTGGGATTGTTTACCTGGTGTGCAAGCCAATAACACACAGAGATGAGGTATTAGCTATTTATTAGCAGTTCTGCACAGAAAAGGGTGCTAGGGGGTATTTCTGCAAAGCCAGCACACCCAGCATTGAAATAGTCATTAATTTATACATTGCAAATTAACATAATTAACATATTCATTGTTTATCAAATTTTTACTGGTGCTCATAATTCCTTATCTGGAAGATAACTGGTGTCAAATGTCCTCGTCTTCATTTAAAGGTACAGTGTCTCTTAATTTTACTGCGCAAGCTCAGTGGGTGAGGGTCTTCAAGCAGAGGCGGGTATCCTAACTTCTAGAGGAGTGTTTTTCATATTATGATTAGTCAAGTTCACATCTTTATCTGATTCATATAGTATAGACAAGTTTCTTTGGCAATCAGTCCAATAAAGTTTCTGGTTCCTGTTTTTTAGGTCTGTTTGTTCCTTCTATCCCATTGTCTTGTTAAAAACTGTTTACCCAAATTATTTACAGAGTTATAATCATAGAGGTTTCGACATCAACCTGAATGGTTCTGTGAATCTATGATTGTTTTCTGTTACACTTAACCATCTTTCTCCACTTGTTTTACATTTTTCTGGCTTCTTTCATCACTCCTGATTTGTCTCTTTGAAAAGGCAAGTTTGAGATGGGTTATATTTTTAATGCTTACACTCATTGCCAAAGCAATATTCTGCAATGACCTTATTGAAGGAAATGCATTATTTAAGTGTTTCCAATGTATATTATATGGACTTTACTAAAAATATATAATTTGATTATAGAATTCTGCTTCTGAATTAATCAACAATTGGGGAAAAAAAATAAATCCATTTAAATAATGCATCTATATAACCACCTGCAGCTGCAACCTTACACTGAAGTAAATGCATGACTGATTATACTCTGAAAATAATCAGCTAAATCCAATTTAAGCACTAATAGCTTTTCAACATATGTTTAAGGTACCACAATTAGTATTATATCTCCAGTGAGTATTAATCTCCAGAGAGGTTATCTTTTGTCCTAATGAAAACATATGTAGGCTTTTCCCTGATACACAGATACCTGTGTCTACTTCTAAACATATAGAATTATCGGTTTGCTAGCTTTCACTTAAATAAACAAGTTATCAAACATGAGAGGTGAGTGGGAGCAGTGAGTTGGAAGGTCATTCTCAAAAAAAGAGACAAATGCAAAACTTGTTTCCAAAACAAGCCCATCAAAAGCAAACAAAACCCGAGGAAGTCCAGCCCATCCAAAAGCAAAGCAAACTCCCCTCGATGTTCTGGAATCTTAGCCTAGAGACTTCTGCCAGCAAGCCCAGCCTGGGACAGGTTTGATACCAAACACCGGCTCCAGTGTCCAGACTCACAGAGAAACAGACAGCTCCTCCTTCCTCTCTTCCTCCTTCCTCCCTTCCTCCTTCCTCCCTTAGAAATAATAAATAAGTGAGCGAATGCTTATGTGTAAGTAAGTAAGGGTAACAGAACGCACACAAAAATAAGTAAGAAAAAGCCAATTTCCAACCTCACCATCTCTAGCTCCCCCACAGTTGCTCCCGCTTGGGAAAGAAAAAAACTGGGATAGAATCTCTTCCTCCTCACACATACTCCCACCCCTTCTTTTCTTTTAGTTCAGAGAGTCAACTATTGTTTGGGGTTTTTTGTAGGAGGACATGTCTAACAATCATGAAAGTGGATCTGAATTAGGAGCAGAGGACTTTAGCCCAATAGCAGGATGGATGAGAGGAAGGCAGTGAGAAGTGATACAAGCCCCTCTGCACCAAGCTGTAGGGAATGATGGGCTGGTAACAGTAAAAATACCATTCTCAATCACTGACCTCAATAATTGGAAGATTGCGTCCGGAAACTATAGGGACGATCTGGAGAAAACTGCGAGTGCTTTTGAAATGATGATTAAGACCCAGGACACAGATTGGAAGGATATTGAGGTGATAATGCAAGTACTATTTGATAGTATGGAGAGAGAAATGATTTGCAGAAAAGCAAGGGCTCAAGTAGAGGCTCTGATTGCAGTAGGGACTTTGCAAGGAATGGTGGAGCTTAATTTTCTCTCTGTAAATCCAGATTGGGATCTGAATGTAGATGGACCTAGGCAGCTTTTGACACAGTACCAGAAGTGAATATTATTTGGAATTCAGAATGCTATGCCTAGGGCAATTAATTGGTCTAAGTTATATGAAATTAGACAAGATATTAAAGAGTCACCCACTGACTTCTTAAATAAATTAAAAGCAGCAGCTTTTAAATACACAACCCTTGATCCCAACTCAGAGGAAGGTAAAAACCAGTTAACGTCCCTGTTTATTGGACAATCCTCTGATGATATTAGGAAGAAGTTGCAAAAATTACAGGAGAATGATGCTCAGGATTGGGGAAAATTATTAGACGCAGCGTGGACAGCATATAGAAATAGAGCTACACAAAAGGAAAGGACGAATAGATGACTGATAGCTGTACTGGAGGAAAACACCAGAGGAGGAGGAGGAAGACAGTTTCGAGGAAGGGGGCGAGGAAGAGGAGGACCAGCTGGGTCCCACCTTGGAAGAAATCAGTGTGCCCAATGTGGAAAGGAGGGACACTGGAAACGGGATTGCCCCCTCCAGAGATCCCCCACTGCTCCTGTACTCACGATTGAGGAAGAGTGAGGAGGACCAGAGGAGTCTTTCCCAGCAGAACCTCTGGTCAAAGCAGAGCTGTGAAAAAGAAAATGAAAAATTGAGTTTTTAGTAGACACTGGAGTGACTTACTCTGTTTTAAACACGTTAGAAGGGGAATTAAGTACTAAAAGTATAAGTGTTGATGGTGTGACAGGAATACGTGAAATATGGCCATTTTTTTCAACCACTAAAAATGACATTGGGAAAACAATAGGTTACACATCAATTTCTGCATATGCCAAATTCTCCAAAACCATTATTGGGGAAAGATTTATTCAAAAAATTAGAAGCAGAAATTAAGTTTAAGGATGGAGAGGTGAAAATTGTAATTCTGGAAACTAAATATGCGGAGGCAGCAGCCTTATTATTACAGGATATTTCCCCGGGAAAAGCAACAATACCAACAGAAGTCGAGGATGCTGTAATTCCTATTGTGTGGGCTGGAGAGGTACCTGGAAAATACAAAAGATCTGAACCGGTGAAAATTGATCTCAAACCTGGATTGTCTCCAGTAAGACTTAAACAATATCCCCTAAAACTAGAAGCTTGGCAAGGGCTGGTATCAATCATTCAGAAATTTTTAAAATACAAGTTGTTAGTGGAATGTGAAACCAAATATAACACTCCTATTTTGCCGGTGAAAAATGCAAATGGTAGGGATTACCGGTTAGTCCAGGATTTGAGAGCAATAAATGAAATAGTACAGGATATACACCCGGTGGTGGCAAATCCATATACCCTGTTAACAACCTTAACAGGAGAACAGGGATGGTTTACAGCAGTGGACCTTAAACATGACTTTTTCTGCATACCGCTTGATGCTAAAAGCCAAGAGCTTTTCGCCTTTGAATGAGAAAACCCAGAGACGGGGAGAAAAACACAATATACCTGGACAGTTTTACCCCAAGGATTTAAGAACAGCCTGACTATTTTTGTAAACCAATTGGCGAAGGAGCTAGAAATTCGGAGAAAAGAAAATGATCAAGGAACTGTTGCAATACGTGGATGACATCTTAATTGCAGCAGAAACAAGAAAGCAATGTCTCGACCTTACCATAAGCCTTTTGAATTTCTTGGGTATGAGCGGATATCGGGTATCAAAGGATAAGGCCCAAATTGCCCGGGAGTCGGTTACATATTTGGGATTCGAGGTTTTAAAGGGACAGAGACAATTGGGGTCTGAACGAAAAGAGGCCATTTGTCATCTTCCCCAGCCTAGGACAGTCAGAGAATTATAAGCGTTTCTAGGAATGGTCGGATGGTGTCGAACCTCTGTACTCATTGCTAAAAGATCATCATAATGGATATTTGGACTGGTCGGAAGCCAGTGAAATAGCATTCAAAGAATTAAAACAGGCCCTAATGAAGGCTACAGCTCTGGGGTTACCGGACCTCACAAAGCGTTTTGAACTCTTTACATACGAAAGAAAGGGCATGGCCTTGGGAGTTTTAGCACAGTATCTTGGGCCTCGACGAAGGGCCGTGGCCTATTTTTCCAAAGAACTGGACAACATGAGCCAAGGATGGCCAGGTTGCCTTAAAGCAGTGGCAGCAACTGTGTTACTAATACAGGAGGCCTGCAAATTTACCTTGGGACGGAAGATCACTGTGTATATGCCTCACATGGTACTTACTGTGCTGGAACAAAAAAGAGGCCATTGGTTATCTCCTAGCCATATGTTAAAATACCAGGTGGTGCTGTTGGAACAGGATGACAACCATCTTAAAACTACCTCAGTTGTTAACCCTGCTGTGTTTCTCTCAAGTAAACATTTGGAAAATGTACCTGAACGTGACTGTCTACAAACAATTGAGCAGGTTTATTCCAGCTGTCCAGACCTTAAGGATGTGCTGTTGGAGAACCTGGACTGGGAGCTATATACGGACGGCAGCAGTTTTGTGCGAGATGGAAAATGTCTGTCTGGGTATGCAGTGACAACTGTCGACAAGGTAATAGAATCATGAGCTTTATCTTCCAGAGCGTCTGCTCAAAAGGCCGAATTGATAGCCCTCACTCGAGCCCTGGACTTAAGTGAAGGAAAGCGGGACAATATTTGGACAGACTCTAAATATGCTTTCGGGGTGGTGCATGCTCAGGGAGCCACCTGGAAGGAGAGAGGACTGTTGTCTGCCCAAGGAACGACGATTAAGCACGCACTCCAGATTCAAGAACTCTTGGAAAGCATTAAGAAACCAGATGAGGTAGCGATCATGCACTGTAAAGCACACCAAACAGGTAAAACTGTTCCAGAACTGGGTAACCAATTGGCAGATAAGACTGCTAAAGAGGCTGCAGAAAAAGGTATACTAGCTCTAGTACCAGAAAAAGAGATATCTTTGCCCAAAGTGCCACCAAAATATGATCATAAGGACAACAAACTGATTAAAGCTTTACAAGCTAAAGAACAGGTAAACGGGTGGGCTATCACACCCACTGGACATGTAATTCTTCCAGCCACCTTGATAAGGGAAATTGCTAAAAGAGAGCATGAGAAAGTACATTGGGGAACAGAAAATTTGCTAAAACACCTTCAGAAAACAATAATAAGCAGGGCAATGACAGAAATTATTCGGTCAGTTACCAAAAGGTGTGAGATTTGTTGTAGAAATAATCCCAAAACTGGCAACAAAGTAGCGTTTAGGGTTACTAAAGGAGGAAATTCCCCAGGAGATTATTGGCAGATCAACTTTACTGAATTACCCAGAAAAGAGGGATATAGATACATTCTGGTATAGGTTGATACCTTTTCAGGATGGCCTGAAGCTTTTCCTTGTCGTACCAACAAATCAAAAGAAGTGGCTAAAGTAATGTTAAAAGAAATCATACCAAGGTTTGGTGTCCCTCTGGGAATGTCATCAGACAACGGCCCCCATTTCATTACCCTGGTCATAAAAGACCTGAATGAGGTTCTAGGTATAACATGGGATCTCCATGCAGTTTACAATCCACAGTCGAGTGGGAAAGTAGAACAAATGAATTACATGCTTAAACTGCAACTTGGGAAAATTTGTCAGGAAACCTCAATACCTGGGTACAAGCTTTGCCCTTAGCACTGTTGAGAATCAGGATACAACCTCGCAGGAAGAGCTGATATATGGACAGCCTTATCAGGCTCCACATATACCAGGTACCACTCATGTCAGGGGAGGAATGGATTTGAATAACTATTTAGTGTCTTTAGGAAAAACTTTGCAGGAACTACGGAAATACGTGGCAACTGATAGACCTCTGGAGCTTGACACCCCGGTATATCCGTTCCAGCCCGGAGAGTGGGTCTACATCAAATCCTGGGACTCAGAACCACTGACTGAGAAATGGAAGGGACCATTTCAGGTTCTTTTAACCACCTACACAGGGGTAAAGGGCCGTGGATCCACTATTCAAGAGTCCCTGCTCCGTGGACATCAGAGCAGTTGTCCCCACTAAAAGTTAAGATTAGCAGGAAAAACTGAGTGAATCATGCCTGGAACAATTAAGAATCCTATACAGAGCTTGAATATTAATTATACTCGGATTGATAATTTACAGGGATGACCTTATTAAGTCTTACCGTAATGGTAGTGATAGCCATGGTTTGTCAGACACTGGGATGGGATCAGAACATACACATAATGTTCACACAAAACATTACTCAGATATTACAGAGAAATGACTGTTGGATATGTTCTCACTTGCCTAGACATTCAGGTGCAGGGTATCCCTTGATAGGAGTGCCAGTCCCCTTTAATGAAACGATATGAGAACTAAACAATTTGAATGCATCAAGTTGTAATCAGGATTGGAGAAACCTCAAATGGGAGGTATCACTGCCAGAGGGAATTCAATTTTGGAACGCCTCTTGTTACCAGAGGTGTCACATCAACAGCACAAATAGTAACACTGGAAGAAACAGTACCAACCCTCGGTGTGGACCAAGGTTTCTGGTAGGAATTTATCCCTCTTGTGAGTGGTATATAGGATACAGAGGGGCTGGAATGTTTATGCAAAGCCAAACTAGGAAGAAATCTATAGTCACAGGTTGGCCAGTCCCCCAAGGAAAAGGATGGTATTGGATTTGTGGAAATAAGGCTAGAAAGGTCCTTCCCTTAGGATGGATAGGTAGTTGCACACTTGGCGTGTTATTGCTTAACATCACTATAATCAAAGGGGAACAACCAAGTGGATGGATTAGAACTTTTCTAAAGTGAACTAGAAGGGTTCACAATGACATTGCAGATAGACCCTCTGGATTTCATAGCTTTGCTAGGTGGTTTCACCCTTGGTTAGGAGTAAGCGAATTAGAAAAAACAATTGTAAATATATCTGCAACCATTGAGAACATTGAAAACAGGACCATAGATGCTATAAAAGCCCTACAAATGGAAGTGTCCGGCCTATCAGAAGTGGTAGCACAAAATAGGCTAGCTCTAGATTTGCTACTAGCATCGCAAGGAGGAGTCTGTACAGTAATCAATACTAGTTGTTGCATGTATGTGGATCAGAGTGGTAGAATCTTCACAGATCTGGAGGAAATCTGGGAACAAACTAAGGTTCTGCATGAGGTCAATAAGGACGACACTTCTTGGGGATTTGAAGAAATCTGTCACAAACTAACCTCATGGTTACTGGACCTTTTTTGGTTAAAAAGGTTATTTGTTTTTGTCGTAGTTGTATGTATTCTTGCCTGCTGTTGCCTACAATGTTGTAATTGCTGTTCTCGAATATGTTTTAGTCTAAGTTATACTAAATTGATATAAATAGATGAGGTTTAGTCAGAGTAACTAAATCCTCAAAAGAAAAGGAGGGATTGATACCAACATACTACAGTTTGTATAACATAGTAGGTTTTAAGGGCTTTAGAATAAAGTATGTAAGTATAGAAGTTAAGATGTGGTGAACTTTGTACTGTATGTTCTGCTTGTATAAGTATCAGTAGACATGAGCAAAGGAAGTCTGAGAGACAAAGGAGAGACAAAAGTCTTGCAACATGTGGCTGAGCAAGATAAACATGAGACAAACCGACCTTGAAGATAAGAAGAAAGTTAAGATGAGGAATGGAACCCTGCTGAACTGAAATTTGCACATGTGGAATAAATACTAAATTGGCTAAAAAATACAAAAGTACAGCATTGTCCACACCTTAAGGAAAAGTATAAAATCAAGAGGCTTCTGAGGTAGAAAATAGCCGCAGCTGGCATGAAGGACACAACATCTGTGGTTCCCTGATAAGCTACATGAGGTACGGGACGGGATGGAATTATTCCGTGGCTTTACCTTATGATGTATAGCGGATACGGGAATGGGATGATACCATGAAACAGATAAGCTGCCAATTAGCTGCCCGCTAGATGCTCAGAGCCAACATTTTGTCAAATTTTGATGAAATGCTGTCCTTTGTGCGAACTTTGCTCATTCTAATGTCATTATAATACCAAAACACACCTCCATCCCGAAGGCTACCCGCCTCCAAGGTGCGACCACTCCTTCTTGAGTCTGCGCCCTGAATTTCTCGTAAACTATACCTTTAATTGTGAAGCGAGAGAAATTTACACCAATCATGACAAAAGTATGTATGACTAAAGTCACTCAAACTCCACCTGGAAGATAACAAATAGTATAAAAATAGCCCGAGAGAGGGGGGATACCCAGGGAAGACACCATCATAAAGAATTACATCACTGACTTCTGGGATCAGTCGATGGGCTGAGCCTCTCTTCCCCCCCATAGGGACGCCTTTGGGTAAGACTTAGATTATACCGAGTGCTTCCTCGGGAAACTTAGAAATTTCTCTAGAGACTCTCTTTTTTCTACATTTAGACCCAGGCTGTATCGTTTATAACTTTGTCGCACATTTTGTATATGTAACAATACTTTCATTTGCACGTGCTTTGCAGACAGTGTATTTATCACCGGCAATCCTAAGAACCTATCTATCTGTTGTTTAAATAAACTGCACTTTTTTAAGTAGCTAGTCGTTTTGGTTTCTCACTGAACGCGACCAAAGACTCGAGAGTGGCCGTGCTAGTTCATGAGCACGACTAGACTGAAGGTGCAGTCCACTATTAGTGTATCCAAATCGTAACAGTTTAATACCTATTAAACGCGATTGGACTGATAGTGCTGAATTGGGCATCACTCAGAATTTAAACCTAGCCGCACCCAGCCTCCCACCTCGGTGAGGAGTGTTAGAACGCAAGGGGGTTTATTTTCTGCCAAAACCTCTTTGCCCCTTTTCACGCAACAGCACATCAGCAAACGACTCCTTTTAAGGAAAAACAACCTGAAGAGCTGGTTTGGGGTTAAACAGCAGACAAGGTTGGAGGTGCCAAAACGACCACCAGGGACCACCAGAGACCATCGACTCAATTCATTAAGCATGCGAGACTGGGAGGAGGATATGTAAATGACTTCTGGGAACTAATTAGCATATGTACGATTTTTTTTGAGAAATGTAGTGAATATGTAGATATTATGACCATAAATATGTCTGCTCTGTGTTGCCAGACAGACACACTTTGGAGGAGTGATCCCCATGTGTCTCCAACGCTGCAGCCTTGCCAATAAAGAATGCCTGCTTTCTAAGATTTTCAAATCAAGTCTTAGAGAGTTTTATTTGCTGCTTTTACAGTATCACATGACCACGAAAATAAATCCATTTCCAGCAGTTTGCGAATCCATCTCATACACACAGAGAAACTGCCTCTGACCCTTTAATTACTTGCATGTGCAACCCCCTATTGAACCACACCTTCCCCCAACAAAACACACACAGAGATCCCTCTCACCATGTAACCATTTCTCCCTTTAAGCACACAGCCTTTCCATGTAACATGTTTTACTTGCTCCTCACACAACTATTGCTCTCCCTCAAGGCAGACACACACCTCTGCACAGTTAATGCCTCCCCTCATTGTTAGCAATACACACACTTTCCATCCCACCCCGTGAACACACATACCACCGCTCCAAACACAGGCCGGAGGACATGATAGAAAGGTGAGTTCAGCTCCTGCATTCATAGACTAATAATTTAAAACAAATATAACTACCATCTAATAAAAAGCAACACATCCATCACTACTTCTGTCCAACTGCACCTCAATTAGTGGTGCACACAACCACACAAAAAGAGATATTGAATGTATAACTCCTCTCTACTTCCTCCTCCCCATAAGCACACTGTTCAATAACCTTTTATCCCCCAATCACCTTGGCAGAGAGATACACTGCGTGTGTGTATATGCGTACCCCGATATTCATAACTGCCCTTGCACAAAGGCAAGAATACTGTGCATCTATTCACACAGGTTTCATAAACAGCCTTTCCTCCCCTACACAGATACATTGAATATAAACCCCCATAAGCAAATCTGTACACACCACATGCACACTAGTAATTCACCTACCTGCATGTCTGTCCATAGGAATATGGGGTGGAAGGAAAACTGTGATTTATCCCCTGTATTGGATGATGGGATTACTATGATATTGTTTGGTGTGTTGCAGGGGAAGGGGGGTGGGGGGGGGAATTGTCTCTGATCACCCAGTCATTGGCTCCTTCTGTCCTCTTCCTCTTCCACCAGCTGCCACTGTATCTGTGCATGTTCCTCTCCTCTGTGTGGTGATATTAAATGCTCTGGGGGAGAGAGACACACACACAGAGCTCCTATCAGCTACCGGAAATTGAGGCCCTGGTCATAAATATACCACAGGAAGTGTGCAATAACACACATACACAGCCCTTCTGTTACACACACTAGCAGCTGTGCCCCTGCCCTCCCCCCTCCAAAAGACACACAGGCCTGCCCTCCCTCTCTGCTCCTGCCAGCTCAGACTCAGCAGGATGGGACCGGGGGTTCTGTGTGTGGCTGAAATAAAAACTTCAGCTGTATAATATAATTTGTATCTGCAGGTCAGGGGAGTCCATCCTATATTTGTCTGTATATCTGTTATAAATACATGAGAGGCAGGAATGCCATAGATGAGTGACATATAGGTGTGTGAATGTGTGCACATACTGCAATGCATATGCTATGTGTGTCTGATAGGGTGGACAGGTTCTCACCCATATGTATAGCAGGCACCTAACGCAAATATGGTTATGTGCTATAACAATGATACTCATGTATGCACAAAAGTGCTCCTATGTGCTGCCATGCAGAGAACACTAGGTAGACAGTATGTTCTATCTCAGCAAGGTGCTTGTATCACACCCACACTGACTGAGGGTGGTACATACTTCCATGTATGTGTACTTCACGAGCAAGCATGCACACCCTTCTGTGACTGGGTAAAGCTCCCAGGACAACTGATTAAAAGCAAACCCTGATCTTTATGCATCTGAAACACAAAAGCCTACCACCCCCACATCCCCCCCTCAGACAGCCTCCTTAGGGGCAGACGATTCACCAGGTGGTGAGAGCAACTTGTGCCTTGTATATTCTTTTACATCACAGGAGCTAAGCACCAACAAGATTTGAGAAATTCCAGAGTCAGGATTGAATATCGCATCTCAAGTCTATCTTCACATATTTAAATTACACATATTTCAGTTTTCTCTCTCACTGATTATAAAGAACACTATTTCAAATGATCTGTAACCATGTCATGTTCTGTGATTCCTGAGCCAGTACATCTTACTTTTGAGAGACAGTGGAACAAACATAGGCATTCCACATTTCTGGACAAACTATGTGCAATCTTTTGAGTAACTTTCTAGCCACACACTTGGAGATCTAAGGTACAAAAATATCATAAGTACATCCTGAAGCACGCACAAGTAAAAAGTTGATGAAAAGGGTTGAAGACTTAGTCATGAAACTCTGTAATTACCAGACTGCAGCTAATTGTAATAATGTAATACTAGCAGAATTAGTCACACGCAGTTCTGAAAAAAATGGTATTCCGTATTGCATGTGAGCCATCACCAAAATAAAATGTTTGGATGAAAAGTAATTGCTTAACTACAGTTGGTCCTTGACTCTCTTGCTTTTCATTCTGTGGAAAGCTTGCGATGCAGTTTCATGTTGGTGTTCTGATTATACCCTGCTTTGAGGAGGACGTCTCTTACAAACGGCCCCAGAACCATCTCTTCCTTTTTTTTCCTCAGTGCCCCAAAAGTGTACTTGCAAAGCAGCAGTGAATTGCCAACCTGAACTATCACTAGCAATAACCATCGCCCTTCGGAGGTGGCAGAGAACACAGCTTTGCGTACCTAAGGGAAGAAACGACACAGATTCCTGAAGCCAAGATGAAGCCGCCTCAGACAGAACAAACCTTTCCCCCGCCCCCAGCAGTCCAGGATCAGTACTTCTCAGCAGACTTTTCTCTCTGTTTCTGCACAGTTGTCGCCAGGAGCTGCCTGCGGGCTTCTGTCCGAGGCAGTTCCCTCCCAGGTAACTGCCTGCGCAAGCAGGTCAAACTTGCTAAGGCCAGTACGTCACAACCACTGCCTGGAATAGAGAAGTTACTAGACGAACATTGCAGTACTTAGTACATGCTGATCGTCTCTTCCCTCCGCCTTGCCTGAACGCAGCCGCCACTGCCTCCTCTACGGAAGTGCTTCTCTTTCCCCTATTCCCAACTGTGAGAAATACCACATCCCCTCCTCCCCTCCTCCCCTCCTCCCCAAGCAGCCGTGAAAAAAGGAATGAACGATTTCATCTGCTCTATAGGGGGAGAACACAAATTAGGGTATCTTTCCCTTCTCTAACGCAGGAAGACAATATCACTTCTTTCTTTTCCCCTTTAGCCTTCTACACGCCCACACGAGAAGGGATTAAGCTCCTTTCAGCAGGGCTTGCTTATTTTTATTTCTCTTTTTTCCTGTTTTTTTTTGATTGATTGATTGTTTGTTTGTTTGTTTTTCTTTTCGCTCCGGTTAGTATCAACAAGCTTTCTAGAGGGAGAGAGGGAGCATAGTGGTATTTTCTACCGCAGACTGAAGTAAACTGTGGAACCGGACATGAATGTGGTAGAAACTAGACTGCAACGGTTGAAGCTATGGGGGAAGGGCAAGCAAAATTTTGTTTCTCCGCCCCTCTTCCCATTCTGGCGCGTGCGCATATGTGTGGGGTGGGGGTAGATGATACGGTGGGAGTACTGTTGGCTTCGGGGAAGCTTTAGTGGAGGGGTGTGTATATATATATGTTGTATTTATATATGTATATTATATAAAGCACGTTTATATGCGTATGGTGTTGATTGCATGGGGAAGGGGAGTGAGAGCACGAGCAGAGGGGGAAGTCACGTGTGTGAACGTAAGCAGGTTGGGATGAGGTTGGGGAGTGCTGTGCATGGGCGGAGAGGGATCTCTGGGGGTCAGAGATGAGGTTGGGTGGTGTCTGCGCTTGGAGGGGGTCTGTGCGCGTGAGTGTAGGTGTAGGTGTAGGTGTATTTGACAGCTTGGTTTCAGTATCCCTCTTCTAGCCAGAAGGTGGAAGGGGAGGATAATGACATGGGGTGGGGGCTGCCCTTGGTGGAGCGCTCTGTTGGCATCCTCTTCCTATCCCCTGCTGTTTTTAACCTCTAGCAGTGTGATCTTGAGCGGCTGGAAGCACCTCGGTGGCGGGAAAAAGAGGTGCAGATCCCTCCCTCCACCTTATTCGTCTCGTAGCAACAGGCGTCACATCGCTGTGAAAACATGAGTGGAGATTTCAAACCCGGAGACTTGATCTTTGCTAAGATGAAAGGTTATCCCCATTGGCCAGCCAGGGTAAGACACTCTCTCCTCTATATGCAGGCTGCTGCTACCTCTTTACCTGTCCTTTTTTTCCTCCTCATCACCTTTTCTGCTCTTCCAGTTTTGTGTCGAGAAGAGTGTTTTCAGACACCTATAGAGAAGAAAACAGATAAATTGTGTCATGCCTCTATCTTGCCAATGTGTGTGTGGGTGTGTGTCTGTGTGTGGTAGCACTGCTGTTGCTGAAAGTGACTTCTAAATCACACTGCAGATCCCACACTGTGGTTTGTTCTTGGCTTATGGTACTTTATAAGTCTCTCTTTTTTTGACATGTAGCACTGTCTAGTAGTCATTAGGTTTTTTAAGTTGTGGAAGGGCAGCTTGAATTCTATATGTGAAGATATGTATTTGGCTTGTGTTAAAGTCAAGCAGTAATTTTTGAGAGTCTTAAAATCTGGAAATGAATTAATAGCATTTTTAGGAGGAAAAAGCCCTACTGAACTTCGTATTTATTTCTTTAAAGCTTTCTATATGTCTGCAGTGGGTTGACCCTGGCCAGCAACTAAACACCCACCAGCTGCTTGCTCACTCCCCTTACAGCAGGATGTGGGACAAATTAGAAGAGAAAAAGTGAGGAAAAACATGTGGGTTAAGAAAAAGACGGTTTATTAAGTGAAGGAAAGGGAGGAAAAAAACCTGGAAGTGATGGAGAAGCAATCGCTCACCACCTCCCACCAGCAGACTGACACTCAGGCAGTCTCCAAGCAACGGCTACTTTGGAAAGACCAAACCCTCATTTTTTATTTTTTTTATTGCTGAGCATGACTTTATATGGCATGGAATATCCCTTTGGTCAATTTGTGTGAACTGTCCTAACTGTGTGTCCTCCCAAATGCTTGCCCACGTCTAGCCTATTCCCTGGGGGGGGAGACAGAGTGGGGAAAAAGAGAAAAAGCCTCCACGTTGTGCAAACGCTGTTCAGCTATAGTCAAAATATTGGTGTGTTATCAACACTGTTTTAGCCACAGATCTAAAACACAGCACCATACGGGCTGCTATGAAGAAATTCCCCATCCAGATCCAGTACAATGTCTTTTTGTGACGTGTAGATATTTTCAAATAGAAAATCTGATACTATGTTTTTGTGATAAATCAACAAAAGTACTTGAGTTTTCTCATAATGTAAGTTAATTTTTAGAAATGAAGACTGCTATACCATTAGCACAACAAATTCTGAGATTGTACAAGAATGAAATGGTACAGAAATGCTACTGCCAAATAGCCGATCCTTTGTGATAAAAAATCCTTCCCAAAATCTTAAGTTTTGGTGGGAGTACTCTTGACTATTAAAGTTAGCTATTCCTATTTCTATAGAGTAGGTTGAAGGAGCGAGTATGTAATAAGTCTTCCAGTTCTCTTTCCTGTTCTCCCTGCTCCCTTCAAGACTCACCAAAGCACAGCTAACAAAGTCAGTCAACAAGCACAGCAGCTTACGCAGAAGGGCGCAAAGAAAAGGGCCTTAGCTGAATTCATACCAGAGTAAACAGTTTCAAGTATGGTGGTTCTAGTCTAAGGCAATTTATACAGGAACAAATCCTGCTTCACTGCTCCCAGGAAACCAATTGACCCACCTTTGGGGAAATGTGCCACCTAGAAGGCTGTGCTAAGTTCTCACTAGTCATTGTGCCTGTGTCATATCATGCAGAAACACCACCATGCCATTCAGAAAGGTTCATCATATATTTTCCCCTGAAAGTGAATGCAATAGCGCTACTGCAATATTAGAGCACATGCATTTCACTAGGTTCATAGTGTAGTTTGCAGGGAAAACTTACATTTATTTACTTACAATGTCTATATAAAATAATTAAACATATAACAGAGGACAGAGTAGATATTCAATCAAACTGGTTTTGTAAGATACTCTGAAGGTGCTTTCATTCTGATCAAAAGGTCAGTGCTTTGTGTCCTGATCCTGCAGTCGCTTAACACTTGCTTATCTGAAGGTCATGATTATTCCACTGAAGCTCCATACCTGTGCATGTGTATGAGTTTGGAAAATGAAAGGCCTTACCTCCAGATTCATGGAAGCATCTTTATGCAAACTTGGAGTAAGTTCAACCCATTTAAATGCTTTCCTGATCCGGGATAGTGGTGATCGGCCTAGTTTACATATCAAATAGGCAAATCATGGCATCACTGAAGCCAGTGGCAATACCATTGCAAATTTCAAGGGGAACAAGATTTGACACATGGATATAAACATGGATATAGAATACTGTTCTTTTAAGAAAATGTACTACTGTATACCTTCTTATGGACAACGCAAAATAGGAGTTAGTGTTGAGTCACCAAACTTGCATGGGGTATGGTGGCTTTAAGCCATGATTTTTGCCCTACCAACCCAGGATGTTATTCAAGGGGTTGGAAATGCTACCAATATAAACTAAACTGAATGTACGTAAAGGATGTAGAGGTAGAATGGCACCTTGCATGTAGAATCTCTGTTATTCAATTTGATTAATTGTCCTTCCCTAACTTTAAATTAATGCTATTGCCTATTAAATATAAACACGCCTCTCTGTAGCTTGTATTGAAATACAATATTATTAATCAATGACAGCTTCTCAACAAAGATAGATAGTGCAGAAATATTTGCAAATTAACATATAACCCATCTCAGAGAATTAGACATGTATATGCTCATCAAGTAGAGAAGCTTTATATCATTACCATCTATGCAAAAAGTAATAGCACTAATAGGTAGAGAAATGCTAATTTCTGTAAGCAAGCCAACTGATACGCTAGAGCTGTCTCTTTGGAAAATTCCAACTAATTTATGGAAGGTGCCAGAGTCATTTTACATACTGTATTTGCACCATTTGTGTGCAGCTGCCAACAAACAAATGAAAAAGAAAATAGCCAAACATAATTTGTCTCTTTTTTTAAAACAAGAAAGAATATTCTGACATAACACCTTGGTGATGGTTCATTAAGAAACTCTTGAAATGTTTCAAGAGAAATATTCAAAGCTAATGCCTCGTGCTGTGTAAATTCCATATAATATTAGGGAAACTCAGTATAATTACAGCAATTATATCTGTAACTGGTATACAGCTCTGGGATAATTTTGCTTGTGTAACAGCATTCCTGATTAAAAATTAAAGAAAAAATTAAAAATTATGCCCTATGTGTCAGCCTTCCAGGGGATAATATTTTCTCTTAACAGAGCACTTATTGAGTGAAATTAGTCTGTATCTAGACTTCTCTGGACCAACTGTTCTAAATAAATGCTAAATTCTTCCATGGAAAGGAAGTATTAATAGCTAACAGTTTCACAACAACAAATAAATTATGCAACCACCACAGGCAGAGAAATAACCCCTTGATATAACAAAAAGAAGCAGCTGTGTAAATAACACACCTGAGAAGCTTCCACAGGCTCTGAGTTATAGAGGCTTCTTTGTGTTAAAAAAAAATAAAAATAAACTGACCATCAATAGGAGTAAGGTCAAGATTTCAGGCTCGGTGTGTGTATTTCACGGCATCATGCTGTAATGACTATAGATAATGTCCAGTGTTCACATGGCGATATTAGCACTCTCATTTTACACACGGAAAAGAAAAAACCCCAAACATAAATATATTTGGGTTCATCTCACTGCTCAGTTTTCTGGTTTGGTTTGTTCATTTGAAATGTCTCATTCTTACTTGTCTGGCAGGCTCCTTGGTAAGATCAAAGAATCACAGAATGGATCTTTCCACACTCTGAGAAGTGTGTTGCCTAGCACGTGATTCTGTGCATTAGTCATGGAGGCCTGGTTCCCATTCTCCAAGCTGCCTGTCATTAGTTAGAAGCCTCTGTATTTGGAACTACTTGGATAGATTATTCTGTGCAATCTGTCTTAATGTAATCATTGTTCTAGCTTAAAATTGAACAAAGCTTAAAATTCAATAAATTTCCTATTTTAGAATCATAGAACGGTTGAGGTTGGCTTTTGAATATCTCCAAGGAGGGAGACTCCACAGCCTTCCTGGGCAACCTGTTCCAGTGCTCAGTCGCCCTCACAGTGAAAAAGTGTTTCCTGATGTTCAGATGGAACCTCCTGTGTTTCAGATTGTGATCATTGCCTCTGGTCCTGTCACTGGGCACCACTGAAAAGAGCCTGGCTCTGTCTTCTTTGCACCCTCTGTCCTGGTTTTAGCTGGGATAGAGTTCATTTTCTTTCTAGTGGTTGCTGTGTTTTCAGATTTGGTGTGAAAGGAATGTCAATAATGCATATTGTTTTAGTTGTTACTAGGTGATGTCTATACTAGTCAAGGACTTTTTTCAGCTTCCCATAGAAGCTGAGAAGGAGCATAGAAAGAAAAATAGAATGGCCAATGGAATATTCCATACCATAGACGTCATGCTCAGTATAAAAATGAGAGTTGGCCGGGGGGCGGGAATCGGCAGTCACTGCTTGGGACGGGCTGGGCAACCAATTCACCAGGTGGTGAGAGCAACTTGTGCCTTGTATATTCTTTTACCATTATTATTGTTATTTTCCTTTTCCATTATTGTTCTATTAAACTGTCTTTATCTCAACCCACGAGGGTTTATTTTTTTTCCCTTTCCCCTCCTTCTCTCCCAACCCTTCTGGGGGGGCAGGGGGAGCGAGCAAGCGAGCAGTCGTGTGGTCCTAGTTGCTGGCTGGGGTTAAACCATGACACCCTCCCTTCATGTATTTATATACATTTATCCCCCCGAGCCTTCTCTTCTCCAGGCTAAACAGACCCAGCTCCCTCAGCCTTTCCTCATAGGAGAGATGCTCCAGTCCCTTAACCATTTTCGTGGCCCTTTGTTGGACTCTCTCCAGTAGCTCTATATCTCTTGTACTGGGGAGCCCAGAACAGGACACTGTACTCCAGGTGTGGCCTCACCAGTGCTGAGTAGAGGAAAAGGATCACCTCCCTCGACCTGCCGGCAATACTTTGCCTGATGCCGCCCAGGATACCATTTGTCTTCTTTGCGGCAAGGGCACATTGCTGGTTCATATTCAACCTGGTGTCCACCAGGACCCCCAGGTCCTCTTCTGCAAAGCTGCTTTCCAGATGGGTGGCCACCAGCATATATTGGTGCATGGGGTTGTTCCTCCCCAGGTGCAGGACTTGGCACTTCCCCTCGTTGAACTTCATCAGGTTCCTGTCAGCCCATTTCTCCAGCCTGTCAAGGTCCCTCTGGATGGCAGCATGACCCTCTGGCATATCAGCCACTCTTCTGAGTTTTGGTGCTGTCTTCAAAGTTGCTGAGCGTATGCTCTTCCCCATCATCCAGCTCATTAATGCAGGTCTTGATCATGACTGGACCCAGCATTGACCCCTGGTGTACGCCGCTAGTCACTGTCCTCCAACTAGACTTTGCACCGCTGATCACCCTCTGGGCCCGACCATTCAACCAGTTGTCTGCTCATCCAGATATGTTGGGGATCCCGAGTACAGTGCTCACAAGTTTGAGCTGCACATTTCTGGAGCAAGTGGATATTTCCCGAAGGAACTGTGGCCTGTGGAGAGCCCATGCAGGAGCAGGTTCTCCTGGCAGGAACTGTAGCCCGTAGAGAGGCCCCATGCTGGAGCAGGAGAAAAGTGTGATGAGGTAGGAGTGGCAGAGAGGAACTGTTATGTACTGACCACAACCCCCCATTCCCCATCTCCACTGCACCACTCGGGGCAGGAGGGAGGTAGAGGACTTGGGAATGGAAGAGTGCAGTTGAGGCTGGGAGCAAGGGGTGGGGGGAAGATGTTTTAGGTTTTGTCTTTGTTTCTCACCATCCTGCTCTATAATTTCAATTGGCAATAAATTAAATTAGTTTTCCCCAGGTGCCCACCAAGCCGCGCTCTCTCTCTCACTCCCCCTCCTCAGCAGGACAGGGGGAGAAAATAAGATGATGAAGCTTGTGGGTCAAGATAAGGACAGGGAGTTTGCTCACCAATTACCGTCGCGGGCAAAATACACTCAACTTGGGGAAGATTAATTTAATTTATTGCCGATTAAAAATAGAACTAAAACCACCTTCCCCCCACTCCATCCCTTCTTCCCAGGGTCAACTTTGCTCCTTCATTCCCAACTCTTCTAACCTCCTTCCTGCCCCATGAGTAGCGCAGTGGAATGGGAAATGGGAGTTGCAGTCAGTTCATAACAGTTCATCTCTGCTGCTCCTTCCTCATACTGTTCCCCTGCTCCACCGTGGGGTCCCTCCCACAGGATACAGTCCTTCACGAACTAATCCAAACTGAGGTGGGCCAATAACTCCACACAACACACCACCTCTCCTGAGCAACCACCAAATCATTGGACTAAATGAACTCAATGGACATTTTATATGGGTGGCCCACAAACTAAGGGAATGACGTCTGTGAGCGAGAATGGAGGGATGGTTAATGAGGATGTATTGGATAGTGTGGGTCTTGAGCATGGCACAAATGGTATGGAATAAGGGGCTAAGGTTGTTCTTGTTTTGGCTGGGATAGAGATAATTTTCTTCATAGTAGCTTGAATGGTGCTATGTTTTGGATTTGTGATGGAAACAGCGTTGATAACACACCGATGTTTTAGCTGTTACTGAACATTGCTTGCACAGTGTCAAGGCCTTTTCTATTTCTGGCTGCGGACATTGTCTACCTAGACTTTCGAAAAGCATTTGACACTGTTCCCCGTAGAATTCTCATGGAAAAACTGGCGGCTCATGGCCTGGATGAGCATACGATCTGCTGGATCAAGCACTGGCTGGATGGGCAGTCCCAAAGAGTGGTAGTCCAATGGAGTTAAATCCAGCTGGCGGCCAGTCACAAGTGGTGTCCCTCAGGGCTCAGTGTTGGGACCATTTCTGTTTAACATCTTTATTGATGACCTTGATAAGGACATAGAGTGTATCATCAGCAAGTTTGCAGATGACACGAAGCTAAGCGGGAGTGTTGATCTACATGAGGATAGGGAGGCTCTACAGAGAGACTTGGATAGATTGGACCGATGGGCCAATGCTAACGGTATGAGCTTCAACAAGGCCAAGTGCCGGGTCCTGCACTTGGGCCACAACCACCCCATGCATCGCTACAGGCTTGGGGAAATGTGGCTGGAGAGCTGCCTGGCAGAAAAGGACCTGGGGGTTCTAATTGACAAGCGGCTGAACATGAGCCAGCAGTGTGCCCAGGTGGCCAAGAGGGCCAATGGCCTCCTGGCTTGTATTAGAAATAGTGTGACCAGCAGAAGGAGGGAGGTGATTGTCCCCCTGTACTCAGCACTGGTGAGGCCACACCTTGAGTATTGTGTCCAGTTCTGGGCACCTCAATACGAGAGAGATCTCGAGGTGCTGGAGCGAGTGCAGAGGAGGGCAACGAAGCTGGTGAAGGGCCTGGAGAATAAATCTTATGAGGAGCGATTGAAGGAGCTGGGACTGTTTAGTTTGAGGAAGGGGAGGCTGAGGGGAGACCTCATCGCTCTCTACAACTACTTGAAAGGATGTTGTAGAGAGGTTGGCGCTGGTCTCTTCTCACAGGTAATTAGCGATAGAACAAGAGGGAATGGGTTCAAGCTGCAGCAGGGTAGGTTTAGGCTGGACATTAGGAAAAAATTCTTCACAGAAAGAGTGGTCAGACACTGGAATAGGCTGCCCAGGGAGGTGGTGGAGTCACCATCCCTGAGTGTGTTTAAGAGTCATTTAGATGTGGTGTTAAGGGATATGGTGTAAGGGAGAACTTTGTAGAGTGGAGTTGATGGTTGGACTCGATGATCCCAAGGGTCTTTTCCAACCTAAATGATTCTATGATTCTATTTCTCACACTGCCCCACCAGCAAGTAAGCTGAGGGTGCACAAGAAGTTGGGAGGGGAAAGCTGACCCCAAACTGACCAAAGGGATATTCCATACCATATGATATCACTCTCAGCAGTCAAGGGAAAAGAAGTAGGAAGGGGAGACACAGCTAACAGAAGCAGGAAACAGATGTAGCAGTTTGTGCAGCAATCTCTGCATTGTTCTTTGTGAGCTTCTAGATCTTCTGGGGACAGGGTTACAGGATCATCAAGGGAACTCCTATGAAACCTCTAAGAAACTTGAGGTTTCCTGCTGCTGTCAGGTAAGGATGGGGTAAGGGGAGCAAAAAGGGTGTGGACCAGAGGAAGCTCTAGCAGCTTCTAACAAGCTTGGTAGCTGCCCTTGACCCAGGGTGCCTGGAGCCTTTGTTGCAGCTACACCCTGAGTAGGGAGGGTCAAGCACCTGCTTAGCAAGTGCCAGGCAGAGGCCTCTGTAAAAGCCATGTTCAGTGCAGCAGCTTATACAAAAAGTTGCAAAGAAGGGGTTCTCCTTTTAATTCAGACCAGCCTAAGTGTTTTCACTTACAGTGATGTGTCATGGTTTGGGCCAGGTTGGCCAATGACAAGACAACAGATGCTCTCCCCCACCTCTCGCTCCAAGGAGAGGAAGAAGAGAGATAAAGAGATTTGTGAATTTAGAAAAAACTAAACTGCTTTAATGAAATATTAATAATAAAATAAAAAAAGGAAATAATTAAATAGATACAATATATACAAATATACACAAAACCATATCAAGCTCCCAGGGAGATGTCACTGGCAGGCACTGAGAAAGTTCCAGACTGGACTCAGTGACAAATGGGAACTGGGACACACTGACTGGGGTCAAAAGGCATGCGCATGAATGAATTGGACTCAATGATCTTTATGGGTCCCTTTCAACTTGAGATATTCTATGATTCTATGAATAAAAGAATTACTTTTGTAATTCTATACTTTGCATCCTAGCCTCTCTCCTCCATCAACACAGGCCACTTGCAAAATTTTCATGACAAAGGCAAGTAAAATAACACCAGCTTTTACCTGCCCTCTACTATAAAGCTGCTTAGGGAGACCCATACTGGAGATCCTTTTCTGCTAACTCCTATCAAAGCAAAACCAGACTCAGCCCTTCATAGGATATGAAGCATATGAGCTCCATACATTAGCTGTGCCTGTAAGCAGAACCAAGTAACATCTCTAGAACACCATACAGAGATGCAGAAACAGTATAAAACCAAACCACCTCTGGTAGATTTAATTTTATGGTTGGGTTGACCTTCTCTGGATGCCAGGTGCCCACCAAGCCGCTCTATCACTCCCCCTCCTCAGCTGGACAGGGGAGAGAAAATATAATGAAAGGCTCATGGGTTGAAATAAGGACAGGGAGAGATCACTCACCAGTTACTGTCACGGGCAAAACAGACTTGACTTGGGGGAAATTAATTTAGTTTATTACCAACCAAATCAGAGTAGAGTAATGAGAAATAAAGCCAAATCTTAAAACACCCTCCCCCCACCTCTCCCTTCTTCCCAGGCTCAACTTCACTCCCAATTTCTCTACCTCCTCCCCCTGAGTGACACAGGGGATGGGGAATGGGGGTTGCAGTCAGTTCATCACACATTGTCTCTGCTGTGCCTTCCTCCTCACGCTCTTCCCCTGCTCCAGCATGGGGTCCCCCCCATGGGAGACAGTCCTTCAAAAACTTCTCCAATATGGACCTTCCCACAGGCTGCAGTTCTTCACAAACTGCTCCAGCGTGGGTCCTTTCCACGGGGTCCCAAGTCCTGCCAGCAAACCTGCTCCAGCATGGCTACTCTCTCCATGGGGTCACAGGTCCTGCCAGGAGCCTTCTCCAGCGTGGGCTCTCCATGGGGTCACAGCCTCCTTTGGGCGCATCCACCTTTTCTGGCATGATGTCTTCCATGGGCTGCAGAGTGGATATCTGCTCCACTGTTAACCTCCATGGGCTGCAGGGGGACAACCTGCCTCACCATGGTCTTCACCACGGCCTGCAGGGGAATCTCTGCTCCGGCACCTGGAGCACCTCCTCCCCCTCCTTCTTCGCTGACCCTGGTGTCTGCAGAGTTGTTTCTCTCACATATTCTCACTCTTCTCTTCTGGCTACTGTCGTGCAGAAACTTTTTCCCCTTCTTAAATGTGTTATCACAGAGGCGCTACCACCATTGCTGATTGGCTCAGCTTTGGCCAGCGACGGATCCATCTTGGAGCCAGCTGGCTTTGGCTCTATCAGACATAGGGGAAGCTTCTAGCAGCTTCTCACAGAACTCACTCCTATAACCCCCTACTACCAAAACCTTGCCACGCAAAGCCAATACAGTTACTCCAGATCCAACAGACCACACCTAACTTTCAGTCTCTGTCATGATAAAGGCAATGGTCTTGTAGGGCATCTAAGAGATCATAAAGCTGTAGGTGCACATATGCAGTAGTGAAGCACATTATAAAAATGTTAGTGTTACACTCCGGAGTCACATGTCCTTTGGAGTGCTTCCACGATGCAATGGATGCATCCTTATCAATAAAATCACAAGAGGACACATCATAAGTGGGAAAAAAGAGGTAACTACAATTTGCCTGTCTGTCTTAAAATGGTGCTTGGATCTCTGTCCAAATTTTCTCCACAGAGAATTTTAAAACAGTTTTGCAATTTGCTGTATGGCAGGGGTTTTCTTAATATGTTCAGGCCACAAAACGGCATCTTCTTTCTTCCTGTAATCTTCAACATATTTAGCTTTTTTGACATCATCTGTGTACCAGGCTGGGTAGCCTGCAGCTTCCTGCTTCTGGCAGAGGTGGAGTTTTATATAACATGAGAAAAGGCTGTTATTCCTCTGTTCAAAATGCTAAACTTCATAGACTTCCCAAACCCTGTAGCCCTTCTCCTGAAACTTTTTCAGTTCCAGGGAACATCAGGTGACCACAAAGGCTCACTCTTCACCACTGTGGGTGCCAAGGGCCTGGCAGGTTTCAGCACAAGTGCAGCACAAGGGAAAAAATAGCTTGCCATTGACCCTCATGGGAAGCACAAGGAAAAACAGCTCTCGATGCAGCTACACCTATTCTCACTCCTCTCTCCCAGCTGCTGTTGTGCAGCAGTTTTTACCCTTTCTTAAATGTTATCGCAGAGGCGCTACCACTGTCACTGATTAGCTCAGCTTTGGCCAGTGGTGGATCTGTCTTGGAGCCAACTTGAGCAGACTCTATCAGACGCAGGGGCTGCTTCTGGCATCTTCTCACAGAAGCCACCCCTGTAGCCCCCCGGTACCGAAACCTTGCCGTGCAAACCCAATACAGCAGTGTGCCCCAGCAGCCAAGAGAGCAAACTGCATCCTGGGGTGCATTAAACACAGTATAAGCAGACAGTCAAAAGAGGTGCTTATCCCTCTGTATTTAGTATTGATGCAGCCTCACCTTTAGTACTGTGTGCAGTTCTGGGCCCCACAATTTTAAAAGGTGTTGTGGTTTAACCCCAGTTGGCAACTAAGCACCACACAGCTGCTTGCTCACTTCTTCCCCACCCAGTGGAATGGGGGAGAGAATCGGAAGGATAGAAGTGAGAAAACCCATATGTTGAGATAAAGACAGTTTAATAAGTAAAGCAAAAGCCACACACGCAAGCAAAACAAAACAAGGAATTCTTTTACCCTTCTGATTCTCTTCCCCATCCCACTGTGGGGGGAGTTACCAAGTGGCTGTGTGGTGCTTAGCTGCCTGCTGGGGTTAACCCACAATATCAATGTATTTTTAAAGGATAATATATGCATAGTGCAAAACAGATTAATAGAGCCCCACATACTTACCACCTTAATATCACAGGTTTTGCTTTAGATGATTTCTTTAATGATTCCTTTTCAGAAATTAAGCATATTCTGAATTAATCTTGCCTAGAAGTGTGAAGTTTATTAGCAATCAAAATATCTCGTAGTATGTTTGCTATATTTGCATGCAGTATGAACATACACTTATAAAATTTACCTGGAGCCAAGGCATGCATTATAACATTTGATAACAGAAATGTCTCTGCTATGTATGACACATTATTGCAGGCAATGGGAAAATATGGGACAATTCTTTCCTTGTTAGCACAAAATGGCTTATTTCCAGATAAAAAGGTATTGCAATCGTGTGTTTTCTTCATAGTATTGTCATGGGTGACTGCCCTGGTTTGGGGTGAAGCAGAGCCAACTTTCTGTTCAGTGAGAGAGGCTCTTGCTTACACTTGTTGCTGTGGCAACCAGGGTCAGCTGACTTGGTTGTTTACCCTGTGGAAGGGTTACACCTGTGGACAGGTCAGGTGACCCAAAACTGACCAATAGGGTATTCCATCCCATCTGCCATGCTCAGTATAAAAGCTGAGGGATCAAAAGGATGAGGTTGTCTCCTCTCTGAGGACTCTTCTTCAGTGGTGCGTGCTCTCTTCAGTGGTGCGTGCTCTCTTCAGTGGTGCGTGCTCTCTTCAGTGGTGCGTGCTCTCTTCAGTGGTGCGTGCTCTCTTCAGTGGTGCGTGCTCTCTTCAGTGGTGCGTGCTCTCTTCAGTGGTGCGTGTCTGAGGAGGACCCTGTCAGCTCATCTGCCTTTTGATCCCAGCTGATTTGTTCCAGTTCCCATGGAAGATGCACCTTTTATTATTTGAAGTGTTTCCAAACGTGATCATCAGAACTGTTGATGAAAGGTTTCTGTTAAGGTTTTTCTAGCTTTCGTTTTTTATTGTCATCTCAACAGTAAAACCTAGACACAAATGATTTCAATTATCTAACTTTTCTGCAGTACAGAAGGTTAGGCGTAACACTCAGTAAAAAATCATCCCCATTATTGTTTTGCACATGAAATCAATGCCTTCATACTTTTAAAATTAATTACATCCTCTGTCAAGACAGCAGTGATGACATGCGGCCCAATGGCTTCATGTTGCTAGCTTTAAAGGTATACACAGTAATCTTGGAACTGAAATGATCACACTGCACGTATGCCCATTCTTTTCTTTCAGACACCAATTTCCCCTTGCTATAATGTTATTTGCCTCAAGAGTTTATTCTAATTGCAGAGACACTGGGTCCTTTTGATAGAATCATAGAATGGTTTAGGTTGTAAGGGACCTTAAAGATCATCTAGTTCCAACCTCTCTGCCGTGGGCAGGGACACCTCCCACTAGACCAGGCTCATCAAAGCCACATCCAATCTGGCCTTGAACACTTCCAGGGATGGACCTCAACAAATTCCCTAGGCAACCTGTTCCAGTGCCTCACCACACTCATAGTGAAAATTTTCTTCCTAATATCTAATCTAAATCTACCTTCTTCCAGTTTGAAGCCATTACCCCATGTCCTATCAATACATTTCTTTGTAAAATAGTCCCTCTCCAGCTTTCTTGTAGGCCCCCTTCAGATACTGGAAAGCTGCTATAAGGTCTCCCCGGAGCCTTCTCTTCTCCAGGCTGAACAACCCCAACTCTCTCAGCCTGTCTTCATAGGAGACAGGCTCTTCTTTTCCCTCAGCCTGCTGGCCACGCTTCTTTTGATGCAGCCCAGAATGCAGTTGGCTTTCTGGGCCACAAGCACGCATTGCCGGCTCATGTTGAGCTTCTCATCCACCAACACCCCCAAGTCCTTCTCCTCAGGGCTGCTCTAAAGCCATTCTCTGTCCATCCTGTATTTGTGCCTGGGATTGCCATGACCCAGGTGCAGGACCTTGCACTTGGCCTGGTTGAGCTTCATGAGGTTTGCACAGGCCCACCTCTCAAGCCTGTCCAGGTCCCTCTGGATGGCATCCCTTCCCTCCAGTGAGTCGACTGTGCCACACAGCTTGGTGTCGTCAGTAAACTTGCTGAGGGTGCACTCCATCCCAACATCCATGTTGCTAACAAAGATGTTAAATAGTATCGGTCCCAGTACTGATCCCTGAGGAACACCACTTGTCACTGGTTGCCACTTGGACATCAAGCCATTGACTGCAACTCTTTGAGTGCAACCATCCAGCCAGTTCCTTATCCACCGAGTGGTCCATCGGTCAAATCCATGTCTCTCCAATTTAGAGACCAGGATGTCGTGCGGGACAGTGTCAAGTGCTTTGCACAAGTCCGGGTAGATGATGTCTGTTTCTTTGCCCTTATCCACCAACACTGTAACACTGTCGTACAAGGCCACCAAATTTGTGGATGCCCCCCCCTTCCAACTCTAACCACTCTATGCTTCCATGCTTCTTATCATAGAATACCAGATTGGAAGGGACATCAAGGATCGTCTGGTCCAACCTTTCTTGGCAAAAGCACATTCTAGACAAGGCGGCCCAGCACCCTGTCCAGCTGAGTCTTAAAAGTGTACAATGATGGGGAATCCACCACTTCCCCGGGGAGATTATTCCAATGGTTGATTGTTCTCATTGTGAAAAAATTTGTGTCCAATCGGAATCTCCCCAGGAGCATCTTGTACCCATTACCATGTGTCTATTCCATGTGACTCCTTGTAAAAAGGGAGTCTACATCTTCTCTGTAGCCACCCTTTAAATACTGGAACACGGTGATTGATAAGGCCTTCTTTTCTCAAGGCTGAACAAACCAAATTCTCTCAGCCTTTCCTCATGTGGCAGGCTTCCCAGTCCTTTGGTCCTCTTTGTGGCCCTTCTCTGGACTGTCTCCAGCCTGTCCACATCTTTTTTGCATAGTGGGGACCAAAACTGAACACAGTATTCCAGGTGTGGCCTGACAAGCGCTGAGTAGAGTGGGATAATGACTTCTTTGTCTCTGCTGCTGATGCCCTTGTTGATGCAACACAGTATCCTGTTGGCTTTCTTTGCCACAGCAGCAGCACAGTTCACTCATATTGAGCTTGTTGTCCATCAGGACCCCCAGGTCCCTTTCCACAGGTCCCTTTCCGATTCCCTATCCATGTTACTGCTGTTTTATACCTTACTCGCGTTAAATTTACACAATAAGATTGATTACATTCTTGTATACTTGCATTTTGAGCCAAAGCAAACATACGGATGAGAAGTACAAATCATTACAGAATTTTCTTGCTCACAACTTCTATTTGTTGCAGTGTTATCTGTGGTTAGCATGCACCCCAGTTTAAGGTGCTTATAATACACCTTCGGTTGTTCAGGCCATTCAACAGTTCTTCCAAAATGTCGCTCTACTGCTGTGGATGACAAAGAAGACATGTTTAGAAAATTTAAAGCATGAGTTGCTTTATACAATCACTCCTGAGGTGTCATACCTACGGGATTCCCCCTTTTTTGTTTAGCAAGCATGGTTTTTAAAGTATGATGCATACGCTCCACAATTGCTTGCCCAGCCGGGGAATGAGGAATACTGGTGACATGTTTAATACCCCATGTCTGTAAAAAAAAAGGCCTGTACTTTAGCGGACACATAAGCTGGTTCATTATCAGTTTTTATAGTTTTTGGTACTCCCATGACTGCAATGCATTGCAACCAATGTTGAATAACATCACAAGCCTTCTCTCCTGTATGAGCAGTAGCCACAACAAAATGAGAAAACAAATCAACTGAAACATGTCCAAATTCCATAATGCGCGTAACATCGGATTGCCAAAGTTCATCAGGTGTAAGCCCTCGCAGGTTAACCCCCGCAAATGATGGCAGAGGAGCCAGCTGCTGACAATCGGCACAAGTTCACACAATACCATGTGCTTGTTGTTGTGTTAAAGAAAATTGCTTCCTCAATGCCTTTGCATTTTGATGAAAAAAATCATGCGACATTTTAGCTTGCTGCATAATGTTCGGAGCTGTTACCGACAGAGTGTGATAATCTGCAACTGTGTTTCCCTCAGTTAAAGGACCAAGTAAACAGCTATGAGAGCGTATGTGGACAATAAAATAAGGAAACTGTCTTTTTCATAAAAGCAACATTAATTGCAGTAAGAGACTAAATAACAATTGGTTCTCTACTTGTTTTATAAATACTTCTCCACTGGATTGAGTGGAGAAGTACAGGCTAGAGTCGCTGCACGCGTGGCCAGCGTATGCAGTGAGTCTCACCAAACTCATGATCCAGCTTTGCTAACAGCGGCTGTCTGATACCTGACTACACTGCTGTACTCCCTTCTTGTTATCTTCTTCCGTGAAGGTCAGGTTCTCATGGATACACACATAGTTTTTAGAGCAACATATTCTACAACTCGTACAAGGGTACGATGCAAAGCCGCTTCTACAGCTGATCGTATAATGCTTATTAAACACAGCAAACAGCATACTAAACATAACAGACAAATTCCTTCCACACAGGCAATGAGTATAATTTGCTTCAACCAACCCCACCCCCAAGTCCATCCAGCAAAGAGATTTCACCCAGTGGTCTCCACAAGTTGCTGGTTCGGTCGGTGCAGTTCCTGCAACTGGGCATGGATGGATATGGAGTGGTCATACAATACAGTCCTTTAAAATCTTGACAACCATGTCTGTGAGCTGAAAGCAAAAAATCAGTAGCAGTTCTGTTTTGCATGTCGAATACTATCTACATCTAGCAATAACTCAGAAATAGCTGTACTAGTAGCATTGTTAAACTTATCCTTGGCAGCAAGAGAGTCCTTGTTATCAAGAAACCTTGACAGCAAAAGAGTCCTCGTTAGCAAGAGCGCATGCGGACTCCCTGTTCTTGCTGGTACTGTGCTTTGATCTTCTTCCACAACAGGCCAAGGTTCTCAAGCAGCTGGATAAGGTGTCTGTGAGTCCATTACAGGCTTATGTCATCCAAATGTTTTTCTTGCCAGCACCCGAGACTGAATAACAATTGGTGTGATATATGTGTTTTCCAGCACCCAGGTGCAAGTCCCTTGAGTGTATTTACAGTCCTCCTTGCCGATCTTCCGTTGCTTTCCCATATTCCACTGCCTTGCTCAAGAGACCGCTTCTGCTGGGGTTCATTTTAGTCTTGCAGGGTATAACACAGAGCAATCTACTAAGGCATGCAATAACATAGACACATATAGGAAAAAAACCAAAAACATATCTCTATGGTACTGCTTTGAATCAGGTGTCCTATTTCTCTTTTTCTGATGCTTTCTCATAGCGCGTATGGCATACTTTTGTGCTAACGTGGCACATTTCCCATCTAATTGTTCCTGGGGTTTTTTTCCCTTTTTTTTTTTCTTTTTTTTCCTTTTTTCTTTTTTTTTTTCCCCCCATCACTTACGACTGACATAAAAATCTGCCTTTGCAGCAAGAGCTCAGTTTCTCATTTTTCCTTAAGTTTCTCATTTTCCTACAGAGCATCCTATAGATTTTGGCTCAACTCCTTTTCCCAATCAACCATGATCTTATAGACAAACGACAAACAACAAACAACTAGCCGTACGCCCTGCATGGGCGAGCCGTTCCCGAGAGCGTAAGCGTGTCGGCTGGTGAAAACTCCCCCAATATTTCAGGACTTCCGTCGGTTCTACGGCCCATCCTGGTGTATCTACCTGGGGCGCGCTTGCCTTACGTCTATAAACATTGTGTATATACAAACTTCTTCACTTGACGGAGTGTCAGCCCTAGTCGCGTACGAGAACAGCACCACACCGGGCAGAACACCTGCTCAAGGGGAGTCACCTAACGACACTGCACACAACAAAAAACAAACAGTAGCACAGATGCTGATCAGCAGGTATAAGCTGGCGCCCGCACACACTTACACAGCAGACATACAAAAACAGCACTTCTATCTCAGGGAGACAACTGGGGAGGGGAGGGGCTGAGGCGGGCGGTGGCAGGAGCAAAACATCTCCGGCTCCATCCTTCTCTGCTGACATTCTGACAATACACCGCAATACCCCGATTCCAGCTGTGCACGTATAAGCGGTTGATAAGGAGGAACAGATGCAGCACCGGTTGCCCCAGATGGAGCAGCATCGTTATTGCTCGCAGCTTGTCTGATATCCTCCTGTTTCCTTATCATCTCTAGAATTTGCCACCAATCGGTTTGATAAGAGATAGATCCCACTCGGTTGCAAGCTTCTATCATATCTATTAAGCCTGGATTCTTTAAGGCTTGTAATATACGCCTACCCATAAAAAGAACTCGCTGTGTTGGGGTAGAAATAACTTCGGCTAGCTGCTTGATATCGAATGGAGTTAGTATGTGTCCTTTCATAATGTTATTTAATAGTCCTTGTGCATAAGGGGAGGTTAGTCCATGCTGCCTAATTGTTTTCCGCATTTCTCTAACCAGCTCCCACCTTATCGGTTCCCAGGTGTTCGGTCCGTTTTGATTAAACAGTACTGGACAGGCGATGTCAGCAGCGGCTTCCATATCGCCGTCCTGTAATGCCTGTTTACGTAAGTTCTGCCAGTGTTGAGCAGGATTATAAATTGCAGTGACCGCCGGACTTGGTGCCGGACTTGGCAAGGAATCGCCCCAACCCAGTAACACAGGAGACCGTGGCGGTATCAACGTCACATCTAGCGGGGGTGCTAACGGCGCAGCCGGACAGCTCAGGGGATCAGGTTTCCCCCCCTCTGTCTGAGTGGTAATCGGGCTGTCCGGTGCCATAGCTGCAACGGCGGCTGCTGTGGCATTTCGTTCGGATTTTACCTGCTGTAAAGTATCTTTAATCAACCTCCAGGTTGTCAAAACCTTTGTGGCAGTCACATCCCCTTTTGTTGCAGCCTCAAATAAAGTTTTGCCCGCTTGCTCCCAACTTGATAATTGGAAAGCCGTCGTAGAATCAGTGGGAAGACCCTTGCTTTTTAGCCACGCCAGTAAAAGTTGAAAAGTTCCTTCATCGTATTGAATACCCCTTCTACTTAAAAACTTTTCTAATATACATACAATTGCTTTTTCCTCTGAGGAAATTTTCGATCCCATCCTCACACGTCCCCGGCTGCTCACCTTTTCCTGGTGATTATTCGTCCGGACTGCAGCTCTCCTTCCCGCTGCCTTTTTTCTCGTTCAGCCAGGCTGCTCCACCGGTCGTACGTTCCTACGATTTAAGTCCCTGTTCGGGCGCCATTTGTGGAGCATGGATTCACGGACTCTGGCAGGGTACAGACCAAAGACCTTTACTGCAACAATCCGACAGGCTTTATAGCTATACACACTCTCCACGCGCAAGTTGTGTCCTGCTGACAGGTTGAAGGCTGACTGCCACGCGCTTCTCTGCTTCTTCCGATTGGTTTCTGCTGTCTGTTCACGAGGAGCAGCAACTTCATTCTCGCGTCCTGTTTCTTGCTGATTCTTACTTGTTTTTCTGTTCTCTCAAGCCCTCTCTCAAGGACGCAGCTTTATCTCATCAAGGTCGAACAGACCTATGCTGCTCTCTATTCCCACAAGTTCACATACCAACTCTTCCATCACTGGTGGTGGGTCTGTGTTTGCATCAACCTGGATTTTTGTTCCCAGGGCCTGCGGCCCAACAGTGCTGGTAAAGACCGAGGTGAAGAAAGTGTTGAGAACCTCTGCTTTTTCAGCGTTGTTGGTGACTAATTCACATCTCCTGTTTAACAGTGGACCAATATTTTCCTTCTGTTTCTGCTTGTTTTTTATGTACCTGAAGAACCCTTTCTTGTAGTTTTTGACATCTCTGGCCAATTTCAATTCAAGCTCAGCTTTTTCTTTTGTAACTGCATCTCTGCACGCCCTGGCAATGCCCTTGTAGTTCTCAACAGGTGTTCGTCCGCTTTTCCATCTCTGGTACGCTTCTCTCTTGGTTTTGAGCAGACTCGGAAGCTTACAGTTAAGCCAAGAGGGTCTCTTGCTCCGCCTATTTCCCTTACCTTTAAAGGGGATGAACTGGTTTTGCGCTTCCAGGAGAGTGTTCTTGAAAAACTCTCAGCACTCGCTAGCTCCTTTATCCTCCATAGAAGCTTCCCATGGAATCCCTCCCAATTGAGCTCTGAGTGAGCTGAAGTTTGCTCTTCTAAAATCTAACACCTCTGTCTTCGTACTGACCTTCAGTGCGCTCAGCAGGATCCCAAACTCCACAATATTGTGATCACTGCAGCCAAGGCTATCACTAACTGAGATATTACAAAGCAGGTTTTCTTGGTTTGTGAGTAGCAAGTCCAGCAGTGCCTCGTTCCTGGTCGGCACATCTAACATTTGTATGAGGAAGCAGTCCTCTGCGCATTCCAGGAACTTGATGGATGACGTGTGAGCTGCTGTATTGTTCTTCCAACAAATGCCTGGGTAGTTGAAGTCACCTGTAAGAACCAGGTTCTGTTGACCTGAAGCTTGCTTAAGTGACTTGCATAATGCTTCATTGGCCTTTGCATCTTGGTTTGGAGGTCAGTAGCAAATGCCTACTGTAAGATCCCCCTTGGAGATGACCCCTCTGATCTTGACCCAGAGGCATTCGATAGGGCTTCCACAATCACTGTAGTTGACTTCTATACATTCAAGGTTCTCCTTACCATAGAGCGCGACTCCTCCTCCTCTTCTTCCCTGCCTGTCTTTACGAAACAGCCTATAGCCATCCGTTGCGATCCTCCAGTCATGTGAGTTGTCCCACCATGTTTCACTTATTCCTATGATATCATAACTTTCTGACTGTTCCTCCTGTTTGTTCCCCAGGCTCCGTGCATTGGTATACATACACTTGAGGTGGTTGATCTTCTGGTTCTCATCTTGGGAGGCAGCTAAGGAACATTTGTCACTGCTCTGCTTGGCCTGGTTTATTCCCCAGTTGGTTGCAGTAGCGTGAGCGTTGACACTTTGGACCCCACCTCCCAAGTCCTTCATTTTAAAGCCCACCTCACCAAGTTGGCCAGCCTGCTGCCAAAGATTCCTTTGCCCCTTCTAGACAGGTGGATCTCATCCCTCTCTAACAGGCCATATTCATCAAAGAATGTTCCATTGTCATAAAAGCCAAAACCCCCATGACAGCACCAGCCACGTAGCTGGGAGTTGATATGCATCATCTGCCCGTTTCTGGCTGCTTCCTTTCCTCTGACTGTTGAAATGTAGGAAAAGATGACTTGGACACTAATTTTTTTCACTTGCACCCACAGGGCTTTATAGTCTTCCTTAATTCTGCCCAGGTTCTGGTTTGCAGTGTCATTCCTGCCCACATGAAAGAGTAACAATGGGTAGTAGTTTGTGTTCTTGACGAGTTGTGGCACCCTCTCTGCAACACCTTGAATCTTAGCTCCCAGGAGGCAGCATACCTCACGTGACTCCCTGTCAGGACAGCAGATGGGCGTCTCAGTGCCCTTTAATGGGGAGTCACCCACTACTAGCACTCGTCGTTGTTTTTTACCATATCTATTGTGTGTGCTGGTGCAGGTCCTCCTGGCAGACCTTGCTCCTGGTTGTCTATAGCTGTTAAAGCTTCATATCGTTAGTTTGGTTTGATGCCAGAGGGTGGGGGCTGAAGCGTAGTCCTGCTTTTGTGGGTCACCAGGGTCCAAGGTGCCTCATTCTCGGTAGTATCCACTGCAGGAGCATGGTTATGAAACCACCTATCTATCTCTGTCTCAGCTCCTCTGATACTACACAACCTTTTAATCATTTCTTGCAACTCATCCACCTGACGTAACAGATCATCAACCTGTGCATGCCATGTGCAAGTACTTACCTTACCGCCAGGAGAAGGAGAAGGGTCTGGGCACTCACTGCAGCCTACCACCTGTACTGAAGTTTCCCTCCTTACCAGTTCCATCTGGGTGGATGCATCACACATCCGAGGGGCCTTCTCTGTAGGAGCACCCGTTTTAGCTCTGAGGTGAGTGCCGACCATTTTGTCAGAGACCTTGAGCACTTCCCTGGGATGTGGACCAACAAGCAGAGTGCAGGGCCCTTCTGCGTGAACTGCCACGCAAATTGCTGCGCCACGCCCTGTTTTGCCGCCCTGTTTGCAGCACTCCTGGTCGCTAGTGCTTCCTAGGGCCATTTAAATGTCCCGTGGTTGCTTCCAACAACGTCCCCTCTGCCACTTCAGCCTTGCTCGCATTAGCTGCTGGCTCCTGGCAGGGCTCTCTGCTCTTCCTTGGGTTTCCCTGGCTCTGGGAACCCCCTGTCCACCTCGATCTAGTGCCCAGCTGCAGAACTTACCATGTCCGCTGCTGTGTTCCGCGCAGACTGAATGTTACTTTTGGTTTCACCACGTTTAATGAATGGCTCAAAGCTGCGTCAGGGGAGGTTCAGACTTGACATTAGGAAAGCTTTCCTTACCGAGAGGGTGGTCAAACACTGGAACAGGCTTCCTAGAGAGGTGGTCAATGCCCCATGCCTGTCAGTCTTTAAGAAGCTTTTGGACAATGCCCTCAATAACATGCTTTATCTTTCGGTCAGCCCTGAATTGGTCAGGCGGTTGGACCAGATGATTATTGTAGGTCCCTTCCAACTGAACTATTCTATTCTAGTCATGGTGGTCTGCTGAAGTTCCCACTGACTGGAAAAGGGGAAACGTAACCCCCATTTTCAAAAAGGGAAAAAAGGAAGACCTGGGGAACTACAGGCCAGTCAGTCACACCTCTGTGCCTGGCAAGATCATGGAGCACATCCTCCTGGAAAATATGCTAAAAGTCACATGGAAAATGAAGAGGTGATTGGTAACAGCCAACATGACTTCACCAAGGGCAAGTCATGCCTGACAAATTTGGTGACATTCTATGACGGGGTTAAAGCGTTGGTGGATAAATGAAGAGCAACTGACATCATCTACCTGGACTTATGCAAAGCATATGACACTGTCCCGCATGACATTCTGGTCTCTAAATTGGAGAGACATGGATTTGATGGATGGACCACTCGGTGGATAAGGATCTGGCAGAATGGTCGCGCTCTAAGAGTTAACGGCTTGATGGCCAAGTGGAGACCAGTGACAAGTGGTGTTCCTCAGGAGTCGGTACTGGGACTGGTACGATTTAACATCTTTGTTGGTGACATGGACAGTGGGATTGAGTGCACCCTCAGCAAGTTTGCCGATGACACCAAGCTGTGTGGTGTGGTTGACACGCTGGAGAGAAGGGATTCCATCCAGAGGGACCTGGACAGGCTTGAGAGGTGGGCCTGTGCAAACCTCATGAAGTTCAACGAGGCCAAGTGCAAGGTCCTACACCTGGGTCACAGCAATCCCAGGCACAAATACAGGTTGGGTGGAGAATGGCTTGAGAGCAGCCCTGAGGAGAAGGACTTGGGGGTGCTGGTGGACGAGAAGCTCAACATGAGCATCGTGGGCTGCATCAAAAGGAACTTTTGATGGGACTTAGGAATAAAAGGAGGGTTTACCACCTTTGGAAGAAGGGACAGGCAACTCAGGAGGAGTACAGGGATCTTGTTAGGTTATACAGAGAGAAAATCAGGAAGGCAAAAGCCCAGCCGGAGCTCAACTTGGCCACAAACCTTAAGGAGAACAAAAAAAGTTTTTATAAATACATCAACAAAAAGAGAGCCAGGGAGAATCTCCATCCCTTACTGGGTGCGGGGGGGAAAGTTGCAACCAAGGACGAGGAGAAGGCTGAGATACTTAATGCCTTCTTTGCCTCCATCTTCAATAGTCACACCAGCTATCCCCAGGGTGTTCAGCCTCCTGAGCTGGAAGATAAGGATGGAGAGCAGAACAACCCACCCATAATCCAGGAGGAAGTAGTCAACGATCTGCTTCTGCACCTAGACGCACATAAGTCTATGGGGCCGGATGGGATTCACCCAAGAGTACTCAGGGAGCTGGCGGGAGAGCTCACCAAGCCTCTCTCCATCATTGATCAACAATCCTGGTCAACAGGGCAGGCACCAGATGACTGGAGGGTGGCTACTGTGACGCCCATCTACAAGAAGGGTCGGAAGGAGGATCCGGGGAACTACAGGCCTGTCAGCCTGACCTCGGTACCAGGAAAGATCACGGAGAGGATCATCTTGAGTGAGCTCTCAGGGCAAGTGCAGGGCAGCCAAGGGATCAGGGCCAGCCAGCATGGGTTTAGGAAAGGGAGGTCCTGCTTAACCAACCTGATCTCTTTCTATGACCATGTGACCCGCCTTCTGGAGGCGGGGAAGGCTGTGGACGTTGTCTCTCTGGACTTTGGTAAGGCCTTTGACACCGTCCCCCACAGCATTCTCCTGGAGAAGCTGGCAAATCATGGCATAGACAAGTGTACTCTTTGCTGGGTTAAAAACTGGCTGGATGGCCGTGCCCAGAGAGTTGTGATCAATGGGGTGAAGTCCTCTTGGTGGCCGGTCACCAGTGGTGTCCGTCAGGGCTCAGTCTTGGGGCCGGTTTTGTTTAATATCTTTATCAATGATCTGGATGAGGGGGTTGAGTGTGCCCTCGGTAAGCGTGCAGACGACACCAAGCTAGGTGGGAGAGTTGATCTGCTTGAGGGTAGGGAGGCTCTACAGAGGGACCTGGACAGGCTGGATCGATGGGCCAAGGCCAACTGTATGAGGTTTAATAAGGCCAAGTGCCGGGTCCTGCATTTCGGTCCCAACAACCCCAAGCAACGCTACAGGCTCCTGGAAAGCTGCCCAGCAGAAAAGGACCTGGGGGTGCTGGTGGACGGCCAGCTTAACATGAGCCAGCAGTGTGCCCAGGTGGCCAAGAAGGCCAACAGCATTCTGGCTTGTATCAGGAATAGCGTGGCCAGCAGGAGTAGGGAAGTGATCGTGCCTCTGTACTCGGCACTGGTGAGGCCTCTCCTCGAGTGCTGTGTTCAGTTCTGGGCCCCTCTGTACAAGAGGGACATTGAGGTGGTGGAGCGTGTCCAGAGGAGAGCTACCAGGCTGGTGAGGGGTCTGGAGACCAGGTCATATGAGGAGAGGCTGAGGGAGCTGGGCATGTTTAGCTTGGAGAAGAGGAGGCTGAGGGGAGACCTCATTGCCCTCTACAGCTACCTGAAAGGAGGTTGGAGAGAGGTGGGTGTTGGCCTCTTCTCCCAAGTGAATAATGACAGGACCAGAGGAAATGGTCTGAAGTTGCGGCAGGGGAGGTTTAGATTAGACATTAGGAAGAATTCCTTTACTGAAAGAGTGGTCAGGCACTGGAACAGCCTGCCCAGGGAGGTGGTTGAGTCACCATCCCTAGAGGTATTTAAGAAACGTCTAGATTGGGCACTTCAGGGCGTGCTCTAGTGGCAGAGATTGTAGGTTGGGTTTTTTGTTTGTTGTTTTTTTGTGTGTGTGCGTATGGTTGGACTCGATGATCTCAAAGGTCCTTTCCAACCATGAAGATTCTATGATTCTGTTACAAAACACCATCATTAATAACCTGGATGATGTGACAGAGTGTACCCTCAGCAAGTTTGCAGATGACACGAAACTGGAAGGAGTGGCTGATACATCACAGGGTCGTGCTGCCATCCAGAGGGACCTTGACAGGCTGGAGAAATGGGCTGACAGGAACCTGATGAAGTTCAACGAGGGGAAGTGCCAAGTCCTGCACCTGGGGAGGAACAACCCCATGCACCAATATATGCTGGTGGCCACCCATCTGGAAAGCAGCTTTGCAGAAGAGGACCTGGGGGTCCTGGTGGACACCAGGTTGAATATGAACCAGCAATGTGCCCTTGCTGCAAAGAAGACAAATGGTATCCTGGGCGGCATCAGGCAAAGTATTGCCGGCAGGTCGAGGGAGGTGATCCTTTTCCTCTACTCAGCACTGGTGAGGCCACACCTGGAGTACAGTGTCCTGTTCTGGGCTCCCCAGTAGTATAAGAGAGACATGGTCATGAAGGAAATAGGAGACCCGGTCACCCGGGATATGGAGAAAGCTCAGGTACTGAATGACTTTTTCGCCTTGGTCTTCACCAGCAAGGGCTCCAACCACACCACCCAAGTTGCAGGATGCAAAGGCAGGATCTATGAGAATGAAGAACCACCCACTGTAGTTAGAAGATCAGGTTCGAGACCGTCTGAGGAACCTGAAAGTGCATAAGTCCATGGGGCCGGACGAAATCCATCCACGGGTCCTGAGGGAGCTGGCAGACGAAGTCGCTAAGCTGCTTTCCATTATATTTGAAAAGTCGTGGCAGTCTGGTGAAATTCCCACTGACTGGAAAAGGGGAAAAATAACCCCCATCTTCAAAAAGGGAAAAAAGGAAGACCCGGGGAACTGCAAATCGGTCAGTCTCACCTCTGTGCCCAGCAAGATCATGGAGCAGATCCTCCTGGAAACTCTGCTAAGGCAGAGGTGATTGGTGACAGCCAACATGGCTTGACCAAAGGCAAATCGTGCCCGACAAATTTGGTGGCCTTCTAAGATGTTGCCACAGCACTGGTGGATAAGGGGAGAGCAACCGACGTCATCTACCTGGACTTATGCAAAGTGTTTGACACTGTCCCGCATGACATCCTGGTCTCTAAATTGGAAAAGCATGGATTTGATGGATGGACCACTGGAACTGGCTAGATAGATAAGGATGGATAAGGAACTGGCTAGATGGCCGCACTCAAAGTAAGTAATAATAGAATAATAAAAATTAAAGAAAAAAGCATACAATATATACAAAACCGTCTCCAGCTCCCAGGATGACGATTGCGTCACCAGCAGATACAGGGAAAGTCACAGACTGGAGTCAGCGACGGACAGGAGCTGAATTCCGGAACTAGAGTCAGGAGTGCTCGGATCGGGATCAAAGGCAGACGAACAGACAGTGTCCTCCTCGGATGTCGGCCACTGAAGAAAAAAAACATGAGCCAGAGCCCCCTTGCCCCTTTGATCCCTCAGCTTTTATACTGAGCATGATGCAAATGGGATGGAATACCCTGTTGGTCAGTTTTGGGTCACCTGTCCCGTCTGCTCCTCCCTGTGGGTGGGACCCCTCTACGCTTCTCCGCTTCCGACCCTCTAACGGGGCAAAACAGCGAAGTTAGCTGACCTTGGTTGTTATAGCAATAAGTCTAAGCAAGAGCCTTTGTGCATCCCATTCCTTGGCATAATCAGGCCTTATCACTCTGAGGGTGAACAGTGTCTGAACAATATGCTGTTAATTTCAGACTTTAGTCAGTTAGAAGAGGCCCAGCTAAAAAGTAAAATTACAAATCAGAAAATTGGTTCTGTTTTACCTCAAACCAGGACACCCACCAAGACGCTCTTTCGCTCACCCTCTCCAGCGGGACAGAGGGAGAAAATAAGATGAAAAAGCTCATTGGTCAAGATAAGGACAGGGAGATCTCTCACCTGTCACAGTCAAAATAGACTTGACTTGTGGAAATTAATTTAATTTGTTGCTACCAATTGAAAATAAAGTAGGATAACAAGAAACAAAACAAAACTGAAACCACCTTCCCCCCACCCCACCCTTTCTTCCCAGACTCACCTTCACTCCTAACTTTTCTACCTCCTCCACCTATGAGAAGCTCAGGAGGGATGGGGAATGAGGGTTGCAGTCAATTCATAACAGTTCCTCTCTGCTGCTCCTTCCTCCTCACACTTTTACCTCTGCTCCAGCATGGGGTCCCTACCACAGGAAACAATCTTTCAAGAACTGCACCAACATGGGTCCTTTCCACAGGGTACAGTCCTTCAGGAACAGACTGCTCCAGTGTGGATCCCCAATGGGACACAGTTCCTGCCAGACAACCTGCTCCTACTGGCTCTGGAACTGGCTCTGTCTGGCACAGGGGTGGCTCGTTTTCTCAGAGAGGTCACCCCTGCAGCCCCCGCTACCAAAACTTTGATATGTGTCACGGTTTGGGCCAGGTTGGCCAATGACAAGACAACAGATGCTCTCCCCCACCTCTCGCTCCAAGGAGAGGAAGGAGAGAGATAAAGAGATTCATGAGTTTAGAAAAAACTGAACTACTTTAATGAAATATTAATAATAAAATAAAAAGGAAATAATGAAATAGATAGTATATATACAAATATATACAAAACCCTATCAAGCTCCCAGGGAGATGTCACTAGCAAGCACTGGGGAAGATCCAGATCGTACGCAGTGACAGATGGGAATTGGATTCCAGATCTTGATTCAGGAACCCACGGACCGGGATCAAAGGCAAACAAACAGACAAGGTCCTCCTTGGGCATCAGTCATTGAAGAAAGAGAGCCATTGAAGAAGCCAAACCATCGAAGAAGAGACTGACCCTTTGATCCCTCAGCTTTTATACTGAGCACGGCAGATGGGATGGAATACCCTAATGGTCAGTAACTAACCAGGTAGCTTGTGCTAAATGCTTGTCCCAGTTTTTAAAGGATCCACCACCCATTGCTTTCAGGGTAGTGTTTAACAATCCATTATATCGCTCGATTTTCCCAGAAGCTGGTACATGATAGGGGATATGATATACCCACTCAATGCCACGTTCTTTTGCCCAATTACTTATAAGACTGTTTTTGAAATGAGTCCCGTCGTCTTTCTGGAGTACCATGTCGCCACAAGACTTGCTTTTCAAGGCCCAGGATGGTATTCCTGGCAGTAGCATGGGGCACGGCATAGGTTTCCAACCATCTGGTGCTTTCTTCCACCATGGTAAGCACATAGTGCTTACCCTGGTGGGTTTGAGGGAGTGTGATATAGTCAATTTGCCAAGCCTCCCCATACTTATATTTTAACCATTGTCCCCCATACCACAAAGGTTTTAATGTTTTAGCTTGCTTGATTTCGGCGCATGTTTCTCAGTTGTGGCTAACATGCGCAATAGCATCCATGGTTAAATCCACCCCTCGGTCACAGACCCATTTATATGTTGCATCCCTTCCTTGATGACCTGAAGTGTCATGGGCCTACCAAGCTAAAAACAGTTCACCTTTATGTTCCCAGTCCAAATCTGTCTGGAAAATCTTAGCAGCCTGGTCCACTTGCTGATTGTTTCAATGTTCCTCAGTGCCCCGACTCATGGGTACGCGGGCATCTGCATGGCATGCCTTCACGACTAGTTTCCCTAGCCAGTCATCAATATCTTGCCATAATTCAGCAGCCCAGATGAGTTTACCTCTGTGCTGCCAGTTGCTCTGCTTCCACTGCTTTAAACATCCCCACAGAGCATTGGCTACAATCCATGAGTCAGTATAGACATATTGGCCACTTTTATCATTCAGCAATGTCAGGAATGGCTTTTACCTCTGCAAATTGACTTGATTCACCTTGTCCGTCAGCAGCTTCTGCGACTTGTCATGTAGGACCCCACACAGCAGCTTTCTACCTTCGATGCTTTCCTACAATACAACAAGACCCATCAGTGAACAAGGCATGCTGTTTCTCATTATCTGAGAGTTCGTTATATGGTGGGGTTTTCTCAGCAGGAGTCACCACCTCTAGTGGCATTGTGAAGTTTTTGCCTTCAGGCCGGTTAGTGATCACTTCTACGATTCCTGGCTGATTGGGGTTTCCTATTCGAGCTCGCTGTGTGATTAAGGCAACCCATTTACTCCAGGTAGCATCGGTGGCAAGATGAGTAGAAGGAACTTTACCCTCGAACATCCAGCCCAGCACTGGTAATCAGGGCACCAGGAGGAGCTGTGCTTCAGTACCAATTACTTCTGATGCAGCTCTAGCTCCTTCACATGCTGTCAAGATCTCTTTCTCTGTTGGGGTATAGTTGCCCTCGGAGCCTTTATATCCTTGACTCCAGAATCCTAGGGGTCGACCTCGAGTCTCCCTTGATGCTTTCTGCCAGAGGCTCCAGGTAGGGCCGTTGTCCCCGGCTGCGGTGTAGAGCACGTTTTTAATGTCCTGTCCTGTTCAGACAGGTCCAAGTGCTACTGCAAGCACGGTCTCTTGTTTAATTTGCTCAAAGGCCTGTCGTTGCTCAGGACCCCACATAAAATTATGTAAAATCATTTTTCTTTTGAGTCACTTCATAGAGAGGTGTCACAATCTGACTCTAACCTGGAACGTGCATTCTCCAGAAACCCACAACGCCTAAAAAGGCTTGTGGTTCCTTTTTGTTAGTAGACGGGGACATAGCTGTTATTTTGTTAATCACATCCATTGGGATCCGGCGACGCCCATCTTCCCACTTAATTCCCAAGAACTGGATGTCTTGTGCAGGTCCCTTGACCTTACCTCTTTTTACAGCAAAACCTGCTTTCAGAAGAATCTTGATTATTTTCTTACCTTTCTAGAAAACTTCTTCTGCTGTATTACCCCACACAATGATGTCATCAATGTATTGAGCAACTGACGTCATCTACCTGGACTTATGCAAAGTGTTTGACACTGTCCCGCACGACATCCCGGTCTCTAAATTGGAAAGGCATGGATTTGATGGATGGACCACTTGATGGATAAGGAGTTGTCTAGATGGCCGCACTCAAAGGGTTGCAGTCAATGGCTCGATGTCCAAGTGGAAACCAGTGACGAGTGGCGTTCCTCAGGGGTCAGTACTGGGACCGGTGCTGTTTAACATCTTTATCAGTGACATGGACAGTGGGATTAAGTGCACCCTCAGCAAGTTTGCCGATGACACCAAGCTGTGTGGCATGGTCGACACGCTGGAGGGAAGGGATGCCGTCCAGAGGGACCTGGACAGGCTTGAGAGGTGGGCCTGTGTGAACCTCATGAAGTTCAGCCAGGCCAAGTGCAAGGTCCTGCACCTGGGTCACGGCAATCCCAAGCACAAATACAGGTTGGGCAGAGAATGGCTTGAGAGCAGCCCTGAGTAGAAGAACTTGGGGGTGCTGGGAGACGAGAAGCTCAACATGAGCCGGCAATGCGTGCTTGCAGCCCAGAAAGCCAACCGCATCCTGGGCTGCATCAAAAGAAGCGTGGCCAGCAGGTCGAGGGAGGTGATTCTGCTCCTCTACTCCGCTCTGGTGAGACCCCACCTGGAGTACTGCATGCAGCTCTGGAATCCTCAGCCCAAGAAGGACATGGACCTGTTAGAGTGGGTCCAGCAGAGGGCCACGAAGATGATCAGAGGGCTGGAGGACCTATGCTATGAGGACAGGCTGAGAGAGTTGGGCTTGTTCAGCCTGGAGAAGAGAAGGCTCCGGGGAGACCTTATAGCAGCCTTCCAGTACCTAAAGGGGGCCTACAGGAAGGATGGTGAGGGACTCTTTATCAGGGAGTGTAATGATAGGACAAGCGGTAATGGTTTTAAACTGAAAGAGGGGAGATTTAGATTGGGTATTAGGAAGAAAATCTTTACTGTGTGGGTGGTGAGGCGGTGGAACAGGTTGCCCAGGGAGGTTGTGGATGCCCCTTCCCTGGAAGTGTTCAAGGCCAGGATGAATGAGGCTTTGAGCAGCCTCGTGTAGTGGGAGGTGTCCCTGCCCATGGCAGGGGGGTTGGAACTAGATAATCTTTAAGGTCCCTTCCAACCCGAACTATTCTATGATTCTATGATTCCATTGCAGGTGTTCTGGAGCTCCACCCTTCTCCAGTGCTGTCTGGATCAGCCCATGGTAAATAGTAGGGCTGCGTTTCCACCCCTGGGGCAGTCAGTTTCAGGTGTGTTGGACGCCCCTCCAAGTGAAGGCAAACTGTGGCCTGCACTCTGCTGCTAAAGGAATGGAGAAAAATGCATTAGCAATGTCAATTGTAGCATACCATTTGGCTGCCTTTGACTCCAGTTCATATTGGAGTTCTAGCATGTCTGGCACAGCAGCACTCAGTGGTGGTGTGACTTCATTCAGGCCACCAGAGTCTACTGTTAATCTCCAGTCTCCATCAGACTTTTGCACTGGCCATATAGGGCTGTTAAAGGGTGAGTGAGTCTTGCTGATCACTCCTTGGGTCTCCAGCTGATGAATCAGGTTCTGGATGGGAATCAGGGAGTCTCGGTTAGTGCAATACTGTCATTGATGCACCGTGGCAGTAGCAATTGGCACCTGCTGTTCTTTAACCTTCAGCAGTCCCACCACAGAAGGGTCATCTGAAAGGCTGGGTAAGGTAGACAGCTGTGTGATATCCTCAGTCTCTACAGCTGCTATACCAAAAGCCCACCTTTTGGGTCTTTGAAATACCCTCTCTTGAGGCAGTCTATGCCAAGGATGCATGGAGCATCTGGGCCAGTCACAATGGGGTGCTTCTCCCATTTGTTCCCAGTTAGGCTCACTTCAGCCTCCAATACAGTCAGTTCTTGAGACCCGCCTGTCACACCAGAAATAGTGATGGATTCTGTCCCTTTATGATTCGATGGCAATAGGGTGCACTGTGCACCAGTGTCCACCAGGGCTTTATACTTTTGTGGCTCTAATGTGCCAGGCCATCAAATCCACACAGTCCAATAAACTCGGTTATCCCTCTCCTCCTCCTGGCTGGAGGCAGGGCCCCCCTAACTTTGAGGACAACATCTACCATTAGCAGATGAGTTCCTGTCTGGACCAGAGAACTGCTTACCATGGACTGTATCAGCCACCCTCCTGAAAAAATTCTTTTTGTTGCCACAGCAACAAGTATAAGCAAGAGCCTCTCTCACTGAACAGAAAGTTGGCTCTGCTCCATCCCAAACCAGGACAATATGTAAATCTAATACATGTGCCTACACCCTCGTTCTGACTCTAGTAGCTGACACTTAGTCCTTGCAAGAAACATACACATGGGATAGAGAGTGGGATTACGCAGAGAGACAGTTGAGAAAAGATTTAATAAGAAGATAGGACAGACTGCAGTGGTCAGGCACAGGGCTCAGCTAGACAAGCATACTGACCAGCCCTGTATTTAACCCTTTCTTTCTATCCTCTTCTTTGTTTCTCCCTGCTTTCCATTTTCCCAACATGTCCCTTTATGGGTTTGCATAGTACTATTGATTCCCTTACCCCTCCCAGTCTGGTGTCCAGGATCTACCCTGGTTTATAATCTTAGTCCTCCTGGAAGCGGCGCCCGTAGTTTCTTGTTAGCCTATCAATTAGTGTGAGTGGCAAGGTTTGTTTCTTCTCACTCTTTCCGTGTTTGTTTTGTCAAGTCTGCCTCTTTGCATATTTTGTTTCTGGCTTCCCCCTTTTCCTTAGTTTCCCAACTGACAAGGTCCCTGATTAGATAACCTTGCTGGAATAAACATTCTCACACTCCACATGTCCTCATCAATTAGTATGACTTACCAGGTTTGGTTCTCATCACTGCCTTCCTTATTATTTGTTAGTCAGGTTTGTGTCCCTGTATATTCTTGTTTATGGTTTCCTCCTTTACTTATTACACCTTTTTTGCATTGAAAAGGTCCTTGACCAGATACCCTTAAAGGAACAGACACTCTCTTTCTACATATGCTTACAAATATCACTCTTTTTTTTTGTATATAATCCTTGAGACTTGTTTTGTTTACATCTCTCTCACTTTTTCAATAGTATTTTGTTTCTTCAGGTTAATACTTAACACTTAAGTGTTTTCCCCTAGAGTGTTTTTAATTGTTACTAAACTTTAATTCTAGTTTCTCTTTCTCTTAGGTGGATGAAATTCCAGATGGAGCAGTAAAACCTCCTGTGAATAAAATGCCTATATTCTTTTTTGGCACTCATGAGACGTAAGTCCTTTAGACTAAAGGGCATATTGTTTTCATTGCAGGATGTCTTAACAGTAGCTTAACAGTTTGCATCGTGTGTTTGAAAATTATGTGATTCAGTAGCAGACTATATTTTCTTAAATTAATCTCTAGTGGTAAGATAGGCAGCTTTCTTTCCACATTTGCTATGAAATGGTGTGGTTATAGTCTACTATCCCCTGCAACATGCACTTTTTCCTGCTCAGTAAAAAAGCAGGAGCCTACCCAAAGTGGTATGATTGATATATCTATCTTTTGTAAGGGATTTTAACTATAGTCCCGTGTATCCTCAAAACTGTGTTCTAAGGGTAGATGAAATAAAGCTGAAAAATCAAAAATATGGAATAAGTAGCATTTGAGTCCTTTGAGGGGGAGAAGGGGAAGGTTTGAGAATAAGTCAAGAGGTGCATTTGAAGCCCAGGGTCTCATCCCAGTTAGTTTCATGCCTGCTATTATGTTAAGTATCCAAGAAAGACAGAACACTAACGTTTTGGTAACACTAACATTTTGCAATGGAACATGACATTTCCTTTGAAAGAACCTGATTTTTCCCACTTCTAAATATGTTTTTATGCTATTCTCTGACTATTATAGTGAAATTTGTCATGCTACTTCATAATGTTGTTCTACTGTAGATTACAGAGATCTTTAATTCAGTGTTAATTTCCTGTTTGACTTTTGGGGGAAATGCTGGTTTTATTCCCTTTTTTTAATAAGCTGCAAATAGTATTGTAAAGCAGGTCACAGAGCTAGTTGTTGCCTGCATAATTGTTTCATTTCTTGTACAGCTTGCAGAAAGCTTTTTTTGTCCTCCTTAAGACCATTAAGAAATCTATAAAAATCTCTCTAAGGTGGTACTTCCTACCTATCTTTAAAAATAGATGTGGTAGAGAAAACACAGCATTCTTATGAATTAAAAATAAAGCACTATCAGCCCTCACTGACACTACTTTCTATTTGACTCTCTTTAAGAAGTGACTTCTCTGTCAGTGAGCTTTGTGCATGTTTGACTCCTATAACCATGCATTTCATTGACTGTTCACATCACTCCATATAGTTCTATATAGGTTCAATTATTTTTTGTGGTTTTGTGGGGAGAGGAAGCAAGACAGAAATGTTGAGCATTTAATGTAAAGCATTTAATAAAATTGTATATTTTTTGTTAGATTTCCATGTCTTTCAGGATAAACTATATATCATTCTTACAAAGATCTAGGCAAATCATTCTATTCCAACTTTGTTTTGTCATCCCAGTCATACTGGTTTTAATTTAATAATTTTGAAAGATTTTTCTTTGGCTTGGAGCCATATCTTCTTATACTTGTACTCATCTTTCATTATGTTTCCAGGATTTAAGGAATCTTTATTTCTTCACATTTTAGCTTGGTTTGCTAAGGAAGCAATGGCTCTTTCTGTACATCAGTCAGTTGCTCCATTTTTAATCATTGTTTGACAGTGGTGGGTGGCTCTGTCAACTGTGATCTTAACAAGACTTAACATTCAAGACACAGCATTGGCTGTTTCTTGCTGGAACACTGAACACCGAACACCTAGGAGAGAGCAGTGGGTGTGGCAGTACTAATGGAAAACTGGATTTGTTGAAAGCAAAAGTTTAGAAGGCTAAAGACGCTTCAGTAGCAGCACTTCGCTGATTACAGACTATCACTTCAGATGCCTCATTAATGAATATTATTATTTTTTATAATATCTGGTACTAAAGTTAATTTGAAGAGTAGCAATTTAAAAATGTGATGTTTCTGGTAACTAATGTTTTAATCTCTTGAAGGGCATTCCTGGGACCAAAGGATATATTCCCTTATTATGAAAATAAAGAAAAATATGGCAAACCAAATAAAAGAAAGGGCTTTAATGAAGGATTATGGGAAATTGACAACAATCCCAAAGTGAAATTCTCTCATCAGCAGGTAAGTGATTCAGAGTCTGTGAATACTTTAATCTGTTTTGTCATATTGTTGTAAAAAAGCAACAATGGCTTAGCTGCTATAGGGGAATAATTTATTGATCTGCATCACTGAGTTGCAAGTTGGACTGATGTTGCTATTGTTATTTACAATTTACCTCAGATTTTCTGCAAAATAGGAGAAAATTGCTCTTCTATATAATTGTGGATGCCATTTTATTACAGTAAAGTTAAGGAGAGATCATGTTAATAGCTTCAGGACATAAGGATAAAGTTACGTTAGTTACCAGGGAGGTCCCAGTTGACTGGAGGTTAGCAAACGTGACGCCCATCCACAAGAAGGGCCAGAATGAGGATCTGGGGAACTACAGGCCTGTCAGTCTGACCTCAGTGCCTGGGAAGGTTATGGAACGGATCATCCTGAGTGCCATTATGCAGCACATGAAGGACAACCAGGCGATCAGGTCCAGTCAGCATGGGTTCATGAAAGGCAAGTCCTGCTTCACTGACCTGATCCTATGACAAGATGACCCGCTTGGTGAATGAGGGAAAGGCTGTGGATGTTGTTTACCTGAACTTTAGTAAAGCCTTTGACACTGTTTCCCACAGCATCCTCCTGGAGAAACTGGTGGCCCATGGCTTGGATGGGTGTATTCTTCACTAGGTAAAAAAACTGTCTGAAGGGTCGGGCCCAGAGAATGGTGGTGAATGGAGTTAAATCCAGTTGGCAGCCAGTCACAAGTGATGTTCCCCAGGTCTCAGTATTGGGGCCAGTTCTCTTTAATATCTTTATCAGTGATCGGGACGAGGGGACAGAGTGCACCCTCAGTAAGTTTGCAGACGACACCAAGTTAGGTGGGTGTGTCGACCTGCTGGAGGGTAGAAAGGATCTGAAAGAGGGATCTGGACAGGCTGGATCGATGGGCCGAGGCCAATGGTATGAGGTTCAACAAGGCCAAGTGCCGGGTCCTGCACTTGGGTCACAACAACCCCATGCAGCGCTACAGGCTTGGGGAAGAGTGGCTGGAAAGCTGCCTGGCAGAAAAGGACCTGGGGGCGTTGGTCGACTGCCAGCTGAATATGAGCCAGCAGTGTGCCCAGGTGGCCAAGAAGGCCAACAGCATCCTGGCCTGTATCAGGAACAGTGTGGTGAGCAAGATTAGGGAAGTGATCGTCCCCCTGTACTCGGCACTGGTGAGGCCCCACCTCGAGTACTGTGTTCAGTTTGGGGCACCTCACTACAAGAAAGATATTGAGGTGCTGGAGAAGGACAACGAAGCTGGTGAGGGGTCTGGAGAACAAGTCTTATGAGGAGCGGCTGAGGGAGCTGGGATTGTTTAGCCTAGAGAAAAGGAGGCTGAGGGGAGACCTTATCGCTCTCTACAACTACCTGAAAGGTTGTAGAGAGGTGGGGGTCAGTGTCTTTTCCCAAGTAACAGGTGATAGGACAGGAAGAAATGGCCTCAGGTTGCACCAGGGGAGGTTTAGACCAGATATTAGGAAAAAAATTTACACTGAAAGGGTTATCAAGCATTGGAACAGGCTGCCCAGTCACCATCCCTGGAGATATTTGTGTAGACATGGCGCTTAGGGACGTGGTTTAGTGGTGGACTTGTCAGTGTTAGGTTGACAGTTGAACTCGATGATCTTTAAGGTCTTTTCCAACCTAAATGATTCTATGAATGCTTATAGCCCTGAGGAAGTCTGTTAAAAGTAAATTGTATCCCATCCCAGGTAAAAGCAAATTTTGTTCTACCCTCCTCGTGCAGTGGCACCATAAAGAACATTTCTTTGACATCCAGTATCGCCATCCAGGGTTGAGTGGCAGCTTGGAGGGTGGCAGTCAGTGTAGTAGTGTTCGGGACAGCAGCTGTAAGAGGAGCCGTGTTTGCATTTAACTTTCTATAGTCTATGGTTAAGCACCATTTCCTGTCTATTTTTTTAACTGGCCACACTGGGGAATTATATGGGGACTGTGTTCAGAAGATAATGTGTCTTTTTCTAGGTCGGCTATGACCTCCACAATACACATCTGGTCAGCTTCAGAGATAGGATACTGAGGGACATTAGTTATTTTTGAGTCAGGCAGTATGTATGCAGCTCGCGGCAAGTCAACTGTGACAGTTCACTGATGCCCATGGGTAACTGCTAATTTTTTCTCAGCTAACCAAGTACACTCTAGGTAGCCAAAAGACCAAACACTACAATCCAGCAGTTTCCAAACTCATCCTTGTAATACATCAAAGCCTAAAACATTTTCCTTCCATGGAACTACTGCTAATTGGTGTATTGATATTCTTTTCTCCCCTTGCGATAACAAGTTTAGCTACAGTAAAGTAGTACAGTAAACAAGTTTACTTTTGCCAGTAAATCCAATTATTTTAACCCTTTGTCAGCTGGGCTTAATGTTAATTCTTTGAGCATCCAAATGTGAAAGTATTGAATTTGAGCTCCTGCGTCAATTAAAAATGTCACTAGTTGTCTTTGGGGGCCGATTGGAACATTGATATGAGGGCCGCCTGTGTTATCTCATTGATAAGCTTCCATCATGGGGTTTATGAGATTGGGGAAAGTGTCGGGGGTTCCAGGGAGTCTGTTTTACTTGCCATATCCATCTGCTGTCTGCATCACCTTGGGATTGCCCTGCTGGTGTTGGTTCATCTTACCCCATTTCTCAACTATGATTTACAATGCCATGCATCAAATCTGCCCAGGTTGGGATGGGTCTGAGGCAGGGTTGGCTGTCCTGACCCTCCTGAACATTATGTTCTATGTTTTGTCTTATTTCATCCCTTGTTGCAATGAGGTAGGATTTTAAAACAGCAGGGGGCTCCCCTTATCAATGGTCTCATGGCTTGGGGGTGTTACGTCCCAGTCCGACTACATCGGGCCTGGGAGAGGTTCGTAATGATTCCGAGTGTGAAATTAAGACACAAACAAGGTCAGATACCACTCACTGCAGGTTTGCAGGTTTATTGCTATTCCCCAGCAAAAGTCACTGAGACAAGTGATAGAGTAAAGGCAGAAGTAGAGGAAAGGCAGAAAAGAGAAGCAGTATTACGGAGCGTAGCAAGAGTATAGTCACCACCACAGGCCCAACGACATCTCGGCGGTCCTCCGGAAGTTCAGCGGCGTTCCGTTGATCTGTGGTTGATGGTGGTGGGGGTCTCAATCCCAATTCCCAAATTGTGGTGGGTCACCATGCCAGTTATAGTCCAGGTAGCTCAGGTCAGTCCGTAGCTTGACCAATCAGCGTGGTGGTGGCCTTTGCCGAGCCAATTGTCATTTTACACGGTTGCTGTATAAGCTTTTCCTGCCCCCTTGCTGTTTGGATAGTGCTTGGCTTCAGCAATTTTGGAGTTAACAACAAAGGCTTGGGTGGGCCCCAGGCTAGGCAGGGTCTGGCCACTCTGATAGCCAGAGGCCTACACCCTTTCCAGCTGGGGGAAGCAACACACCCTCTTCAGCTGATGCCAATCTTGTGTGGTGACTGGCAAGCAAGAGGATGGTCTGCAGAAGGTGCTAAATAGATACAAGCAAGCTTCTTATTGGTCTGCAAGCCTGCTGTCGATTTTCAGAAGCTTAAGCAAGCTTTAAGACAATTATTTTAAAGTTCCAGTCTTTCACAGGGGGGTTTACAAGGGCAGAGATAGGGTAATAACCATATGCAACCCTGTTGTTCGCAGCCTGAAAGCAGGCTGCTTTTGTAACAGCAGTAGATCACCTCCAGTTAAGGAGACACACCACAGACATTCAGTCTCACTTTTGCCAGGCTTCCGCCCATGTTTTTCATGCAGATTGGCCAGTTGAAGAGAGTCCCATGGAATGGTCTTTATGGTATCTCTCTGGTTGCTCCCTTGAGGTCCAGCAGATATCTCAGGTTTAATAATAGGGGCTACCTTAAATTCTGATTCATCTAATTCACTCTCATCACTAAGTTCTTGATCAGAGTCTTCCCAAATATCTCTGTCCCAATCTTCCTGGGAAATGATTACCTTATGAATTTTCAGAGGATCTAGGGGGTTGGGGGCCCGAATTCTCACAAGTTCTAGTTTATCCTCTAAATTCCTGCATTTTTCTTTTTCCTCACCCGGTTGTTCCTGCAGTTGCTCTATTTGCAGAGATAACAGCGTTTCTTGTCGCTTTCTTTGTTCAACCTCATCTTGTAACACCCTCATTTCCTGTTTACATTTCTTATACTGATATGCAGCTCCCAAGCACGTTCCCAATATTTTTCATATTATTCCCTTCTCTTTACCATAGAATCACAGAATCATTTAGGTTGGAAAAGACCCTTGGGATCATCGAGTCCAAACATCAACCCCACTCTACAAAGTTCTCCCCTACACCATATCCCCTAACACCACATCTAAATGACTCTTAAACACACTCAGGGATGGTGACTCCACCACCTCCCTGGGCAGCCTATTCCAGTGTCTGACCACTCTTTCCGTGAAGAATTTTTTCCTAACGTCCAGCCTAAACCTACCCTGTTGCAGCTTGAAGCCATTCCCTCTTGTTCTATCGCTAATTACCAGCTCGAGCTGGTACTGTTAGCTCCTGATAAGACATGGCCTAGATTCCTTAGTTCATGAGAAGATGCCTAGCATAGTTCTCATGGTTTGCACAGCAAGGCTGATTTCAGTCAGGCCTACCTGTCAGTGATGCCTGAACCAAACTACTGTTAACTCACTCAAAGTGGGTGCATCCATCACACCTTCTGAGCTGCAAGTACTTGCTCTCCGCAAATATCATGGCAACATTCACTATCTTAGTGTACTATATTTTCCTCCCTTCTTATATTTGTTGGAAGCAATGTTACATCTTTAGGGGCACAGAGTCTAGTTGGAGGTCAGTAACAAGTGGTGTTCCCCAGGGGTCAGTACTGGGTCCAGCCCTGTTCAATGTATTCATCAATGACCTGGACGAGGAGATAGAGCGCACCCTCAGCAAGTTTGCTGATGACACAAAGCTGGGAGGGGTGGCTGACACACCAGAAGGCTGTGCCGCCATACAGAGAGCCCTGGACAGGCTGGAGAGTTGGGTGGAGAGAAGCCTTATGAAATTCAACAAGGGCAAGTGTAGGGTGCTGCACCTGGGGAGGAATAACCCCATGCACCAGTACAGGTTGGGGGCTGACCTGCTGGAGAGCAGCTCTGTGGAAAGAGACCTGGGAGTCCTGGTGGACAACAGGATGACCATGAGCCAGCAATGTGCCCTTGTGGCCAAGAAGGCCAATGGCATCCTGAGGTGCATTAAGAAGAGTGTGGCCAGCAGGTCGAGGGAGGTCATCCTCCCCCTCTACTCTGCCCTGGTGAGGCTGCATCTAGAGTACTGTGTCCAGTTCTGGGCTCCCCGGTTCAAGAGGGACAGGGAACTGCTGGAGAGGGTACAGCAAAGGGCTACCAAGATGATTAGGGGACTGGAACACCTCTCTTATGAAGAAAGGCTGAGGGACTTGGGTCTCTTCAGTCTGGAAAAAAGAGGACTGAGGTGAGGAGAAATAACTGGACTCCAGACGATCCAATGTGAATCAACAGAAGCCATTTATTAAGCACAGATCATCATCTTCTATACCCTGTGTTGTAGCCATAGACGCGACTCACCTATTTCTGATTAGCTAGTTACACTGTCCACGCGCTGTCCATGCAGTTCATTCACAGATCAGATTGGTTACAAGAATTCGCATAGTAAATTGCTTAGTCATTAGCACAACATGTTTTCTACCTTCTCAGTTCCCATTTTTCCCATGTACTAATTCCATCTTCTACCACCTGTTTTGCCCTTAATCTAATCTCTCATAGTAGGGAGGCTGGCTCACATGGCCATTTTCTCTCAGATACATTCCTATACTGAGTGGGGATCTTATCACTGCTTATAAATACTTAAAGGGTGGGTGTCAGGAGGGTGGGACCAGGCTCTTTTCAGTGGTGCCCAGTGACAGGACAAGAGGTAATGGGCACAAACTTGAACACAGGAAGTTCCACCTAAACTTGAGGAGGAACTTCTTTACTTTGAGGGTGTCAGAGCACTGGAAGAGGCTGCCCAGAGAGGTGGTGGAGTCTCCTTCTCTGGAGATAGTCGAAACCCGCCTGGATGCATTCCTGTGCAACCTGCTGGAGGTGACCCTGCTCTGGCAGAGGAGTTGGACTAGATAATCTCTGCAGGTCTTTTCCAACCCCTACCATTCTGTGATTCTGTGAAATCATTTCTGATCTGCTAACACCCTGAGATCAGTTAAAGACTAGTGATATTCTAGTCTCAGCCCTTCTACTCTAATAGCAAGGTGCATTTCTTTGAGATGGCCTTCTTGTCATAGAGCTAACAGTTTTAAAAGAAAAAGAACACTGAAAATGCTGCCTGAGGTATTGAGAGGTACATCTGTTTGTTTTCTTCAAAAAAGGATGAAAGAAGCTAGTCATGTCTCCTAACACATTTCTGGAGGGATATTTGAATTGATGGGTGATCCTTAATAGAATAACAGGATAATCTAGTGTCCCCAATTGTTCCATGCTCTACCCTGTCCAAAATCCTAATTTTTATAACTAAGATACAATACCAATTTTGATGTATTAAAAAACTGGGAAAAGCAGTAGTGCAAAATCACAAATGGCACAGAAAATAAGAGTTACATCAATTAGTCAAGTTTTTAACACATCCCAAATTTTGCCGCTTTGGTTCATGACAGCATGAGCTACCTCACCTGAATTTGTGAGTCTTCTGAAGCACAGAAATACAGTACAGAACAAGGTAGAATACAAAGCTGTAGAGTACTCTGAGATGTGCTACACTTTCTTCTTGTGGACCAGGCCTGATTTCCCAATAAACAATAGAGCATGCCTTTCCTGGGCCACAGTTAGACTTCTGGAGTAGGATGGGCATGTCTGAATAAGTCTTCCTGAAGAGTTTATTGAAGTTAAAGATAGATACATTGTTCTGCAACAAATGTCACTGACAAAATTCCTCAGAAATGGAAAGTATTAGTCATATAATGTTCTAGTTCTAATCAGAGAAAAAAACATGCATCCAAATAGCTGCTGTAACTGTCAATCTTTTTTTTTTTTCTTCATGCAAAGCAGATAAATAGCTGGAGCTATAAACCCTGTGAAGGAACTAAAAATATTTCCTCAACTCTTGGTCTTCAAATGTTATCAGAAAAATAAATTCCAAATCTCCAGCTTGAACAGAAATAGCATGGAGACCAGATATGGTTCCACAGAAGAATCCAGTTCTGTCCACCCTATTCTGGGGTCACCAAGACTATTTGTGTCAAAAGCAAATAATTCTGTGCTAAAAGTCTGAGTTCAGATGAAGACCTGTCAGAAGAGGGAGATAGTAGGTATATTTTCTTTAGATAGTAAGTTCTCCATTTTTGTTTTTTTTTCCATCCACAAAGTTATTATACTAGTTCTTGTACAACAATAGTGCGAAACTCTGCCTGCATTTGTAAGTTGATACTATTAAGTTACAAGCTCATTATAAAAGGTCAATGATTTTCAGTGCTGGCTATTATGCAGAAATAGCCAGATGGTGTTAGGGTTAGATTACAAGGGTGCCACAAATTCCAAAGCAGGGATCAGATGCAAAGACTGATTCCTTTATATGCTTGTTGCCCTTACTGGCACCTTTATCCTACATCCTATGATACTTCAAGAAGGGAGATGGAGGGGAAAGAATGAAGACCATAACCTAAATGACAACATGGCCTGCAAACTACCAACACTTGTGGTTTTGCTAGTTCTCCTTAGTGCTGTGCAGTGCCCACTTGAATCTAAATCAATTGAAAGGCAGGGTCTAGCCCCATGTTTTCAACTATCTCTTACTATCCTCCAAGTTTATTACTGACTTTTCTGTGTTCCAACTCCATACTGTCTACTCTGATTTATTCCATGCCTTAAATTGAAATATGTCATGGTATGGAGGAAATCTGTAATCCCTCTCAGGTTTCCATTAAATACTGCTTGACTCTATGCTGTCTGTTGCTTTATGCTACCCCCTGATAAAGGCTGTATTGAAATAATCTAAAAAGCTGCTTCTTTCTTTTCAGCCCTAGCTTTACCTTCTGATGGTCTACCTTTTAGTATTAAATGCTATAAACACACCTTCTGGCTTGTACTGTAAAATACGAGACAAGAAACATCACTAACTCCTTGTAGCTAAAGCTGTATTTACCATAGTGCTAACATCAGAGTTGAAATTATCTAACTGTGCTCTCATCTGCAAATGTCAAGCTGTGCAGTGACTGCTACTCTGCTCTGTGTCACTCTGAATCACTCCTGGGATAGCAATGGGATAAGGGCTGTGAGGCATTATACACCAGGTAGCTTGAGATGAAGTACTGATGTTGCAGGTTATGAAATCCTGCTGTTTGGCTATTGGGAATATAGACATATATACTTGTCCTGGTTTCGGCTGGGATAGAGTTAATTTTCTTACTAGAATCTAGCATAGTGCTGTGTTTTGGATTTAGGATGAGAATAATGTTGATAACACACTAATATTGTATTTGTTGATAAGCAGTTAAGGACTTTTCAGCTTCTCATACTGACCTGCCAACAAGAAGGTGGGGGGCACCCAAGAAGCTGGGATGGGACACAGCTGGGACAGCTGACCCCAACTAACCAAAGGGTTATTCTATACCATATGACATCATGCTCTGCATATAAAGCTGGGGGAAGAAGAAGGAAGGGGGGGATGTTCGGAGTTATGGCGTTTTGTCTTCTCAAGTAACCATTACATGTGATGGAGACATGCTTTCCTGGAGATGGCTGAACACCTGCCTGCTGACGGGAAGTAGTGAATTAATTCCTTGTTTTGCTTTGCTTGCGTGAGCGGCTTTTGCTTTACCTGTTAAATTGTCTTCATCTCAACCCATGAGTTTTCCTTATTTTTTGATTTCTTCTCCCCACCCCACTGGGTGGGGGAGAAGTGAACGAACAGCTGTGTCATCCTAGTTGCTGGCAGGGGTTAAACCACGAAAATACTGTTTCTGGACTGTATAGCTTTATTGTTATCCTAGTAGAAAAATAATCCTTTCTTCTCCCTCTCATTTTAAAAAGAAAATATCCAGTTGCCCCCTACATTCCTATAAAGCTGAATCCATTGAGCTATTCTCAAAACTACTCTGGATGGCTCAATGTCCTCATGGAAATCTGTGACGAGTGGCGTTCCTCAGGGGTCAGTACTGGGACCAGTGCTGTTTAACATCTTTATCAGTGACATGGACAGTGGGACTGAGTGCACCCTCAGCAAGTTTGCCAATGACACCAAGCTGTGTGGCACGGTCGACACGCTGGAGGGAAAGAATGCCATCCAGAGGGACCTGGACAGGCTTGAGAGGTGGGCCTGTGTGAACCTCATGAAGTTCAACCAGGCCAAGTGCAAGGTCCTGCGCCTGAGTCACAGCAATCCCAAGCACAAATACAGGTTGGGCAGAGAATGGCTTGAGAGCAGCCCTGAGGAGAAGAACTTGGGGGTGTTGGTGGACGAGAAGCTCAACATGAGCAGGCAATGCGTGCTTGCAGCCCAGAAAGCCAACCACGTCCTGGGCTACATCAAAAGAAGTATGGCCAGCAGGTCGAGGGAGGTGATTCTGCCCCTCTACTCTTCTCTTGTGAGACCCCACTTGGAGTACTGCATGCAGCTCTGTAACCCCTCAGCACAAGAAGGACATGGACCTGTTGGAACAGGTCCAGTAGAGGGCCACGAAGGTGACCAGAGGGCTGGAGGACCTATGCTATGAGGACAGGCTGAGAGAGTTGGGGCTGTTCAGCCTGGAGAAGAGAAGGCTCCAGGGAGACCTTATAGCAGCCTTCCAGTACCTAAAGGGGGCCTACAGGAAGGATGGTGAGGGACTCTTTATCAGGGAGTGTAATGGTAGTATGATGGGTAACAGTTTTAAACTGAAAGAGGGTAGATTTAGATTGGATATTAGGAAGAAAATCTTTACTGTGAGGGTGGTGAGGCACTGGAACAGGTTGCCCAGGGAGGCTGTGGATGCCCCATCCCTGGAAGTGTTCAAGGCCAGGCTGGATGGGGCTTTGAGCAGCCTCGTCTAGTGGGAGGTGTCCCTGCCCATGGCAGGGGCGTTGGAACTAGATGAACTTTAAGGTCCCTTCCAACCTAAACCATTCTATGATTCTGTGATATTGTGGCAAAAAAATAAAATAAAGGGACCTTAATACATCCCTTAATTTGATGGGCAACATCACCACATTGCATGTGTGTTATTGAAAGGCTACTCTAATTCTGTATATTGTTGCCTGAGAGTTTGGCTGTAGGTGGCCCTTGAAATTGTATTGTTTAGTTGTGAAGGTGTCCTGGTTTGAGGTGGTTCATTTAGTGGCCAGCCCAGTCTAAATCACAACAGAAGGATTAATAAAACCTACTGTGTGCTGTAAGAGGCTGTTTCTCTGCAACTTCGAAAATCAGCTTTTAATATCTAGGCCTGTAGCTGGTGAGAAGGGATGGAGGAAAAGGGATTCATTCCCTCTCTCATCGTCCAGAATACCAATTCTTGAAAAAAGGAATGTGAATGTTCCTATTTGTTATTATTACTACTAGTCTTACAGTGTCGTGCTTTTGGCTGGATTGGCCAATCAGAATGACAGATGGCCTTTCACACACACCCCCAAAGAGAGGAGAGGAAGAGATAAGGAGATTTACAAGTTTAGAAAAAGAACTAAACTACTTTAATGAAAATATTAATAAATAAGGAAACAGTAAATAATAATAAAATAAATACATAAATAAAAAGTATACAGTATATACAAAACCCTATCCAGCTCCCAGGATGACGATCATGTCACCAGCAGGCACAGGGAAAGTCCCAGACTGGAGTCAGCAACGGACAGGAGCTGGATTCCGGATCTGGAGTCAGGAATGCTCAGATCAGGATCAAAAGCAGACGAACAGACAGGGTCCTCCTCAGACGTCGGCCATTGAAGAAAGAGAGTTGACCTTTTGATCCCTCAGCTTTTATACTGAGCATGATGCAAATGGGATGGAATACCCTGTTGGTCAGTTTTGGGTCACCTGTTCTGTCTGCTCCTCCCTGCAGGTGGGACCCCTCTATGCATTTCTGCTTCCGACCCTCTAACGGGGCAAGCAGTGAAGTTAGCTGACCTTGGTTGTTATAGCAATAAGTCTAAGCAAGAGCCCCTGTGCATCCCATTCCTTGGTATAATCAGGTCTTATCACTCTGAGAGTGAACAGTGTCTGAACAATATGCTGTTAATTTCAGAGTTTAGTCAGTTAGAAGAGGCCCAGCTAAAAAGTAAAATTACAAAACAGAAAATTGGTTCTGTTTTATCTCAGACCAGGACATTCGGTAAGTAGTGATAGTATATCTTGTCCATAAAACAAGAACCAAGGAAGCACTTGAACCCTAGGAGCTACGGTTCTTCCCTCAAGTGATGCCTTTTTCCTTTGGTTTGAAACAACCTTAGCCACCACCTTGATTTTAGTAGAACTTCTAATAAGCTTATATGTTCTGCACTGTGTGCAAGGATTTCAGTCTGGACTTTGGCTGTTACTGTTGAATAGAATCATTGGCATAGCAACTGGGATGTTCTTATACATTTTTCTGATGCAATTGAGACACAGAATCCTTTAGGTTGGAAAAGACCCTTAAGATCATCTAGTCTAACTGTTAACACTGAAAAGTCCACCACTAAACCATGTCCCTGAGCACCACATCTACAAGTCTTCTAAATACTTCCAGGGACGGTGACTCAACCACTTCCCTGGGCAGCCTGTTCCAATTCTTGATAACACTTTTGGTGAAGAAATTTTTCCTAATATCCAATCTAAACCTCCCCTGGCACAACTTGAGGCCATTTCCTCTTGTCCTATCACTTGTTTCTTGGGGGAAGAGACTGACACCCACCTTGTTACAACCTCCCCAGTTCCCTCAGCTGCTCCTCATAAGACTTGTTCTCTAGACCCCTCACCGGCTTTGTTGCCCTTCTCTGGACCTGCTCTAGCACCTCAACGTCTTTTTTGTGGTGAGGGGCCCAAAAGTGAACACAGTACTCAAGGTGAGGCCTCACCAGTGCCGAGTACAGGGGGATGATCACTTCCCTAATCCTGCTGGCCACACTTTTTCTGATACAAGTCAGGGTGCTATTGGCCTTCTTGGCCACCTGGGCACACTGCTGGCTCATATTCAGCCATCTCTTGACAAACATGCTGTAGTGATTTAACCCAGCTGGCAACTAGGACCATGAAGCGGTTCACTCACTCTCCCCACTCCAGTAGGACAGGGAGAAGAGGGAGAAAAAAGAGGAAAAAACCTCATGGATTGAGAGAAAGACAGTTTCATAGAACAGTAACGGAAGAGAAAAACTAATAATGGTAAAGGAACATACAAAATAAAGTGATGCAATATAATTGCTCTCACCACCCAATGATCACCCGTCCCAAGCAGCAATCACGGATCCCTGCCTCCTGGCCAACTCCCATTTATACACTGAGCATGACGTCTTGTCTATGCGCCCTCTCAGTTTTTATGGGAAGCTGAAAAAGTCCTTGATGTAATATAAGCATGACCTTGGTTGTTATAGCAATAAGTATAAGCAAGAGCATCTCTGCATACCATTCCTTGGTATTCACTATAAACACAGGTGTTATCACTCTGAGAGCGAACGGTTTCTGCACAATATGATGTTAATTTCAGAGAGTTTCAAAGAGTTCAGTTAGTTAGGAGAGGCTTAGCTGCAAAGTAAAATTACTGAACAGAAAATTGGTTCTGTTTTACCTCAGACCAGGACATTCTACCCCTTATTCCATACCATTTGCGTCATGCTCAGATCACTATGTATGTATTTTTTGTATATATTTCATTATTTTCCTTTTATTTTATTCTTAATATTTCAGTAAAGTAGTTTAGTTCCTTCTAAACTCATAAATCTCTTTAACTCTCTCCCTCCTCTCCTTGGAGAGGGAGGTAGAGGGAGAGCATCTGTTGTTTGTCTCAGTGGCCAGTCCAGCCTAAACCACGACACTTATCTTGCTTTGCTGGCGTGCAGCTTTTGTTTTATCTGTTAAACTGTTTTTATTTCAACCCACTAGTTTTTGCACTTTTACCGTTATGATTCTCTTCCCCATCCTACTGGCAGGGAGTGAGCGAGCAGCTGTGCGGTGCTTAACTGCTGGGTGGGGTTAAATCAAAACAATGGGCAAGTGTAGGAGTTCATCTGCAAGCTCTTCCATTCTCAGGCATTTAGTCTGAACTGAGCTACATACTACAACAGCTGTATTGCCGTTGCTTCAATTAAGACATATAAAGTTAAAGTTTTCAAAAATGCTACAAATCTATCAATCATCTTTGAGCAAAATATGACAACATATTTGCTGTTTGCAAATCCAAATTTTCTGCTTTATGATGCAACTAATAATGAATTCATATAATTGCAGTCGCCGAGGGGAGTTTCTCCAGAGCCAGTACAACCCGCAGCGGAGTGGCTGATCTTGGTGCACAGGGGTTTTTCCAGAGGTAAGGAAACACCAGGGCAGCAGACAGACCCGAAAGGGGCCAGCAGCTCTCGTGGGAGAAGCACCATCAACCAGGGGTGCAGTGACCAGAGAGGGCAAACAGGGTGTGGTGCAGCAGTTTGCATGGAAGGGCACAGAGGAAGAGCATAGTAGCCCTACCACATCAAGAGGTAAGTTCAATTGGTGGTCGTCACCCTCTCAGAAAGAGCTTAACTATGGTATCCATCCAGTGGAAAACTATGTCCTCTTCACTCAGCAGAATGGATGTGGCAACCCAGGCAGAGCTGCCACAAAAACATGCAGCCATCTAGGTCTCATGCCGCAGGGAGTGCTAGAGCCTTTCATTGGTAACAGATGGCAGTAGAGAGAACAGCTGTGTGAGGTGTGACCAGGTGGATGATCTGCTCAGCCTGGTGGCAGAGCTTAAGAGGAAGTAGAAAGGTTAAGGAGCATTAGGGAGTCCGAGAAAGAGATAGACTGGTGGAACCATACTCTACCCTCCCTGAGACAGAAATGGGAACAGCCACCAGATAAAAACCCAAGATCAAGGGGATCCTGGATCCTCCCCCCACCAGGCTAAAGGCAGTAGCTTAAAGGAGGGGAGTGAGTGGAGGCAAGTCCATGCTTGGGGCAGCAGGTGAACACCCTCCCTGCCCACCCTGCTTTCCCAGGTGCCTCTATACAGCAAGTATCAGGCTCTGGATGTGGAAGCCAGTCACTAGGTAATGATGTGGATGACAGTCCATCTTCACCAGAGGTGCTGCCAAGGTCAGAAAGGCCAACCTCCTGTATCACGACCACCTCCATGAGCAAGAAAAGACAGGTTATAGTTGTAGGTGACACCTTTCTGAAGGGAACAGAGGGTCCAGTATGCTGGACAGATCCTCCTCTTAGGGAAGTTTGCTGCTTCCCTGTGGCCTGGGTTAAGGACAAAACTAGGAAACTTCCTAGCTTGGTAGGGCCCTCGGACAATTATCCATTACTGCTCTTCCACATGGGTGGCAATGAAGCTGCAACGCGTAGTCCAAGGGCAATCAAAAGAGACTTCAGAGCCTTGGGATGGTTGGTAAGGGAATCTGGAGCACAGGTTATTTTCTCCTCTCTCCTCCCAGTTGCGGGCAGTGACATTGGAAGAAACAGACGGGCCCAGTCTATTAATACATGGCTCCGTGGCTGGTGACACCACCAGAATTTTGGCTTTTTCGATAATGGGATAGCCTATAGGCTGCCAGGCTTGTTGGCGTCGGATGGGGTTAACCTTTCTGAAAGGGGGAAGAGGGTATATGCTCATGAGCTAGTGGGGCTTATTGACAGAGCTTTAAACTAAGCTTGAGGGGGAAAGGGGAGCAATATTAGGCTTGCCCGTGACAAGCTGTGGGATGACAGGCAATGGTTAGAGGGATGGAGTGCTAGTGAGGACCTGCAGCCTGTTTCTCTGAGACATGCTGGCTACACTTCAGCACACTTGAAGTCTTACAGAGATAAGCCAGACACTCCTGAGGTAATAGGAGCCAAGAGGGAAACACCAGTGAAATACCTCAAAGGAATTAAGGGGTGTTCCCCCAGCTGAAGTGCCTCTACACCAATGCACGCAGCATGGGCAACAAACAGGAGGGGCTGGAAGCCACCATGCTGCTAGAAAGCTATGACCTGATTGCCTTTACTGAAACCTGGTGGGACAAATCCCATGACTGCAGTGCAGCTATCAATGGCTATAGGCTGTTCATAAGGGACAGGCAAGGAAGGAGGGGTGGAGGGGTTGCCCTCTACATCAAGAAATGGATAGAGTGTGAAGAGCTGTCTCTGAAGAATAGCCATGAGCAGGTTGAAAGCTTATAGGTAAGAATTAGACACTGAGGCAACAAGGGGAACCCTGTGGTTGGTGTCTACTACAGGCCACCCTATCAAGGGGAGCCTATTGACGAAGCCTTCTTACTCCAGCTACAGGAGGCATCATGCTCACAGGCTCTCATCCTGCTGGGGGACTTCAACCACCCCGACATCTGCTGGAAAAGTATCACAGTGAGCTGTAGTCAATCCAGGAGACTCCTGGAGTGCATAGAGGATAAATTCTTAAGCCAGGTAATAGACAGCCCTACCAGAGGAGATGTGATACTGGACCTGATGGTCACCAACACAAGTGAGCTAATCAGTGATGTCAAGATTGGAGGCAGCCTGGGCTGCAGTGATCATGCACTGGTGGAGTTCAGAGTCCTGAGGGATATGGGTCAGGCAAAGAATAAAGTCAGGACCCTGAATTTTAGGAAAGCAAAATTCCAGTTGTTCAAGGAGTTAGTCAATAGGACCCCCTGGGAAACGGTCCTCAGGGACAAGGGAGCAGAACAGAGCTGGCAGATCTTTAAGGACGTTTTCCGCACAGTGCAAGAGCTCTTGATCCCCAGGTGTAAGAAATCAGGAAAGGAAGGCAAGAGACCAGCATGGCTGAGTCAAGACCTGCACGTCAACCTAAAGGGCAAGAAAGAGATGCACAGGCAGTGGAAGCAGGGACAGGTGTCCTGGGAAGAGTATAGGGGCACTGCCTGGTTTTGTAGGGATGGGGCCAGGGAGGCCAAGGCGCAGCTGGAGCTGAACTTGGCATGGGATGCAAAGAATAAGAAGGACTTCTACAGGTATGTCAGCCAGAAAAGGAATGTCAAAGAAAGCATACTCCCCTTGATGAGCAACACTGGCAAACTGGTAAGAACAGACGAGGAGAAGGCTGAGGTACTCAACAATTTTTGCCTCAGTCTTCACTGGCAACCTCTCTCCTCATGCTTTTTGAGTGGCTGGACCACAAGGCAGGGTCTGTGGGAGCAAAGTCCCTCCCACTGTAAGTGAAGATCAGGTTTGAGACCACCTGAGGAACCTGAACGTACAGAAATCTATGAGACCTCACAATATGCATCCCAGAGTCATGAGGGAATTGGCTGATGTGGTTGCCAAGCCACTCTCCATGATATTTGAAAAGTCGTGGCAGTCAGGTGAAGTCCCTGGTGACTGGAAAAAGGGAAACATTGCACCCATTTTTAAAAAGGGTAGAAAGGAGGACCCTGGGAACTACCACCCTGTCAGCCTCACCTCTGTGCCTGGGAAGATCATGGAACAGATCCTCCTGGAAGCTATGCTAAGGCACATGGAGGACAGGGAGGTGATTCGAGACAGCCAGCATGGCTTCACCAGGGGCAAGTCCTGCCTGACCAACCTGGTGGCTTTCTACAATGGAGTGACTGCATCAGTGGACAAGGAAAGAGCTACAGATGTTGTCTACCTGGACTTCTGTAAGAAACACCTCTCCTATGAAGACAGGCTGAGAGAGCTGGAGTTGTTCAGCCTGGAGAAGAGAAGGCTCTGGGGAGACCTTATAGTGGCCTTTCAGTACTTAAAGGGGGCCTACAGTAAAACAGGGACAGACTTTTTAGCAGGGCCTGTTGTGATAGGACAAGAGGTAATGGCTTTAAACTAAAAGAGAGTAGATTCAGGCTAGATATAAGGAAGAATTTTTTTACAATAAGGGTGGTGAAACACTCAAACAGATTGCCCAGAGAGGTGGTAGATGCGCCATCCCTGTAAACATTACTGAACATTGAAGGTCAGGTTGGATGTGGCTCTGAGCAACTCGATCTAGCTGGAGATGCCCCTGCTCATTGCAGGGAAGGTTGGACTAGGTGACCTTTAAAGGTCCCTTCCAGCCCAAACTATTCTATAATTCTATGTATTATCAACACTGTTTCCAGCACAAATCCAAAACATAGTCTTATAGTAGTTACTGTGAAGAAAATTAACTCTAGCCCAGCCAAAACTAGCACACATTCCCAAAGTGAAATGAGACACACTTGTTCTTGTCAGTCTTTATTTCAGTGCTGATTGTGTCAGTGTGCTGGCAGTTTACCGGCTCATAGTATCACCTATCATATGTCACTGTCACAATCTCATTGTTATTACAAGTTGAAACACAGCACAATAATGGAACTGCGAAGTCCCCAACAAGCTGGTGCTATACAAGATCTGTAGAGGTAGAGTTAAACCCTCCAATGATGTCACCCACAAAAGGAAATTTCTTAGCTGCAATCCCCAGAGAAGCCTCCAAAATATGTGCTAGATCCCCATTTGTAGTAAAAGTGTATAGCTTTTCTTCTGTTTTGAGCTTTGTTTTCCTTATGACAGGGTCATAGACCAGGCCCACTGTTGGAGAGTCAACAGCTGAAGCTTTGATGTGGTGGTTAAAAAGATGGGTCATAGGTTTCATCAACATGGTGAGTGATGGATAATAGTCTTTCCAAAAGTATACTGCCATGTCTTACTGTATTGGGTCTGTCTGGGATGGAGTTAACTTTCCTCATAGCAGCCCATGTAGTGCTGTGCTTCGCATTTGTGACTCAGTGTTGATACCCGCCTGGACGTGATCCTGTGCAACCTGTTCTAGGTGAACCTGCTTTAGCAGGGGGATTGGACTAGATGATCTCCAGCAGTCCCTTCCAACCCCTACCATTCTGTGATTCTGTGATAACGCACCAGTGTATTGGATATTTATGAGCAGTGCTCACACAGCATCAAGGCTGTTTCTCCAATCCCCCCGCTCCCCACTCAAAGGCCAGTAGGCTGGGGGTGGGAAAGAGGCTGGGAGGGGACATAGTCAGGACAGCTGACTCAAACTGACCCAAGGGATATTCCATACCATATGATGTCATGCACAGCAATAAAAGCTGAGAGAAAGGAGGAAGCAACTGACATTTATTATTAAGGCATTTGTCTTCTGAAATAACTGCTACATATACTGAGGCCCTGCTTCCCAGGAGGTGGCTGGACATCTGCCTACCAATGGGAACTAGTGAATGCATTTCCTCTTTTTGCTTTGCTTCTGTGCATGGATTTTGGTTTTCGTATTACACTGCCTTTATCTCAATCCATGAGCTTGTCCACCTTATTTTCTCCCCCTGTCTGGTTGAGGAGGGGAAGTGAGAGAGTGACTGGGGGGCGGGGGGTGTCTTGAAGCCAGCTATCATCAACACACCACACTTACCCTGCAGCACTAGCTCAAAGATGGCATCTTTGTTGATGTTATTTCAGCCATGTGGGTACTGAATTTCCTCCATCCCACCTCCTACTTCTTGGTGAGCTCCAAGGGCCTCACCAGCTGTATGGTAAAGTTCGAGCTGGTATTTTGTAGGAAGATTCCGGCATTGTCGTTGCTGGATAGCATGATGTAGAAATCCCTGTCTGCCATCCTTCTTTTCCCTCTGTGCTCCACTGCGAGTCACTAGATTTCCTGAATTTAGGAGGTTTCTATCCAACTGTTAAATTTCTGGTACCAGCCATGCCGCTTCACCAACAGCTTGCTTTCTTCCTTTACCTTTAGCAGCAATGATATTCTCAGTCTTGTGATTCTGTCCTCATCAGGATTCACTTTTTTAAGATCTTCAGGGTAAGATGTCCCCTCAACTGTTACATAATCATAATCTCTTAAGCAGTACACAGGTATCTATCCCCTTCTCACAGTTTCAGCTGCTATGAAAATTTAATCTGTGAATGTCTGCTCATAACCTTTCTCAAATCTCTTTTTTGTTCTAGACACCCTGATGTGGTCTCCCTTTTTGAGCAGATGCTCAGATTCTTTCATTTTAAACACACCCTCATATATGGTTTTCGAAACCCTCGCAAAGTTTAAAGTGCTCACATCCAGGGGCCTGGCTCTGATAGTCCTGTGGAAGCTATGATTATAGCTCTTTATAAACTATGACAGCACATCAATGTAGTGAAAAGTGTTGTGTGCTGTGAAATATCTCCACATCTTGGTGATTCATTATTAGTAACAAGATGGTGAACATTGCACTGCTTTAACAGCTTGTTTAAAGGCTGGTTTAAAAATTCTTTTCCCCAGTTGGTCTGTAATTTCTGAGGTTTTAAAAGCCCCATCTATTTCAGAACCTATTTTACCTTTTAGACCAATGTCCCAGGCATGCTTGGATGATATATCTATCATTGTTCGGATGTACTTAACACCATCGTTGTGTTTGGAAAACTATTGCAAATCCACCAAGCCTGCCTGCCTGCCATTTTGCATCTGCCTCTGCCACAAGCCCCTTCTTTCTTTTAAAGTCCTTTCTTGCGTCCTTGTGTGAGCTGTAAGCATCTCGGATTGCAAGCCAGTTTGCCACGTGGCTTCTGTTCAAATCAGCAATTCGCTTTTTAGCAGCTTCAAAAAGGGGATTTATACCCTGAAAACTTCCCACCTCCCCAGGAGCATAGTAAATATCTTTTAGCAGAAGTGGCAGTGTAGACATGCTGCTACTTCACACATGGATGAAATGAAACACCGGACAACTAATTTAACTTAAAGATAAACTTTATTAACAGGTTATGAGGAGAGTTGGTTGCCAGTCAGACTTCTCCAGGCTTTTTCCTTGAATGCTGCTGTGACTTCTATGCCTGTTCTCATTTCTTTGGCTGCCACAGGCCCATACAGGAACACAGACAAGTCACAGCACACTCATGACTTCTCCCTCTTCAGTCAGTCAGTTGGAGCTTTTTGAAACGTTCTATAAGGTCACTGACCTAAGGAAGCACATATAGCGCCAGCCTGCACCCCATAATGGTCTTACAGGTAGCTTTCTTTGCCCCCACAACCAGGGGCAAAGGGAGCTCCCCCACCACCACCCGCCCTCTCTGTGTGACACTGACCTTGAAATCCAGTTTGTGGTTTACAGGCCCATTGGCCAGTTCTTCTGGTTTGTGTAGTCTTTTTTGGGATCCCCTTAGAGTCTTTTTTTTATTTTCCCCTCACACTTGTTTTTCTGAAGTTGGCATTTTGTTCTGGTTTTCCATTTTCACAGACAGCATTCCCTGTGTCTTGTAGCACTGTGCAAAGCCTAAAAGTCTGACCCGGTAACACTGCATGGTCATCCTGTTGGGCCCGGAATGGATGCAGGGGCCTCTCAGTCTTGTTCACAGGATTGGTCTTTTCCTTGCATGTGACAGAATTTGCACCAGTGAGCCTCCTGGGAGGGATCCGTAGCCCTCAGTCATGTTTCAACTTGTCCATGCACCCCTCCCCCACCTTTTGGTGCCCTTCTGCCATCTTGAAGTCCATCTAGTACATGGGTCTGGGGTTCATCCAGAAGATAGGGTTGCAAACAGGGCCAGAGACAGGGTCTCAGACATGGACACCTATGATGTGGTTCTGGGGTTCATCCAGAAGAAAGACTTACCTATGACATGGATCCAGGAGTCCATCCAGGAGACAGGGCTGCAAACAGGGCTACCTATGATGTGGATATGGCAGGATGTAGGGCTGCAGGCAGGGCCGCTTATAACATAGATGTGTGGTGCATGTAGCATTGTAATATGTGTCTGGGGTTCACTCCAGCAGACAGGGCTGCAGACAGGGCCACAGTCAGGGCCACCTATGATGTGGGTATATGGTTCATCCAACAGATATGGAAGGATACAATACCACAGAATTGCCTATGACATGGGTAAATGCTGCATCAAGGAGACAAGACCATCTATGACAAGGGTCCAGGGTTCATCTAGGAGACAGGGCCACAGACATTGCAGGAGGCAGGTCTGCAGGAAGAACATCTCACAATATGAGTCCAGGATATATCAGGGAGACAGGACAAGAAGCAGGTCTGCAGACAGAGCTGCATGCAATGTAGGTTCATGGTCCATCCAGAAGACAGGGTTGCCTATGACGTGGGGCTGGGGTCCATTCAGGAGTCGGGGTCTGTGGAATAATTACTAAATTGGCCAAGAATACAAAAATACAGCATTGTTCACACATTAAGGAAAGTCATAAAATCAAGAGGCTTCTGAGGTAGAATACAGCCGCAGCTAGCACATGAAGAATGCAACATCTGTGATTCCCTGTACAAGGTTGTTTGCGAAACTACACGAGGGATGGAACGGAACACGCTTGTTCCGTGGCCTTCCCTTGTGGCGAATAGCAGATATGGGGACGAGATGGTACTACGGAACTGATAAGCGGCCTACACGCTACCCGAGCCAACATTTCGTCTAATGTTGATGAAATGCTGTCCTTTTGTGCGAACTTTGCTCACCACAATGTACCAAAACACACCTCCATCCCGGAGGCTATCCGCCCCCGAGGTGTGAACACTCCTCCTTGAATACATTAATCATAATAAAAGTATGTATGACTAAAGTCACTCAAACTCCACTTTGAAGATAAAAAAATAATATAAAAATAGCCCAAGAGAGAGGGGATGTCAGGGAAGACACCATCGCGAAGAATTCCACCGCTGATTTCCGGGATCAGTCGACGGGCTGAGCCTCTCTTCCCCCCCATAGGGACGCCTTTGGGTAAGACTTCGATTACACCGAGCGCTTTCTCGGGGACTTAGAAATTTCTCTAGAGAATCTCTACCCTACATTTATAGCCAGGCTGTATCGTTTATAATTTTGTCGCGCGTTTGTATACTTAGCAATATCTTTATTTGCACGTGCTTTGCAGACAGTGTATTTATCACCGGCAACCCTAAAGAACCTGTATATCTGTTGTTTAAATAAACTGCACTGTTTAAGTAGCTAGTCATTCCGCTTTCTCACTGAACGCGACCAAGACTACAGAGAGGCCGTGCTAGTTCAGGAGCACGACTAGACTGAAGGTGCAGCCCACTATTAGTGTATCCAAATCGTAGTAGTTTAATATGTATTAAACGCGATTGGACTGATAGTGCTGAATTGGGCATCACTCAGAATTTAAACCTAGCCGCACCTGGCCTCCCACCTCGGTGAGGAGTGTTAGAACGCAAGGGGGTTTATCTTCTGCCAAAACCACTTGGCCCCGTTTCACGCAACAGAATTTGGCGTAGTCGGCAGGATTGCCATGGATAAACTGCTGCAAAAATATGATTGTGCCCCTTCCCAGGCTGGGAAGGAGTGGGCCCAAAAATTTTGGAAGGATGAAGAGAAAGTGGTGGAACGTATTGAAGAGTGTCGGGCTTCACAGAAGCTCAGAGCGGGGAAAGGCAAGGGTGTGATTTGTGCTGTGTTAGGCGCCTGTTTATCTTGTGCACAACAAGAAGCTAGAGAAACCCCTGCTCCTAATCTGATTTCAGCTGTAGAATATGCAACCCTGAAATCGGAGAATGAGGTGCTGAAGTCATCATTAGCCTTGCAAAAGGAGACAGGAGAAAAATTAAGAACTCAAGTCGATAAGCTTGGGAGTGAAAATCTCCAACTTAAAATGTTATTGGAAAGGGTGACTGGGCTCTTAGATAAAATGCAGCCCTCGACCCAGGTCCAACAGATTCGTAAGTTAATGTGTTATCCAAATTCCGGAACCCAGACCGGAGATTTTTTGTCTAATAGTGAGGATGACGAAGAAGATGAGGAGGAAAGGACTTTTACTTTGAAATCCCAAGTTTTTCCTTTACGTCCTCTGGTTAAAACTGAAACTGCGGTTGATGACGATGATGAAATTCACACCACTGTGCGTACCGTTCCATGGACACCAACCGAGTTAACAAAAATAAGGGAGAAATATTCGAGGCGACCAGAAGAGTCAGCTGTTGAGTACGTGTGGCGAGTTTCTTCTGAAGGGGGGGACAGAATTATGCTGAGTGAGGAAGAAGCAGGAGACTCTTGGGGACCAGGAGTGTTTTTAACCACTATGCCTGGGGATCATAATTATTCCCTAACTGCTCGAGCAGCCTATTGGGCAGGGGGTATGGATCCGCGAGAGAGGGGGGAGCCGTTAGAGATTAGAGCTACAGGCTACTCTGATCTGTTTGCGGCTGTACGGAAAGCAGCTTGTCTGCAAGCCATGTATGACAGAGAGGAATTTCGGAAATCCCCAATGTCAGCCCCTATCGACCCCGATCGATTAGCCCCTCTCATCCGTGGTCTTCCCGATTGCCTGAAACCGTTCCTTGTTCGTACTCAAGATCGTATACGAGAGGCTCGGGGTGCTCATGGGCGGGGCCGTCGTCACTACATGCCCACCTGGAATGAATATGTACAGGAAATAGATCAATATGGGCGCCGAATGGGCTGGGCCAGCCTAACTAGTGAGAAATCCTCCGAACACCCCCGAAAGGTTCACCAAGTCCGAACTCACACTCAAAACCCTAAATCGGAGGAAAGGTTTAAGCCTGATAAGGACCGGAATGAGTTGTGGCGTAAAGCCCTACAATTAGGGGTGCCCCGACAATTCTTGCACGGTGTCCCTACGGGAGACCTCCGTACACTAGTCCAATCTCTAACTAGAAAGAATAATGCGGCTGGGGAGAAAAGTCTAACCAGAGAATCCCCAAGTCGTGAGAAAATTGTGCCTTCTGCACCGGAACGTAACTTGATTGATTTGTCAGAGTCCCAGTCAAAAAACTCCTATCCCCGGGGAGGGCAGTGAGCCACCCTGTCCGGCGGGTACTAGCAATCCAATGGCTCTCTCATAAAGACTCCGAACCCGTTATTATCATTCCTGTTGGACCCCGGAAGATATCGGTAAATTTTATTATTGATACTGGAGCCCAAATGTCTGCAATCACTAACGAAACAGCACAACTTCTAGGTATAAATCCCACCCGACGCAGAGTCAACTTCACAGGAATTGATGGTGTGGTAAAAACATGCCCCACTGCAAAAATTAACCTCTGGTTGCCGGGAGAGCAGCGAATGACTAGGGCAGAAGTGTTAGTGGGTGCCTCACATTCTAACCTCCTAGGATTTGACGTGCTGCGTGGGTGAATGTGGAAATTCCCGGATGGAACTGTGTGGAGTTTTGCAGGACGCAAAAAAGGATTAGACACAGTTAAACTGGGCCTATTAGGAACATCTATACCTTTGCCTCCCTCTAAAATTACCAACGCCCGACAGTACCCACTGCCTGCAGCTGCACTTGCAGGAGCAGACGGGGTGGTATCAGATTTAGAAAAAAGAAGCATCATTAAGAGGACTCACTCGCCTTATAATTCACCGGTGTGGCCAGTAAAGAAACCAACCGGGCAATGGCGTTTCACAGTAGATTACCGAAAGTTAAACGCCAACACTGCACCCCTGACCGCTGCGGTTCCGAGTATCGCTGAAATTGTGACAATGATAAAAGGAGCTGCCCATCCTTGGATGGCTGCCTTAGATGTAAAAGACATGTTTTTTATGATTCCCCTCCTTGAGCAAGACAAAGCGCAGTTTGCATTCACGTGGAAAGGAGTCCAATATACCTTTAACCGACTTCCACAAGGATACAAACATTCCCCCACCATTGCTCATAATGCTTTAGCTAAAGTGCTATCAGAGATTCCTGTTTCACAGGGATGTACGGTATACCAATATATTGACGACATCTTAATAGGGGGAGAGAGCCAAGAAAGTGTACAAGACATGATGCAAAACATCCGAAAAACATTATCAGATTTGGGATTGGAAATTCCAGACTCAAAATGTCAGGGACCCGCACAGGAAGTTAAATTCCTGGGGGTCTGGTGGATTAAGGGAGCTGCTTCTGTCCCTCAGGATACCCTGAAAAAAATAGAACATGGACAGAATCCATCCAGCGTGAAGGAGTTACAGCAAGTTCTGGGAACTTTAAGTTATTGGCGTAAACACATCCCTGGCTTTTCCATCATTGCTCGCCCCCTTTATTGTTTGCTCAAAAAAGGTAAATCCTGGGAGTGGACTGAACAACATACTAATGCACTAGAATTGCTAATAAAAGAGCTAAGGTTATTCCAACAACTTGGCCCCATACATCCAACTGACCCTGTCCATGTCGAATATATTGCCTCAGTGGGAGGAAACAGGTGAAAAAGACCATCAGCTGATCACAAATGCACTTGTTACAACCCAAAACAATGTTTCCTTGGCCCTTAGTTGTATCCAAGCCCAACTGTGGATGCAATCTATGACAGCCGCAATTATAAGGGAAGGTGAAGAAGGCACCTTGCCCACCGAAATTCGAAAAGTAATATGGGATAATGCAATTGAGTTTGAGAGAAAATTTCAATCCTGGTGGTATCTGGTTAATTTCACCTATGATCCCACTGAGAGCAAAGCCACAGCTTTTGTCTTAACGATACACAATGCCTCAGTATACACCATATACCCAATCATCGCACTGGGGTTGAATCACCATGGAGCTATACTCCATCCGGTAGAGCATAGAGTGTGGGCACAACAAAACGAGAATAAATGGCAAACTGTTGATGTTGAAGCATGCATTTCACGAGACCAACAAGGATTCATTTGTGAGAGTAATACTCTCAAGGCACAAGACATTTGTCTTGACACCAACCAGAATGTTTGTCATTTTGAGATACAACCTGATGAAACCCCAGAAACTGTGCTTGTATATATTGGGAAAGGGTGTGTTTGCATGAGGTCTCCCTGTACTTTTGTATTCGTAGATGACATAGCAGTAGATATAAGTAATAACTCAAATCTTTGTGTTTGTAACTTTACTAACATCATTGGATGTGACTTCAATTATTCAGCTCCTGTTACGTCTTTTCAATTGCTACAATCTAATTACACATTGATTCGAGATTTGCTGCCTACCCCTATCGGAATGAATCTCTCACTAGTGAGGAAGTTGCTACAACACGATGAATTGAAGCGATTGTTGAAAGAGGCCCAAGAAAATGGACAAAGAACTCTGATTACTGTCCATTATGATGTTGAAGAAATACACCATGTACTGGAAAGGGTCAAGAGAGACGGTGGACATGAATGGTGGGACACCCTCTTTGGATGGTCACCAACAGCTACAGGACTTTTTAACAAGATGCTCCATCCTGTTGTTGTTCTACTAGTACTCACTGTATTGTGCTTTGCTTTGACAATTGTTTTGTATGTTAGACTTTGGATTATGATGAAACGCTTAACTCGCTTAATCACCCCACAAGAAGTATTTGCACTTGATATCCCTCGCCATAAGAGGACATGTGATATTCCCCATCAGTATTGATTATCGTGGAGCTTGAGTGACTGTAGTCACGGGGTGGATTATGTGGAATAATTACTAAATTGGCCAAGAATACAAAAATACAGCATTGTTCACACATTAAGGAAAGTCATAAAATCAAGAGGCTTCTGAGGTAGAATACAGCCGCAGCTAGCACATGAAGAATGCAACATCTGTGATTCCCTGTACAAGGTTGTTTGCGAAACTACACGAGGGATGGAACGGAACACGCTTGTTCCGTGGCCTTCCCTTGTGGCGAATAGCAGATATGGGGACGAGATGGTACTACGGAACTGATAAGCGGCCTACACGCTACCCGAGCCAACATTTCGTCTAATGTTGATGAAATGCTGTCCTTTTGTGCGAACTTTGCTCACCACAATGTACCAAAACACACCTCCATCCCGGAGGCTATCCGCCCCCGAGGTGTGAACACTCCTCCTTGAATACATTAATCATAATAAAAGTATGTATGACTAAAGTCACTCAAACTCCACTTTGAAGATAAAAAAATAATATAAAAATAGCCCAAGAGAGAGGGGATGTCAGGGAAGACACCATCGCGAAGAATTCCACCGCTGATTTCCGGGATCAGTCGACGGGCTGAGCCTCTCTTCCCCCCCATAGGGACGCCTTTGGGTAAGACTTCGATTACACCGAGCGCTTTCTCGGGGACTTAGAAATTTCTCTAGAGAATCTCTACCCTACATTTATAGCCAGGCTGTATCGTTTATAATTTTGTCGCGCGTTTGTATACTTAGCAATATCTTTATTTGCACGTGCTTTGCAGACAGTGTATTTATCACCGGCAACCCTAAAGAACCTGTATATCTGTTGTTTAAATAAACTGCACTGTTTAAGTAGCTAGTCATTCCGCTTTCTCACTGAACGCGACCAAGACTACAGAGAGGCCGTGCTAGTTCAGGAGCACGACTAGACTGAAGGTGCAGCCCACTATTAGTGTATCCAAATCGTAGTAGTTTAATATGTATTAAACGCGATTGGACTGATAGTGCTGAATTGGGCATCACTCAGAATTTAAACCTAGCCGCACCTGGCCTCCCACCTCGGTGAGGAGTGTTAGAACGCAAGGGGGTTTATCTTCTGCCAAAACCACTTGGCCCCGTTTCACGCAACAGAATTTGGCGTAGTCGGCAGGATTGCCATGGATAAACTGCTGCAAAAATATGATTGTGCCCCTTCCCAGGCTGGGAAGGAGTGGGCCCAAAAATTTTGGAAGGATGAAGAGAAAGTGGTGGAACGTATTGAAGAGTGTCGGGCTTCACAGAAGCTCAGAGCGGGGAAAGGCAAGGGTGTGATTTGTGCTGTGTTAGGCGCCTGTTTATCTTGTGCACAACAAGAAGCTAGAGAAACCCCTGCTCCTAATCTGATTTCAGCTGTAGAATATGCAACCCTGAAATCGGAGAATGAGGTGCTGAAGTCATCATTAGCCTTGCAAAAGGAGACAGGAGAAAAATTAAGAACTCAAGTCGATAAGCTTGGGAGTGAAAATCTCCAACTTAAAATGTTATTGGAAAGGGTGACTGGGCTCTTAGATAAAATGCAGCCCTCGACCCAGGTCCAACAGATTCGTAAGTTAATGTGTTATCCAAATTCCGGAACCCAGACCGGAGATTTTTTGTCTAATAGTGAGGATGACGAAGAAGATGAGGAGGAAAGGACTTTTACTTTGAAATCCCAAGTTTTTCCTTTACGTCCTCTGGTTAAAACTGAAACTGCGGTTGATGACGATGATGAAATTCACACCACTGTGCGTACCGTTCCATGGACACCAACCGAGTTAACAAAAATAAGGGAGAAATATTCGAGGCGACCAGAAGAGTCAGCTGTTGAGTACGTGTGGCGAGTTTCTTCTGAAGGGGGGGACAGAATTATGCTGAGTGAGGAAGAAGCAGGAGACTCTTGGGGACCAGGAGTGTTTTTAACCACTATGCCTGGGGATCATAATTATTCCCTAACTGCTCGAGCAGCCTATTGGGCAGGGGGTATGGATCCGCGAGAGAGGGGGGAGCCGTTAGAGATTAGAGCTACAGGCTACTCTGATCTGTTTGCGGCTGTACGGAAAGCAGCTTGTCTGCAAGCCATGTATGACAGAGAGGAATTTCGGAAATCCCCAATGTCAGCCCCTATCGACCCCGATCGATTAGCCCCTCTCATCCGTGGTCTTCCCGATTGCCTGAAACCGTTCCTTGTTCGTACTCAAGATCGTATACGAGAGGCTCGGGGTGCTCATGGGCGGGGCCGTCGTCACTACATGCCCACCTGGAATGAATATGTACAGGAAATAGATCAATATGGGCGCCGAATGGGCTGGGCCAGCCTAACTAGTGAGAAATCCTCCGAACACCCCCGAAAGGTTCACCAAGTCCGAACTCACACTCAAAACCCTAAATCGGAGGAAAGGTTTAAGCCTGATAAGGACCGGAATGAGTTGTGGCGTAAAGCCCTACAATTAGGGGTGCCCCGACAATTCTTGCACGGTGTCCCTACGGGAGACCTCCGTACACTAGTCCAATCTCTAACTAGAAAGAATAATGCGGCTGGGGAGAAAAGTCTAACCAGAGAATCCCCAAGTCGTGAGAAAATTGTGCCTTCTGCACCGGAACGTAACTTGATTGATTTGTCAGAGTCCCAGTCAAAAAACTCCTATCCCCGGGGAGGGCAGTGAGCCACCCTGTCCGGCGGGTACTAGCAATCCAATGGCTCTCTCATAAAGACTCCGAACCCGTTATTATCATTCCTGTTGGACCCCGGAAGATATTGGTAAATTTTATTATTGATACTGGAGCCCAAATGTCTGCAATCACTAACGAAACAGCACAACTTCTAGGTATAAATCCCACCCGACGCAGAGTCAACTTCACAGGAATTGATGGTGTGGTAAAAACATGCCCCACTGCAAAAATTAACCTCTGGTTGCCGGGAGAGCAGCGAATGACTAGGGCAGAAGTGTTAGTGGGTGCCTCACATTCTAACCTCCTAGGATTTGACGTGCTGCGTGGGTGAATGTGGAAATTCCCGGATGGAACTGTGTGGAGTTTTGCAGGACGCAAAAAAGGATTAGACACAGTTAAACTGGGCCTATTAGGAACATCTATACCTTTGCCTCCCTCTAAAATTACCAACGCCCGACAGTACCCACTGCCTGCAGCTGCACTTGCAGGAGCAGACGGGGTGGTATCAGATTTAGAAAAAAGAAACATCATTAAGAGGACTCACTCGCCTTATAATTCACCGGTGTGGCCAGTAAAGAAACCAACCGGGCAATGGCGTTTCACAGTAGATTACCGAAAGTTAAACGCCAACACTGCACCCCTGACCGCTGCGGTTCCGAGTATCGCTGAAATTGTGACAATGATAAAAGGAGCTGCCCATCCTTGGATGGCTGCCTTAGATGTAAAAGACATGTTTTTTATGATTCCCCTCCTTGAGCAAGACAAAGCGCAGTTTGCATTCACGTGGAAAGGAGTCCAATATACCTTTAACCGACTTCCACAAGGATACAAACATTCCCCCACCATTGCTCATAATGCTTTAGCTAAAGTGCTATCAGAGATTCCTGTTTCACAGGGATGTACGGTATACCAATATATTGACGACATCTTAATAGGGGGAGAGAGCCAAGAAAGTGTACAAGACATGATGCAAAACATCCGAAAAACATTATCAGATTTGGGATTGGAAATTCCAGACTCAAAATGTCAGGGACCCGCACAGGAAGTTAAATTCCTGGGGGTCTGGTGGATTAAGGGAGCTGCTTCTGTCCCTCAGGATACCCTGAAAAAAATAGAACATGGACAGAATCCATCCAGCGTGAAGGAGTTACAGCAAGTTCTGGGAACTTTAAGTTATTGGCGTAAACACATCCCTGGCTTTTCCATCATTGCTCGCCCCCTTTATTGTTTGCTCAAAAAAGGTAAATCCTGGGAGTGGACTGAACAACATACTAATGCACTAGAATTGCTAATAAAAGAGCTAAGGTTATTCCAACAACTTGGCCCCATACATCCAACTGACCCTGTCCATGTCGAATATATTGCCTCAGTGGGAGGAAACAGGTGAAAAAGACCATCAGCTGATCACAAATGCACTTGTTACAACCCAAAACAATGTTTCCTTGGCCCTTAGTTGTATCCAAGCCCAACTGTGGATGCAATCTATGACAGCCGCAATTATAAGGGAAGGTGAAGAAGGCACCTTGCCCACCGAAATTCGAAAAGTAATATGGGATAATGCAATTGAGTTTGAGAGAAAATTTCAATCCTGGTGGTATCTGGTTAATTTCACCTATGATCCCACTGAGAGCAAAGCCACAGCTTTTGTCTTAACGATACGCAATGCCTCAGTATACACCATATACCCAATCATCGCACTGGGGTTGAATCACCATGGAGCTATACTCCATCCGGTAGAGCATAGAGTGTGGGCACAACAAAACGAGAATAAATGGCAAACTGTTGATGTTGAAGCATGCATTTCACGAGACCAACAAGGATTCATTTGTGAGAGTAATACTCTCAAGGCACAAGACATTTGTCTTGACACCAACCAGAATGTTTGTCATTTTGAGATACAACCTGATGAAACCCCAGAAACTGTGCTTGTATATATTGGGAAAGGGTGTGTTTGCATGAGGTCTCCCTGTACTTTTGTATTCGTAGATGACATAGCAGTAGATATAAGTAATAACTCAAATCTTTGTGTTTGTAACTTTACTAACATCATTGGATGTGACTTCAATTATTCAGCTCCTGTTACGTCTTTTCAATTGCTACAATCTAATTACACATTGATTCGAGATTTGCTGCCTACCCCTATCGGAATGAATCTCTCACTAGTGAGGAAGTTGCTACAACACGATGAATTGAAGCGATTGTTGAAAGAGGCCCAAGAAAATGGACAAAGAACTCTGATTACTGTCCATTATGATGTTGAAGAAATACACCATGTACTGGAAAGGGTCAAGAGAGACGGTGGACATGAATGGTGGGACACCCTCTTTGGATGGTCACCAACAGCTACAGGACTTTTTAACAAGATGCTCCATCCTGTTGTTGTTCTACTAGTACTCACTGTATTGTGCTTTGCTTTGACAATTGTTTTGTATGTTAGACTTTGGATTATGATGAAACGCTTAACTCGCTTAATCACCCCACAAGAAGTATTTGCACTTGATATCCCTCGCCATAAGAGGACATGTGATATTCCCCATCAGTATTGATTATCGTGGAGCTTGAGTGACTGTAGTCACGGGGTGGATTATGTGGAATAATTACTAAATTGGCCAAGAATACAAAAATACAGCATTGTTCACACATTAAGGAAAGTCATAAAATCAAGAGGCTTCTGAGGTAGAATACAGCCGCAGCTAGCACATGAAGAATGCAACATCTGTGATTCCCTGTACAAGGTTGTTTGCGAAACTACACGAGGGATGGAACGGAACACGCTTGTTCCGTGGCCTTCCCTTGTGGCGAATAGCAGATATGGGGACGAGATGGTACTACGGAACTGATAAGCGGCCTACACGCTACCCGAGCCAACATTTCGTCTAATGTTGATGAAATGCTGTCCTTTTGTGCGAACTTTGCTCACCACAATGTACCAAAACACACCTCCATCCCGGAGGCTATCCGCCCCCGAGGTGTGAACACTCCTCCTTGAATACATTAATCATAATAAAAGTACGTATGACTAAAGTCACTCAAACTCCACTTTGAAGATAAAAAAATAATATAAAAATAGCCCAAGAGAGAGGGGATGTCAGGGAAGACACCATCGCGAAGAATTCCACCGCTGATTTCCGGGATCAGTCGACGGGCTGAGCCTCTCTTCCCCCCCATAGGGACGCCTTTGGGTAAGACTTCGATTACACCGAGCGCTTTCTCGGGGACTTAGAAATTTCTCTAGAGAATCTCTACCCTACATTTATAGCCAGGCTGTATCGTTTATAATTTTGTCGCGCGTTTGTATACTTAGCAATATCTTTATTTGCACGTGCTTTGCAGACAGTGTATTTATCACCGGCAACCCTAAAGAACCTGTATATCTGTTGTTTAAATAAACTGCACTGTTTAAGTAGCTAGTCATTCCGCTTTCTCACTGAACGCGACCAAGACTACAGAGAGGCCGTGCTAGTTCAGGAGCACGACTAGACTGAAGGTGCAGCCCACTATTAGTGTATCCAAATCGTAGTAGTTTAATATGTATTAAACGCGATTGGACTGATAGTGCTGAATTGGGCATCACTCAGAATTTAAACCCAGCCGCACCTGGCCTCCCACCTCGGTGAGGAGTGTTAGAACGCAAGGGGGTTTATCTTCTGCCAAAACCACTTGGCCCCGTTTCACGCAACAGAATTTGGCGTAGTCGGCAGGATTGCCATGGATAAACTGCTGCAAAAATATGATTGTGCCCCTTCCCAGGCTGGGAAGGAGTGGGCCCAAAAATTTTGGAAGGATGAAGAGAAAGTGGTGGAACGTATTGAAGAGTGTCGGGCTTCACAGAAGCTCAGAGCGGGGAAAGGCAAGGGTGTGATTTGTGCTGTGTTAGGCGCCTGTTTATCTTGTGCACAACAAGAAGCTAGAGAAACCCCTGCTCCTAATCTGATTTCAGCTGTAGAATATGCAACCCTGAAATCGGAGAATGAGGTGCTGAAGTCATCATTAGCCTTGCAAAAGGAGACAGGAGAAAAATTAAGAACTCAAGTCGATAAGCTTGGGAGTGAAAATCTCCAACTTAAAATGTTATTGGAAAGGGTGACTGGGCTCTTAGATAAAATGCAGCCCTCGACCCAGGTCCAACAGATTCGTAAGTTAATGTGTTATCCAAATTCCGGAACCCAGACCGGAGATTTTTTGTCTAATAGTGAGGATGACGAAGAAGATGAGGAGGAAAGGACTTTTACTTTGAAATCCCAAGTTTTTCCTTTACGTCCTCTGGTTAAAACTGAAACTGCGGTTGATGACGATGATGAAATTCACACCACTGTGCGTACCGTTCCATGGACACCAACCGAGTTAACAAAAATAAGGGAGAAATATTCGAGGCGACCAGAAGAGTCAGCTGTTGAGTACGTGTGGCGAGTTTCTTCTGAAGGGGGGGACAGAATTATGCTGAGTGAGGAAGAAGCAGGAGACTCTTGGGGACCAGGAGTGTTTTTAACCACTATGCCTGGGGATCATAATTATTCCCTAACTGCTCGAGCAGCCTATTGGGCAGGGGGTATGGATCCGCGAGAGAGGGGGGAGCCGTTAGAGATTAGAGCTACAGGCTACTCTGATCTGTTTGCGGCTGTACGGAAAGCAGCTTGTCTGCAAGCCATGTATGACAGAGAGGAATTTCGGAAATCCCCAATGTCAGCCCCTATCGACCCCGATCGATTAGCCCCTCTCATCCGTGGTCTTCCCGATTGCCTGAAACCGTTCCTTGTTCGTACTCAAGATCGTATACGAGAGGCTCGGGGTGCTCATGGGCGGGGCCGTCGTCACTACATGCCCACCTGGAATGAATATGTACAGGAAATAGATCAATATGGGCGCCGAATGGGCTGGGCCAGCCTAACTAGTGAGAAATCCTCCGAACACCCCCGAAAGGTTCACCAAGTCCGAACTCACACTCAAAACCCTAAATCGGAGGAAAGGTTTAAGCCTAGCCGCACCTGGCCTCCCACCTTGGTGAGGAGTGTTAGAACGCAAGGGGGTTTATCTTCTGCCAAAACCGCTTGGCCCCGTTTCACGCAACAGGGTCACAGACAGCACAGGAAGAAGGGTCATAGAAAGGACTCCCTGTGAAGTGGGTCTGGAGTCTATCCAGCACACAGGGCTGTCTACAGTGTGGGTCCAGTCAGGAGACAGAGCCACAGACAAGAATGCCCGTGACATGGTCTAGGGTTGGTTCAGGAGACAGGGCCACTGACAGGGCCACCTATGACATGGGTCCGTGGTCCATCAAGTAGGTAAAGCAGGATGCAAAGATGCAGACTTGTCCACCTATGATGGATCCATAATGCATCCAGGAGACAGGCTGGCCTACGGACGTGGGTCTGGGGTCCATCTAGGGCTGCTTATGATGTAGGTCCTGGGGTTCATCCAGCAGATAGGGCAGCCTACAAAATGGGATCAGGGTCCCTTCAGCAGACAGGGCCACAGACAGGACAGGAATAAGGGATGCAGAAAGGGCTGCCTATGATATGGGTCAGGGGTGCATCCAGCAGACAGGAATGTAGAGAGGGCCAGCAGCAGGACTGCAGAGAGGGTAGCCCATGACATAGATCCATGGTGCATCCAAAATATAGGGCAGTCTACAAATGGGCCTGAGGTCTAGTCAGCAAATAGAGTCACAGACAAGGACATCCACAATGTGGTCCAATGTACATCCAGGCAACAGAGCCTCTCATAGGGTCACCTATGATATGGGTCCAAGGTTCATTCAGGGAACAGGGGCCACCCATGACATGGTTCCAGAACAAATCTAGGGGACAGGGATGCCTGAAAAGTGTGTTTGGGGAACATGCAGCAGACAGGGCTGCCTATGAGGTGGGGCCAGGGTCCATCCAAGCTCCAGGGTAAAAGACAGTGTGCTTATCACATGTCCATTCAGGAGACAAGGCCCCCTGTGACATGGGTCTGGGGTCACAGACAGGGATGTCTATTAAATGAGTCTGAGGTTTATCCAGGAGACAAGTTCACCTGTAACACGGGTTCAGAGCCCATCAAGCAGATAGGGCAGGATGCAGGGCCACAGAAAGGGCCACCTACAACAAAGCTCCGTGGTGCATCCAGCAGATAGAGTCCCCTATGATATGGGTCTGGGGCCCATCCAGGAGACAGGACCATCTATGATGTGGGTCCAGAGTTCATCCAGCAGAAAGGGCCAAATATTAACATGGGTCCAGGGTCCTTCCAGCAGACAGGACCACAGACAGGACAGGAATCAAGGGTGCAGACAGGGCTACTCATGACTTGGGTGCAGGGCACATCCAGTAGACAGTCACCTGTGATGTGGGGCCTGGGTCCTTTCAGGAGACAGAGTCACAGACAAGGACACCCATGATGTGGTCCAAGGTACATCCAGGCACAAGGTACCTATGATATGGGTCCATCTAGGAGACAGGGTGTCACAATCCAATACTCTTTGACCAGTTTTTTTAGATATTCTACACATGGAGGGTTTGGTGTTTAATGCAAAGCTATTTGAAGTTTTTTGAAATTACATGGGATTTTGATTTAGCCCAGTGATACAGGAATGCACTTAAATTACAATATAAGTACAGATTACACTTAGCAGAGTAAAGCAATTGCAATATACAGTTGAATCGCAATATAAATTTGAATGTCATTACCAGTCTATAGAATGTGCTCACTATCACAACACTGAGCATTCCCAGCCACTGGGAAGTAATATGTGGGTTGAAGCCAGCTCAAGCCCACAGCTCTCTCTTCAGAGATCCTTCGTTCATTCGTTTTTCTTTTCTTTTTTTTTAATAATTTGTATTGGGCTGAGCCACACATATACTTCTCATACTGGTCTGACTGAGTTGTGTATAGCCACGTAGTTTCCAATCTGTGCCCCATCTCTTATCGGTTCAAGCCTCTCTACTCCTCTACCACCACATCCTGTGTCTTCTCAAGGCCACTGCTAGCATACCAGGCCCATATCTCATCATGTTAGAGTTGTAAATATCTCATTCTGTATAGAATAAACACTTGTTACTGCTAATTATATAAACCAGAACAAATTAGCCATAGACACCTGGTCAACTAGAAAAATTACTGTTACAGTTCAACCAAGAAAAACAAAGATTAACAGCTGAAGATAACTATCCATCAAGATCTATGATGGGGAACATAGTTGTTCCTTCATCATCCTCTGAGTCTGATAGAGTGAGTCATACATACCTGGACCTCAAGGCTAGCAGCTACCACTGAGCAAGGTTCTTCTGGAACCTTTTATTTGCCTCAGAGATTATGTTGTTTGCATTGTGACTTTATCAGCCACTAGTTGCAGGTGGAGTTGCAGCAGGCAAAGTCACTTGCTTAGAAAATGACCAGGCTATACAGAAAAGTGTAAAACAATAAGCTAAATACCTGTTATAGCTGCACGAGTAAAAGATACTATTGATTAAAGTCATAGGATATTATCAGCTCTAATACACGCACAACGCATGTTATTTTAACAATAAGTTTACCCCTAAAACTAGTGTTGTCTTGCTCTGGGTCTGCATTTCCTTAGGCCAGGGATGGATAGGGATGTCTGAGGAGGACCCTGTCAGCTCATCTGCCTTTTGATCCTGGTCAGTGTGTTCCAGTTCCCATTTGTCACTGAGTCCAGCCTGGAACTTCCCCAGTGCCTGCCAGTGACATCTCCCTGGGAGCTTGATATGGTTTTGTATATATTTGTATATATTGTATCTATTTCATTATTTCCTTTTTATTTTATTATTAATATTTCATTAAAGCAGTTTAGTTCTTTCTAAACTCATAAATCTCCTTATCTCTCTTTCTCTCCTTGGAGTGAGAGGTGGGGGAGAGCCGGGTATCTGCTGGAAATATAACACAGCAGAGAGCAGGCAGGCTAGGAGGTTCCTTGAGTGCATGGAAGATAACTTCCTGACACAACTGGTAGGTGAGCCTACCAGGGGAGGTGCCTCGCTAGACCTACTGCTCACAAACAGAGAAGGACTCGTGGGAGATGTGGTGGTCGGAGGCCGTCTTGGGTTTAGTGATCATGAAATGGTCAAGTTTTCAATTCGTAGTGATGTAAGGAGGGGGGTTAGCAAAACCTCCACCTTGGACTTCCGGAGGGCGGACTTTGGCATGTTCAGAACACTGGTTGAGAGAGTCCCTTGGGAGACAGTCCTGAAGGGCAAAGGGGTCCAGGAAGGCTGGACACTCTTCAAGAAGGAAATCTTAAAGGCCCAGGAGCAGGCTGTCCCCAAGTGTTGCAAGTCTAAAGGGTGGGGAAAATGGCCAGTCTGGATGAACAAGGAACTTCTGATGGGACTTAGGAATAAAAGGAGGGTTTACCACCTTTGGAAGAAGGGACAGGCAACTCAGGAGGAGTACAGAGATCTTGTTAGGTTATGCAGAGAGAAAATTTGGAAGGCAAAAGCCCAGCCGGAGCTCAACTTGGCCACAAACCTTAAGGAGAACAAAAAAAGTTTTTATAAATACATCAACAAAAAGAGAGCCAGGGAGAATCTCCATCCCTTACTGGATGCAGGGGGGAAAGTTGCAACCAAGGACGAGGAGAAGGCTGAGATACTTAATGCCTTCTTTGCCTCCATCTTCAATAGTCACACCAGCTATCCCCAGGGTGTTCAGCCTCCTGAGCTGGAAGATAAGGATGGAGAGCAGAACAACCCACCCATAATCCAGGAGGAAGTAGTCAACGATCTGCTTCTGCACCTAGACGCACATAAGTCTATGGGGCCGGATGGGATTCACCCAAGAGTACTCAGGGAGCTGGCGGGAGAGCTCACCAAGCCTCTCTCCATCATTGATCAACAATCCTGGTCAACAGGGCAGGCACCAGATGACTGGAGGGTGGCTACTGTGACGCCCATCTACAAGAAGGGTCGGAAGGAGGATCCGGGGAACTACAGGCCTGTCAGCCTGACCTCGGTACCAGGAAAGATCATGGAGAGGATCATCTTGAGTGAGCTCTCAGGGCAAGTGCAGGGCAGCCAAGGGATCAGGGCCAGACAGCATGGGTTTAGGAAAGGGAGGTCCTGCTTAACCAACCTGATCTCTTTCTATGACCATGTGACCCGCCTTCTGGAGGCAGGGAAGGCTGTGGACGTTGTCTCTCTGGACTTTGGTAAGGCCTTTGACACCGTCCCCCACAGCATTCTCCTGGAGAAGCTGGCAAATCATGGCATAGACAAGTGTACTCTTCGCTGGGTTAAAAACTGGCTGGATGGCCGTGCCCAGAGAGTTGTGATTAATGGGGTGAAATCCTCTTGGTGGCCGGTCACCAGTGGTGTCCGTCAGGGCTCAGTCTTGGGGCCGGTTTTGTTTAATATCTTTATCAATGATCTGGATGAGGGGGTTGAGCGCGCCCTCAGTAAGCGTGCAGACGACACCAAGCTAGGTGGGAGAGTTGATCTGCTTGAGGGTAGGGAGGCTCTACAGAGGGACCTGGACAGGCTGGATCGATGGGCCAAGGCCAACTGTATGAGGTTTAATAAGGCCAAGTGCCGGGTCCTGCATTTCGGTCCCAACAACCCCAAGCAACGCTACAGGCTTGGGGAAGAGTGGCTGCTGGAAAGCTGCCCAGCAGAAAAGGACCTGGGGGTGCTGGTGGACGGCCAGCTTAACATGAGCCAGCAGTGTGCCCAGGTGGCCAAGGAGGCCAACAGCATTCTGGCTTGTATCAGGAATAGCGTGGCCAGCAGGAGTAGGGAAGTGATCGTGCCTCTGTACTCGGCACTGGTGAGGCCTCTCCTCGAGTGCTGTGTTCAGTTCTGGGCCCCTCTGTACAAGAGGGACATTGAGGTGGTGGAGCGTGTCCAGAGGAGAGCTACCAGGCTGGTGAGGGGTCTGGAGACCAGGTCATATGAGGAGAGGCTGAGGGAGCTGGGCATGTTTAGCTTGGAGAAGAGGAGGCTGAGGGGAGACCTCATTGCCCTCTACAGCTACCTGAAAGGAGGTTGGAGAGAGGTGGGTGTTGGCCTCTTCTCCCAAGTGAATAATGACAGGACCAGAGGAAATGGTCTGAAGTTGCGGCAGGGGAGGTTTAGATCAGACATTAGGAAGAATTCCTTTACTGAAAGAGTGGTCAGGCACTGGAACAGCCTGCCCAGGGAGGTGGTTGAGTCACCATCCCTAGAGGTATTTAAGAAACGTCTAGATGTGGCACTTCAGGGCATGCTCTAGTGGCAGAGATTGTAGGTTTTTTGTTTGTGGGGTGTGGTGTTTGTTTTTTTTTTGTCTGTGTATGGTTGGACTTGATGATCTCAAAGGTCCGTTCCAACCATGAAGATTCTATGATTCTATCTGTCATCTTGTCATTGACCAACCTGGCCGAAACCACAATACCATGTCACCATAGAACTTGCCCAAGATGGTGCCCATCTGTATATTGTGGATCTCCCTGGATGTCCTGACATTTCATGGGCCCATGAAGCTACAAAGAGCTCACCCCTATGCTCCCAGTCCAGGTCCACCTGAGACACTTCAGTTTTGACAGCCTTGTCTACCTGATCCTTGTTTTAATGTTCTTTGTTGGCACTGTCCTTGGGTACATGAGCATTTACATGACATATTTTTACAACCAGGTTCTCTAACTGGGCAGCAATATCTTTTCACAATGCGGCAACCCAGATGGGTTTACCTCTGCCCTGCCAGTTGGTGTGCATCCATTTCTGTAGCCACCCCTACAGGGAATTTGCCACCATCCATGAGTCAGTACAGAATCCTGGCCACTTTTCTCGTTCAGCAATCTCTAGGGCCAGTTGGATGGATTTCACTTCTGCAAACTGACTCGATTCACCTTCTCCTTCAAGGACTTCAATGACTTGTCATATGGGACTCCACACAGCAGCTTTCCACTCCTGATGGTTTCCTACCACACGACAGGATCCATCGATAAACAGCACAGTACCTTTCACCTTCTGATAACTCATATTGTGGGGCCTCTTGGGCACAAGTCACCTCCTTGGGCAATGCTCTGAAATCTCTGCCTTCTGGACAGTCCACGATTTCTTCCAGGATTCCTGGATTTCCTATTGGAGCCCATTGTGTTAGCAACACTACCCATTTACTCCACCTAGCATTGGTTGCATGATGTGTAGACAGGACTCTTCCTTTGAACGGCTTTCTTGCCTTCACCCTTGACAAAAGCCGCCTCCAGAGACTGTGGATTGCTGCCTCTTTCAATTCCTCTGTCAATTCCCCAGTCCCTAGTGAGGGATCCTAGCTGCTGGACTTCTTTACCTTCTAAGTCCAGACTGTTGGCCCTACTATCACAGCATCAGAGCAGACAGGCAGCAATCTGCTCACGTGGCTGGTGGCTGTAATCTTTCTGCATATCTTGAAGTTTACCCAGGGTTAGGGACCAGTTATGTTCTGCCTCTTGGGTGATTTCTCTCACTACTTCTCATTTCTTTGACAAAGGACCATGCCCCAATACAGTGTTAGGAGCTTCTGGATTTCATTGGGGTGGGCAAGGCACCCTTCCGTCAGGTGGCGCATCAATTTACCAGGGTTACTTGCCTGTTCAGGTGTAAAATCCCATGCATGGTGATAACCACCCTAGGCACCTGCCCAGATCCTTCCACACACCCTGCCACCTAGGGACCAGCCACTTCAGGGCATGTTTCAGTATCACCTCACCAACAAGTTGTCTCCTTTTATGCCAAGATGGCACCAGATTCCATAAACCCGACAATAAGCCAATGGTGTTAGAAAGATCAAACAGCTTATATAAGGATGGGCAAGAACCTCGTGAGCCTGCACAACACAACTATCCACATCAGTCCCGAAGGAGAAGAGGGAGGTGTATTCCTTGATTCTCTCTTCAAGGTAGCTCACCCAGCACAGCAAGAGCATCAATGCCAGGGCCAAGTGCATAGCCATTGTTTGTATCAAAATGTTCCCAAGGCCCATCAAAATAGAGATAAGCAGTGTAGCGAGCAGCAAGACCTGAAAGCAGTCACTAACAAGCTGTAGCCTCTGTTATACAGTGAAGCAAGCAAACTTGGTAACCCACGCAGAAGCCTGACAATTAATAACTACTACAGCCATAGCATGCTCAATTCAAAACTGATGTCTCAAGCCCCATGTTGGACATCAACAAGAACTCAATAATTCGTTAGTGATCTCCCTGTCATTATCTTGATCCATGAGCTTTTTCATCTTATTTTCTCCTTCTGTCCAGTTGAGGAGGGGGAGTGAGAGAGCGGCTTGGTAGGCACCTGGCAGCCAGCCAAGGTCAACCCACCACAGTCCTTTCTCTCACAGTCCTCCGAAAGGTGTAAGGGGCTGGGGAATGGGGGTTGTGGTCAGTTCATAACACTTCATCTCTGCCACTCCTTCCTCCTCACTTTTCTTTTGTTCCAGCATAGGGTCCTTCCCATGGGATACAGTCCTTCACAAATTGCTCCAGTGTGGGTCCTTCCCACAGGCTGCAGTTCTTCAAGACATAGGGGAAGCTCCTGATCTCTTCTCACAGAGGCCACCTCTGTAGACCTCCTGCTACCAAAACCTTGTCACATAAACCCAATACAGATGTCCATGATGTGGGTCCAAGGCCCATTCAGGGGACAGGGCCCCATGTATACATGGCCAGCCACATAGGGAAACACAGACGCACAGAGCACTCACACAAATACAAACAGCACCAATAGCCTCATCCTGTTCCCCTTCCAGTAGTTCAAGATGAAAGTCCACTAGTGGGAATAAATATACATATATGTACAATGTGGATCCCTCCAGCAGTTGGGTTTAGACACTCAGTGTGCTCAGTAGCTGGTCCTTGGATCCCCTGGTCTCCTCAGTTGCTGGCATCTGGACATAGGAGCTCCTGAGTCTTGCAGCCCTGCTCCAGTTGCTGGTACAGACCGCCTCACTCATGCAAACACACACAGACCTGTCTGGAACTCCCTTGGTCCCCCAGGAGCCAATTCCCCATTGTCTTGTCCTTAGAGATTTACACATCTGGCTCCCAGGCCATTTCACCTACTCATTGGCTAGTCTGTCTTGATATTTGCTAGCGATCACACACTCACTCACACACCTGCACTCACTCCAGTCACTGGCACTATGAACAAATGCCCTATTTGCAGCCACAGCATGGGTGGTCCGGGGATCCGGCCCTAGCTCAGGCCTCCCTGGGCTCTAGCTCCAGATTAGGTGGCTCTGGAGCCCAAATCTGCCTGAGTGGGGGATGGAGCCAAGAGAAGCACAAACCTGGGCTAGAAAAGAGGTCTCCTCGATCTGGGGTTGGAGGTTAGACCTGCCTGAGCCAAGGCACCAGCATGGGCTGGTGAGCATCTCGAACTGGGGCAGGAGCCCAAAGCCACTTCAGCTAGGGCTGTATCCCAGAGCTGCCTGAGCAGGGAAGGAGTCCAGAGCTACCAAAGTTGGGGCTGGAGACAGAGCACCCGTTCCAGGGGTGGAGCCCAGAGCTGGAGCCCAGAGACACCCAAGCTGGGTTTGGAGCCCAGAGATGCTGAAGCAGGGGCAGAAGCCCAGAGATGCTTGAGCAGGGTCTCGAGTCCAGATCAACCTGAACCAGGGCTGAAGTTCAGAGATGACTAAGTGGGGGCAAATAAGCAGCCCCCTGTGTAAGGGATAATAGGGGATGGTCCAAGTGAGACATGACAGAAAATTACTAGTTGAACCAAACCCAGTATAGGTGCCGAGAAAAAGGAACTCAGTACTGTTGCTGCAAAAACTATGTGCGTATCCATGAGAACCTGACCTTCAAAGAAGAAAACAACAAGAAGGGAGTGCAACAATGTGGTCGCGTATCAGAAAGCCGCTGTTAGCAAAGCCAGATCATGAGCCTGGTGGGGCTCGCTGCATGCACTGGCCATGTGTGCAGCAACTCTAGCCTGTACTTTTCCACTCAATCCGGTGCAGGATATAAGGGGGCTGTCTCAGGGCAGAGAGAGAGACATGAGCGCAATTTGAAGCTACATGGGATGCCCTGAAGGCACTGTGCCTACCTCCCTCGGCCGTAGTGATGTGGCTCATCGTTATCCTGCTGCTCGGTGGTGCTACTATGATCTATGGGGTGGTAAGACTCTCTTAAGTAACTTTTGGGAAATTTGGGAACTGCTTAGCAAGGCTTCACAATAAAGCAGAGTTAACTTTTTTTTCTTTGTGTGGGCTCTGGTTTGTACATTGGAATCTCTCTAAAAAGAACCGGCTATACCCCCCAAGTGGGGGCTGGAGCCCAGAGCCACCTGAAGCAGGGCTGAATCTCAGAGTGGCTCAAGCAAGGGCTAAAGTCCAGAGCTGCCCAAGCTGAGGCTTGAGCCCAGAGCTCCCAATTGACGCTGGATGCCAGAGCATCCCAAGCAGTGGCTGGAGTACAGAGCTATTTGAGCCAGGTCTGGAGCCCATACCCACCTGAGTGGGGGAAGATAAACAGCCACCTGAGTGGGTGCTGGAGCCCAGGGCTTACCAAGATAGTGCAGGAGCCAAGAACCATCTGAAATTGGGGCTTAAGGCCAGAGCTTCCCGAGTGTGGACTGTAGCCAAGAGGTTCCCAAGCAGAGGCAGGAGTTCAGAGGTGCCAGAGCCAGGTTTAGAGCGCAAAGATTTCTGATTGGAAGCTGAAGCCCAGAGCTGCTTGAGCAGGGAAGGAGTCCAGAGCCACCCAAGCTGGGGCTGGAGCACAAAGCCACCCAAATAGTAGTACAATCTAAAGCGACCTGAGACAGGGCTGGAGCCCAGAGCTGCCCAAGCCGAGGCTGGAGCACAGAGCTGCCCAAGATGGGGCAGGAGCCCAAATCCGGGGCAGGAGCCCAAATCCAGGGCAAGAGGCCAGAGGCACCTTAGCCAGGACAGCATCCCAGAGGTCCCCAAGCAGGGACTGGAGCCCAGAGTGTCCTGAAGCGGGTCTAAAGTCCAGAGCCACCTGAGCAAGGGCTTGGAGCCCAGAGCTGGGGCCAGAGGCGCTCCAGCTGGGACAGGAGCCCAGAGATGTCTGAGCCAGGACAGGAGCCCAAAGATGTCTGAGCCAGGACAGGAGCCCAGAGCCACCCGAGCAGTGGCTTGAATTTAGATCTGCCTGAGCAGTGACTGGAGCCCAGAGCTGCCTGAGCAGGGGCAGATAAGCAGCCTCCTGAGTGGGGATTGGAGCCCAGAGCCACCCAAGTGGGGGCTTGCACCCAGAGCCACCCAAGAAGATCTGGATGCCAAAGCAGCTGAGCAGTGACTGGAGCCTAGAGCTGCCTAAGCCAAAGCAGGAGTCCAGAGCTGACTGATCTGTTACAGGAGGCAACAGCCACCTGAAATAGGACTGGATGCCAGAGCTGCCTGAGCAGCCAGATGAGTCCAGAGCCACTTGAGCCTGGGGCTGCAGTACAGAGCTATTCAAGGTGGCACCTACACCAGGGGTGCCTGTGCTGTGGCTGGAGTCTACAGGTGCATGAGCTGGGGCAGGAGCCCAGCGATGTCCAAGTGGGGGCAGATAAACAGCTGATAGGCAGAATCCAGAGCTGCCCAAGATGGAGCCAATGCCAGAGTTGTCCGAGTTAGGGCAGGAGCCTAGAGCTGCTTGATGTGGGACTTGAGCCCAGATCCATGTGAGCAGTGGCAGATAAACGGCCTCCTGAGCTGGGGTAGGAGCCCAGAGAGACCCGAGCAGGTACAGATAAACAGTCACCCAAGCTGGAGCTGGAGCCCAGAGCTGCCCAAGATGGAGCTGATGCCAGAGCCATCCCAGTCAGGGCTGTGCTGTGGCTCAAGCCCACACCTGACTGTGGCTCAAGCCCACACCTGACTGTGGCTCAAGCCCAGAGAAACCTGAGCGGTGGCTGGATGTCGTTGCAGCCTGAGCCAGGCCTGAAGCCCAGAGCTAACTGAGCTGGGGCTGTAGTGCAGAGCTGCCTGAGTGGGAGCTGAGCCCAGAGCTGCCTGAGCAGGTCTGGAGGCCATGTCTGCATGAGTAGGTGCTGGAGCTCACCATCGCCTGAGCCAAGGCTGGAACCCACAGCTGCCCAAGCCAGGGCTGGAGTCGAGGTCTGCCTGAGCCTGGGCTGGAGGCCAGAGCTGCCTGAGCCAGAGATGGAGGACAGAACTGGGGCTGGGAGCTGCAGGTGCCCAAGCCAGAGCTGGAGCCCAGACCTGCCTGAACCAAGGCCTGAGCCGCAACCACCCCTACAAGACCAGAGGAGAGTCACCTGAGCATGGAATGAGCCCAGCACAGCCCAAGTGAGTGCTGGAGCCCAGAGCTGTCCAAACCAGGGCTGGAGCCCTAATCCAACTGAGATGGGGCTGGAACACAGAGACACCCAAGCTGGGGCTGGAGCCGTGGTCTACCTGAGCCAGTGTTGAAGCCAAGAGCTGCCTATGTGAGGGCAGAGAAAAGCATTTCCTGAGCATGGCATGAGCCCAGACCAGACCCATCTGGGGCTGGAGACCAGAGCCATACAAGGTGTTCTAGATCACAAATCTGCCCAAGCCAGGGTTGGAGCCCAAATCTACCGAAGTTAGGGCTGGAGCCAAGAGCTGCCTGAGACAAGGTCTGCCCGAGCGAGGGATGAAGGCCAGAGATACCTGAGCAAGGGCAGAAGAAAAAACTGCCGAAGTGGAGCTGGCATCCAGAGAGGCCTGATCCAGGGTTGGAGGTCATAGCCACCCAAGCTGGTTCTGGAGTCCAGAATTGCTCCAGACAGGGCAGAAAAAAGAGCTGCCCAAGCCTGGAAAGAGGAAAGAGCCGCCAGATTCAGGGCCAGTGCCCAGAGCAGGCTGAGTGGGGGCTGGAACCCAGACACACCCTGGCCAGGGCTGGAGACCAGAGCCACATAAGCTGGGCTAGAGCCAAGGTCTGACCTGCTGGAGGTCAGAGACTCCTGAGCTGGGGCTGGATGACAGAGCTGTCTGAGGGAGGGCAGAGGAAACAGCTACCTGAGCCAGAGCTGGAGCCCAGAGCCACCCCAGCTGAGGCTGGAGGGCAGAGACACCTGAGCTAGAGCAGGAGCTGAGGTTTGCCCAAGAAAGGGCTAGATCCAAGAGCTGCCTGAGTGAGCGCAGAGGAAAGCATTGCCTGAGCATGGCATGAGTTCAGACATGCCCCAGCTGGGGCTGGAGACCAGCGGCACCTGAGAGGGGCTGGATCACAAATCCACCTGAGCCAGGGCTGGAACCCAAATCTGCCTGAGTTGGGGCTGGAGGCCAGAGCTGCCCAAGTCTTGGTGGGAGCCAGGAGTTGTCGGAGCCAGGGTTGGAGGCCAGAGCTAGGGATGGGGCTCACAGGTGGCCAAGCCATGGCTGTAGCCCAGAGCCACCCAAACCGGGTCTGGAGCACAGAGCAGCCCATGCTTTGAATTGTAACCAAAGTCATCCGAGCCGGGACTGGAACCCCAAGTGGCCTGAGACAGGGCTGGAGCCCAGAGCTGCATGAGCTGAGGCTAGAGCCAAGGTCTGCCCCAGTCAGAGCAGACGAAAGAGCCCTCTGAGTTGGGCTTGTAGGCCAGAGCTGCTGGAGATGGAGATGGAGCCTAGGCCCCCCTGAGCGGTGTAGGAGCTCCAAGCTGCCCATGCTGTGGCTTGTGACCAGAGCAGCCCAAGCTGGGGCTGGAACCCAGAGTGGCCCAAGCCAGAGCATGAGCCTAAGCGGGCCTAGAGCCCATAGTGACCTGTGACAGGAATGGAGCCCAGAGCTGCATGAGCTCGGTCTTCAAACTAGTGTTCCAAACTGGGGCTGGAGTCCACAGTGACCTGAGCTGGGGCATGAGCTCAGAGCTGCCTGAGCCAGGGCTAGAGCCAAGATCTGCCTGAGCTGAGGTGGGAGGCCAGAGATGCCTGAACAAGGGCAGAGGAAAGCTGCCCGAGCAGAGATGGAGGTCAGAGTCACCCAAGCTGGGTCTGGAACCCAGATCTGCCCAAGCAGGGGCTGGAGCCCAGAGCCACCTGAGTGGGGGGTGAAACATAGAGCCACCCTTGCCAGGGCTGGAGCCCAGGGCCACCCGAGCTGGGACTGGAGCCCAGGGCCACCAAGTGGGGGCAAGAGAAGCACCTGAGAGAAGTGTGTGAGTGGAATTAGAGCCAAGAGCAGGGATGGAGCAAAGGGCCATCCAAGCAAGGGGATAGACAAACACCAGAGCAAAGAATCAACCAAGTGAGGGCAAGAAGAGCCACTCAAGTGGGGGCAAGAGAAGCACCAGAGAGAAGAGCTGCCCAAACAGGGGCAGGAGCAAAGGGCTGCCCGAGCAGGGGCAGAGCCAAGAACCACCTAAGCAAGGGCTGGAGCAAAGAGACGCCCAAGTGTCAAGCAAAAGAGACACTGGAGAGAAGAGTCTTGTCAGCAGGGCCAGAGCCAAGAGCTGCTTGAGCAGAGGATGGAGGAAAGGGCCGCATGAGCAGGGGCAAAGCCAAGAGCCATCTGAGTGGGGCTAGAGCCAAAAGCTGCGTGAGCAGGAGAAGGAGACAAGAGACACCTGAGCCAAGGTCAGAGCCAAGAGCTGACCAAGCATGATCAAGAGACACTGGAATGAAACGATGCCCAAGTGCATGCAAGGGAGATACGGGAGAGAAGAGGCACGCAAGCAAGGGGGGAGCAAAGAGGTGTCTGCACAGGGGCAAGAGCAATACCTTAGCAAGGAGATGCTCAAGCATGGGTATCGTGGTTTAACCCCAGCCAGCAACTAGGACCACGCAGCCACTCGCTCACTCCCCCCCCCCCCACACCTAGTAGGGTAGGGAGAAGAGGGAGAAAAGGAGGGGGAAAAAAAACCCTTGTGGGCTGAGATAAAGACAGTTTAATAGAACAGTAACAGAAGAGGAAAATTAAATAAATAATAATAATAATGGTAAAAGAATATACAAAATAAAGTGATACAACACAAGTTGCTCTCACCACCCAGTAAATTGGTTGCCCAGTCCATCCTGAACAGTGATCATGGATTCCTGCCCCCCGGCCAACCCCCATTTATATACTGAGCATGACATCTATGGTATGGAATATTCCGTTGGCCAGCTTGTCCTGTTTATGCTCCCTTTTAGCTTCTATGGGAAGCTGAAAAAGTCCTTGATTAATGTAAACATTACTTAGCAACAACTAAAACAATATGTGTTATCAACATTATTCTCATACTAAATCCAAAACACAGCAGCTACTAGAAAGAAAATTAACTCTATCCCAGCTGAAACAAGGACAGGGGGCAAGAGAGACACCAGACAAAAGACCCACTGGAGCAGGGGGTAGAGAAAAGGGCTGCCTGAGCAAAGGATGGAGACAAGAGCCAGACAAGCAGGGGGAGAGACAAGAGTTGCCAAAGCAATGGCTGAAGCAAAGAGATTCCTGAGCAAGGGGCAAGAGAGACACCAGAGAGAAGATGTGTGTCAGCGGGGCTAGAGCCAAGAGCCACCCGAGCAGGGAATGGAGGAAAGGGCCACCTGAGCAGGGGCTAGAGCCAAGAACCGCCTGGTCATGTGTGAAAGTGACACCTGCCAGATTGTGGGTAAGAGAGACACTGAAGACAAGATGTGCCTGAGTGGGGGCTAGAGCCAAAAAGTGCCCAAGCAGGGGCTGGAGCATACAGCCACCTGAGCTGGAGCAAGAGACACTGGAGCAAAGAAATACCGAAGTACAGGAAAAAGAAACATAGGGAAAAAGAGCTGCTTGAGCAGGGGCAAGAGAGACACCAGACAGAAGAGGCGCCTAAGTGAGGGTAGAGCCAAGAGACACCCAAGCAGGGACAGAGCAAAGTGCTCCCCAAATGGTGCTGCAGCATGGAGCTGCCCAAGCAGGGAAAAGAGAGACACTGAGGGGAAGAACAGCCTGAGCAGAGGCTTGAGCCCAGAGCTGCCTGAGTAAGGGAAGAGGAAAGAGTTGCCCAAATGGGGGCTGGAGACCAGTGTCCTAAGCCAGGCTGGAGACCACAGCTGCCCAAGCATGGCAGGAGCACAGATCTGCCCAAGTCGGGGCTAGAAGCCAGACCTGCTCCAGCTGAGTCTGGAAGCCAGAACTGCCCAAGCTAGGGCTGGAGCCTAGAGCTGCCCGAGCAGGGGCAGATAAAAGAGCTGCCCAAGCCAGAGATGGAGCCCAGAGCCAATGAAGACAGGGCTGGAGGCCACAGCTGCCTGAGTGGGGTGGAAACCCAGAGCCACCAAACGTGGGGGCTAGAGCCCAGAGCCATCCAGAGCTGGAGCTGGTGCCAAGAGCCACCTGAGCAGAGACTGCTGCCAAGAGCTGCCAAGCTGGGCCTGTTTCCCAGAGCTGCTTGAGCTTGTGCAGTACCTCAGAGCTACCCAGAGAAGTAACTGGAGCCAAGAGCCTCCCAGAGTCTCAGCTGGAGCCAAGAGCCACCGGGGGGGGGGGGGGCAACAGAGACACCAGAGTGAGGAGACACCCAAGGAGAGGCAAGAGAGACTTTGGAACAGAGGGCCACTCAAGCAGCACTGAAGCAAAGGGCTGCCCAAGCAGGGGCCAGAGCAAAAGGTGGCCGCCTGAGCAATGGCAGAGTGAAGAGCTACTTGAGCAGGGCTGGATCATGGAGCCACCCAAACAGAGGCAAGAGATAAACCGGAGCAAGGACACACCTGAGTGGGGTTGGTGCCAAGAGCCACTCAAGGGGGGCTGGAACCAATAGCAGCCCAAGCACGGGCAGATCCAATAGCAGCCAGAGTAGGTGCCTGAGTGGGGCTGGAGCCAAGAGTCACCAGAGCAGAGGCTAGAGCCAAGAGAGACACTGGAGAAAAGACCTGCCCAAGCAGGGGCAGAAGCAAAAGACCTCTCAAGTAGGGGCAGAGCCAAGGGCTGCCAGAGCAAGGCAAGGAGCAAATGGCTGCTTGAACAAAAGATGGAGCCAAGTGATGACCAAGCAGAAAATGCCCAAGTGCGGGCAAGAGAGACACCGGAACCAAGAGGCACCTGAGTAGGATCTGGAGCAAACAGGCACCTGAGCCAGGGAGCAGCAAAATAGGCACCCTTGCAGGGCCAAGAGATGTGGTGTATGAAGGCACGGACTCTGGCTGTGATAATCACGAAATTGTTTATTGCTTCTCAGGCCTCGGCTTTTATACTCAAGCTCTAAAACTTTCCATGCACCTGCTAGGCAAGTAAACACATATTTCAGATCACTAACCCAGTTGCCTTATTCAGTTCCCACCAAGATAAGCACGCGAAGCTGTTTTCTTGTTTCATGTTGGACCAATTCCTCTTCGTTCCATCCGTATCGACATCTGTGTTCCTGTTTCTGTGTGCTCTGCTCACTGTGTCTTTGGCCGTACGCAGGCCTCTGCTCGTAGATCTGCCACATCTCCCCCTTTTTTTTTTTAACACCAGACCATTTATTAACAAGGTTGCCATGACTTGTGCTTCTACTTGTTGTGACGCTCTTAGCAGGTTATATACTAAACACAATTAAAAACAGAATCAAAAAGAACCCTGCTAAGACAATAAATACCCAGATTCCTAAATTTAGCCCAGAAAGCCAATTTCTTTGGATTTACCCACGAGAAATCCTTTTGTAAAATTTCAAATGCATTGTGGTTCATTAAGTCTTGAATCTTTAGTATTTGAGCTTTTAGCTGATCATGTAAAGGACGAATATTTTGTTGCAACGACATGTCAAAAGCACCTTGGAGATGGAATTTAACCATTTCCCAGCCACGTAGCGACGTATTCCGGGGAGAGATGTAACACAAAGTCTTCAAGAGTTGTACTCCCAGTCACAATACAAAGACGTGTTTTTAATGCATTTTGCCACTCCCCTATCCATATTACTGCTGCTTCTAAAGCTTGTAATCTGGCTAATATTTCTTCATCTATACGTTCTTGCATATCTAATTCTTCAGCTACATTAGATAAAGGTTCTCTTACAACCTTAGCAATCTGGAGAGATTCAGTAAACACAACAACGGCTACAGAAGCTGAAGCTAAAATAACAATTGCAGATACTATTGCAAAAATCATGAGAAGTACAAATCATTACAGAATCTTCTTGCTCACAACTTCTATTTGTTGTAGTATTATCTATGGTTAGCTTATGAAGACTTCTGTTTACAAATACAAATCCCATTCGCCAGCCCTCAGTATATAACCCAATATACAAAAGAATCTACATGAGACAGAAAAGAGATAAGCATTAAAAATGGAAAGATTAATAAAAATACCCATCCTTAGGTATGCCTGCTTTTACTCATTGATCGGCTCGACTGGTTCCAGGCCTTCCTTTTCCTGTACTGGACTCGGCTGATGAGCCGGCTTAACGAATTTGGCAGGAATCCAGTATGGACCTGAGGATAAAGACACACAAGCATACCCTCGACCCCATGTTATCAGGGGGACTGGTCCTTCCCAGTGCTCCGATTCAAGGTGCTTATAATACACCTTTGGTTGTTCAGGCCATTCAACAGTTCTTACCAAATGTCGCTCTACTGCTTTGGATGACAAAGAAGACATGTTTAGAAAATTTGAAACATAAGTTGCTTTATACAATCACTCTTGAGGTGTCATACCTACGGGATTCCCCCTTTTTTGTTTAGCAAGCATGGTTTTTAAAGTATGATGCATACACTCCACAATTGCTTGCCCAGCCGGGGAATGAGGAATACTGGTGACTTCTCTCCTGTATGAGCAGTAGCTACAACAAAATGAGAAAACAAATCAACTGAAACATGTCCAAATTCCATAATGCGCGTAACATCAGATTGCCAAAGTTCATCAGGTGTAAGCCCTCGCGGGTTAACCCCCGCAAATGATGGCAGAGGAGCCAGCTGATGACAATCGGCACAAGTTCACACAATACCATGTGCTTGTTGTTGTGTTAAAGAAAATTGCTTCCTCAATGCCTTTGCATTTTGATGAAAAAAATCATGCGACATTTTAGCTTGCTGCATAATGTTCGGAGCTGTTACCGACAGAGTGTGATAATCTGCAACTGTGTTTCCCTCAGTTAAAGGACCAAGTAAACAGCTATGAGAGCGTATGTGGACAATAAAATAAGGAAACTGTCTTTTTCATAAAAGCAACATTAATTGCAGTAATAGCTTAAATAACAATTGGTTCTCTACTTGATTTATAAATGCTCCTTCAAGTCTTTGAACAATGCCAGTAACATATTGAGAATCTGCTACTACATTTAACGGTTCCTGTTGAAATAAGTCAAAAGCCTTTACTGTGTCCCTGAACCATCTACAAACACCGTACGGGTGCCAGCAAGAGGCTTTGGCGCTAGCAGGATGCGTGGCTGTAAAGGAATTTGTGAAAGTGACTGTAATAGTCTGTGCCAGGGCAAAGAATAATTTATTTGCCCAATATAATCTACTAAGGCAATCTGTAGGTTAAGACTTTGTGATAACCAAGGGTCAAGGTCGTCCTTTTTGACGGGGACATGTATGTGGCTTGGATCCATTCCAGAAAGCTGCTGACGGCACAAACAACCCTGGAAAACCAATCGTGGTAACATTTCAATCATCATAGCTACTGGTTTTGAAAAGGTATGTGGCAAAAATACCCACTCTAATGCAGTCAGGCTCTTTGTGAGTGCATCATCCCACTGTCCTATCAGGGCGTAAGGTTGAAATTCTTGATATATCACAAACAGTCAGATAGGAAGGTGTTCAATGTGTCTTGCAGCAGTAGTAGACTATACCTTATCTTGCAACGTGCTGTAATGCCTTCTGAGCTGTTGGGGTTAATCAACGTGGAATCTATGGGGGGGAGTGGGGGCCAGACACAGCGCTTCAGGGCATCCCCTGTATCTTCTAAGTGCGCTCATGTCTCTCTCCCTCTCCCCGACCTGAGATAGCCCCCTTATATCCTGCACTGGATTGAGTGGAGAAGTACAGGCTAGAGTCGCTGCACGCATGGCCAGCGCATGAAGCGAGCCTCACCAGACTCACGATCCATCTTTGCTAACAGCGGCTGTCTGATACCTGACTACATTGTTGTAATCCCTTCTTGTTATTTTCTTCTTTGAAGGTCAGGTTCTCATGGGTATGCACATAATTTTTGCAGCAACAGTACTGAGTCCCTTTTTCCTAACATGTATACTGGGTTTGGTTCAACTAGTAATTTTCTGTCATGTCTCACTCGGACCATCCTCTATTATCCCTTACACATGCCACCCCGTGGTCCGTAGTTGGGACACGATGATATTCTACAACTCGTACAAGAGTACGATGCAAAGCGGCATCTACAACTGATCGTATAATGCTTATTAAACACAGCAAACAGCATACTAAACATAACAGACAAATTCCTTCCACACAGGCAATGAGTATAATTTGCTTCAACCAACCCCACCCCCAAGTCCATCCAGCAAAGAGATTTCACCCAGTGGTCTCCACAAGTTGCTGGTTCGGTCGGTGCAGTTCCTGCAGCTGGGCATGGATGGATTTGGAGTGGTCACTTAGATTCATACAACACAGTCCTTTAAAATCTTGACAACCATGTCTGTGAGCTGAAAGCAAAAAATCAGTAGCAGCTCTGTTTTGCAGCGTCGCATATCGAATACTATCTACATCTAGCAATAACTCAGAAATAGCTGTACTAGTAGCATTGTTAAACTTATCCTTGGCAGCAAGAGAGTCCTTGTTATCAAGAAACCTTGGCAGCAAAAGAGTCCTCGTTAGCAAGAGCGCATGCGGACTCCCTGTTCTCGCTGGTACTGTGCTTTGATCTTCTTCCACCACAGGCCAAGATTCTCAAGCAGCTAGATAAGGTGTCTGTGAGTCCATTACAGGCTTATGTCATCCAAATGTTTTTCTTGCCAGCACCCGAGACTGAATAACAATTGGTGTGATATATGTGTTTTCCAGCACCCAGGTGCGAGTCCCTTGAGTGTATTTACAATCCTCCTCACCGATCTTCCATTGCTTATTCCGCCCCCCCTGCTCAAGAGACCGCTTCTGCTGGGGTTCATTTTAGTCTCGCAGGGTATAACACAGAGTAATTTACAAAGGCGTGCAATAACATATATACATATAGGAAAAAAAACCAAACCAAAACCATATCATACCATAGTACTGCTTTGAATCAGGTGTCCTATTTCTCTTTTTCTGATGCTTTCTCGTAATGCTTATGGCATACTTTTGTGCTAACGTGGCACATTTCCCTTCTAATTGTTCCTGTTTGGTTTTGTTTGTTTGGTTGGTTTTTTCTTTCCTTTTTTCTTCTTTTTTTCTTTCTTTTTTTTTCTTTTTTTCTTCTTTTTTTTTCCTCTTTTTTTCTTTCCCATCACTTACGACTGACATAAAAGTCTGCCTTTGCAACAAGAGCTCACCCTTAAGTTTCTCATTTTCCTACAGAGCATCCTATAGATTTTGGCTCAACTCCTTTTCCCAATCAACCATGATCTTACAGACAAACAACAAACAACCAGCCATACGCCCTGCACGGGCGAACTGTTCCCAAGAGCATAAGCGTGTCGGCTGGTGAAAACTCCCCCAATATTTCAGGACTTCCATCAGTTCTACAGCCCATCCTGGTGTATCTACCTGGGGCGCGCTTGCCTTACGTCTATAAACATTGTGTATATACAAACTTCTTCACTTGACGGAGTGTCAGCCCTAGTTGCATACGAGAACAGTACCACACCGGGCAGAACACCTGCTCAAGAGGAATCACCTAACAACACCGCACACAACAAAAAACAAACAGTAGCACAGATGCTGATCAGCAGGTATAAGCTGGCACCCGCACACACTTACACAGCAGACATACAAAAACAGCACTTCTATCTCAGGGAGACGACTGGGGAGGGGAGGGGGTGAGGCGGGCGGCAGCGGGAGCGAAGTGGCTCCGGCTCCATCCTTCTCTGCTGACATTCTGACAATACACTGCAATACCCTGATTCCGGCTGCGCACGTATTAGCGGTTAATAAGGAGGAACAGATGCGATACCTGGCACAAATGGAGGAGGAGTAAGAACGACTTTCGTAGCTGTTGCTGTAAAATCTCCTTCGCAGTTGGAGCAGATGCAGCCATAGCTTTAATTGGGGTTAAAGGTGGATATAAATCATGTTCAGTCTCTGGAATTATTGGATCGGGATCAAAGGGATCTTCTGGCTCTTCGCCTCCTGAATTCTGCTTTTGGTAATGTTCTTCAGGATTGGGAATTTTAACATATTCAGGCTGAGGGTCCGCAACTGGGGGTATCATTTCAAATGACTGAGGTTCCTCTGGGGGAGCTTGTGTTGCCCCTCCAGCAAACCCTTGCAGGGCTTGCTCTGTGGGATGCAGTGTTCGTATGGTAGTGTATACAGTTCGCCAACTATTATTCCTTCTGGCAAGGACAACTGCAGCGTCTCCTGTGTTTGCAATTCCTCCCCCACTTTTTGCCAGTGAGTTAAATCATAGGACCCCCCTTCAGGGAACCATGAGCAATAATCATGTATCCGTACAAGCAAAGTCACTAGTTTGACAGGGGCCACTTTAAAGCCCTGCTCTGTGAAAGTGTGCTGCAGAAGTTCAAGTTGCAATTTATGTTCTCGAGTAGCTGTTTGTCCCATTTTTAATATCTACCACGGCTGCTCACCTTTTTCGTCCAGTGAAGGGTGATGAAAGTAATTGTTAGAGAGCTCTCAGTATGAATTCCTCCGTCCAGCTGCGGGTTACACCACCGGATAATTATTTCTTCATATCTCTGTTCCTTTTAATCCTTGTTCTTTTAACCCAATTCAGGTGCCATCTGTGGTGTATGAAGGCATGGACTCCGGCTGTGATAATCACGAAATTGTTTATTGCTTCTCAGGCCTCGGCTTTTATACCCAAGCTCTAAAACTTTCCATGCACCTGCTAGGCAAGTAAACACATATTTCAGATCACTAACCCAGTCGCCTTATTCAGTTCCCACCAAGATAAGCACGCGAAGCTGTTTTCTTGTTCCATGTTTATATTGGACCAATTCCTCTTCGTTCCATCCGTATCGACATCTGTGTTCCTGTTTCTGTGTGCTCTGCTCACTGTGTCCTTGGCTGTATGCAGGTCTCTGCTCGTAGATCTGCCATACGCAGGCCTCTGCTCATAGATCTGCCACAAGGGACCATAGGTCAGATTTTCAGAGGTGCTTTAGCTTTAAATGCTTTTAAGAATCTGACCCTGAGTTTCTCATTATATGCTTGCCCCTTGCCAGGAGAACAGGGCTCCTACCCAACTGAGGCACCAAGTTCTACTGCAATAGAAATGATTGCTTCTAAACGCACCAATTATAGTGCTTGAGCTCAGAGCCAAAACTCTGTATCAAGTTCATCCACATAAGGATGAAGACTGCTCAACTGAGAAAATAAAAATGCAATCCAGGATTTGTGCAGCACTTAGTATCTTCAAAGCTCTGCATATGAATAAGACAAAAAAAGACTTTGTCAGGGGTCTCTTTCACAGCAATAGTTTAAAAAAATATTAAGCATCAGTCAGATAACACTTTTTCTTATTTGCAATAACTCTCTATAGCTCCTGAAGCATCCATTAGACAGCCTCCCAGGCTTTTACATGCCTTACTTTTTCCAAAGATCCTACTACAAGTGGAGCCAACGTCATCTTGCCATCGCTACTGCTGCCCTTCACGCCTCTTCCTTGGTCTTTGCCCATCCCTGTGCAGATTTCCAAGCACTACCACATAAAATCCCAATGTTCCCATTATTGCCTTATAAGAACAGAAGCAGAAAGAAAACATGGAAAAAGCAAGCCATTCTCATTAGACAAAGCGACAGGAAACATCGCTAGCAGAGGTCATGAGCAATGAAGTGCTAGGAAACGTCATGGCCCTCACTACAGCTCACAAGGACCTGGTTACAAAAAGACAAAAACCACAGGTATCTTCAGAAGCTATCACATCCCACTCAGAAAAGGGGGGGGGGATAAGTGACTCAGATTTGCAAATCCCCAGCAGCACGGACTAAGGTGAGACAAATCTCAAGGTCCGTATACAAACATTTATTAGGTTAGTAACCAGGTCTTAACTAGGTCCACGATAATTAGTTAGGTATATAACAAATTATGGCAATCGGTAAGGTATGCGTTGCATTAATTAGCAACAGGTATACAACAAACTATGGCAAGCGGTACTTAATAACAGATATACAATAAATTATGGCAAGTGGTATGGCATGCCTGGTGTTGCTTCTTTGAAAGGAAAGAGAAAAGAAAGAAAAAAAGGAAAGGAAAGAAGCAAAGGGATAGAGGAGAGATCGAGAGGGAAAGAGATAAAGAGATCACCGGTCCTGGTTCCAGTGTCGCCAGTCCAGCCAACGGGGTTTGGTGCCGTAAGACCCCTCTTCTGTGTATCCCAGAGAAAAATCTCTTCAGGGGAAAAAAAATCTTCCCAGGCAAAAATCTTCTCTCTTCAGGGAAAGTCTTCCCTCTTTTATGTTCGCCCACTCCCAGGGGCAATTTCGTCTCAGGTTTCTCCCCCGCCCCTCCCCAGGGTGATGTGCAGCATGATTTGGGTAGGGAGACGAGAGCTTTCTGGAGAAATAGCTCATCCTTCACGGGAGAAAAAACAGGGCTGTTCTGTTTCTTTAAAACTGGTCATTCGGGTGCTAGTTTTCTTTCTCATGAGTCACACAAGAGGTAACCAGGTGTTAGCCTTATCAGTTCGTTGAGCAGAAGGCCTGGTACTGTGAGTGTTTGAGACATTAAAAGTCTCTTCAGGCTGCTTTGTTTAGGAGAAATTACGAGTTGTCCCTTACAGAAGCAAGGAAGATTGCATTTTTCAAACATTTAAAAATCCTTACCTAATGTACAGGAAATTGGTACAGGCTGTTTTTCAGGGACGTTTTGTTTACTGAAATAATAAAGATAATTCAGAAGTGGGAAAAATAGGCATGACTTTGTGGTGGTGTGCTCTCCCCTTTTCCCTCTTCCCCCCCCCCCCCCCCCCCCCCGGGCTCCTGCTCAAGCCATCAAGCCATAACCATCAGCGGGAGTTGTTACTTTGGGGGATGGCTGGCAATGCAGTCAAAACACTGTCTGGAGTGGGGACCTACATATTTGTCCCCATGCAAATATGACTATAGGTCAATTATCTTACTCCATAAATAGTGGACAGCCCAAGAGCCCTTTGAGCTCTCCTGCACGGCAGCGGGCTGCACGACAGGACCTCCCCTTGAGTGGGGATGCTCGCTTAAGAGATTCTTTGCAGCAACAGATCCTCAGTAAGTGACTAATAGCATGCTAAACTTTGAAATCTTAGCTAAGTGATATAAGGATTGATTGCGCATATATAATCCTTTAGGCATAAACCATTGACCAACTCTGGGACTAGGATTGGATCCAGCCGCACCTAGACTCCTCTCTCAGAAGGAGTTTAGAAAGCAAGGGGGTCCTTTCTGAACCTCGGGACTCAACGGGAGGGTCTCCCTGACAGCTTGTCTGACCCTGGCCTCTATGCAGTAAATAATCAAGTGTACCTTTCCATCGAATCTCATAAAACACTGTCGCATTCACTACTAACTTTGTTAAATCACTGTTTTATGATAATAAATATTTCACCACTTACAAGTGAAGTTAATCACTCCGCCTGGGACAGACTTGCATCTAATAAAAAGCCTATGAGAAAGAGCTGTGATTTTTTTAATCCGCCAACAGATTTTAATTTTAGGTTGAGCCAGCAGGGAATTATTAAAACTGATAAAACCAGGATCAGCTATATAGGCCAAATGCTTTGATGTCCGTGAGATATACATTACCCTTTCTTCTTTTTTAATCCTCATTACCTATTTCATTCCAACTTCCTGTAAAGTACTGAATTACTGATAAAATTGTAAAAGTAAGCAAATCCTTCATGAGCACAAGTGGATTAACCAAAGGAAAACGAGCATACTTCGAGCACAGATCCTGCTCCTCCCTCTCCCACACTCATATCCTTTCTCCCTGCAGGAAGACAAGCAAGAACGTTTCCAGTGCTCTGGCTCTTGGTGAAGTACAAAACTGGGAGCTAAGTAAATTAGAGGATAAGAATGCTATATAAAGAGATGAAACAAATAGAGGAAGGAAAAGTCAATGGAGAGAGCCTGTCTGGAACAGCAGGGATAAGGGATAAATTCTATCCAACTCACACTCAGGTTTAATTCATCTCACAAATGGCCTCAGCTATCTCTGACCCAAGAACTCTCTAAAATAAATTCTTTTTCTTCCAATGAAACAAATAAAAAAGAACAATCTGTCCCAAATGAAACTGCCTGCTGCATCTCCCTAAATACAGTTCTCAGTAAGGCATTTGGGTTCAGAGCTGCATTAGACCTTAAAAGTTCAAATACGCAGTGTAAAGTTTATCAATTGATTCATCAGGGAAAACATGCTATTTATTATCTTCTTCAAAACCACAAGAAGATCAAATCAATCAGCAATCTAAAGACTGAAGGGTTAATGAAAAAGCAGTGACCTCCTGCTGTTTGACAACTGTCCTCAGTGAATACCATGCTTTGAGGAGCATGGTATTCATCACCACAACCTAAGCAGTGCTGCAAAGACAGAAGCCTGGAAGAAAGCAGACTGTATATTCCAAGGCATTTAAAACTACCCTGTCAATGCCATTTCTGTCATTACAGCCACTCAATAGCTTCAGAACACACTTATGAGATATATGCTTAAGATGTTGCCTTCAAATGAAAGAACAAGTTTCTTTAAAGCAAGATGTCACTCAAAGTACCGATTCTTTCTTTTCCCCTTAGGAAAGGGTAAGGCAAGGTGCAAGGGCTATCTGCAAGTTCAGAAGGGAACAAAGGCACAGGCCCCTCCTACAGCACCCTGAGCACCTTGGAAATTGTTAATGGACAGAAATACTTGAAATGTATATGTAATATAAATGTAAATGTAATAATGGCTTGAAATACTTGAAAAAAAGGAGGGAGAGAATCTTCCCCAAAGCCCAAAAAATTCTCCCTCCTGAAAAAGGGATTTTTCCTTCCATAAAAGAAAAAGGTGAAGTATTTGGTTTATAGAAAGACAACAAGAATAGCACAGGCACGTTGAAAATCCTGCTAAAGATCAGAGGCATTAGGACTGTTTACCTTTGAAAGATAGGCAATAAAAATCCATTTGTTGTGAATAGGTGAGGCTAAACCAGTGGCTGACTTGCCTTTGTACAAAATCATAGAATCATAGGGTTGGAAGGGACCTCTGGAGATCATCTAGTCCAACCCCCCCTGCCAGAGCAGGGTCGTCTTAGAGCAGATTGCACAGGAATGCGTCCAGGTGGGTTTTCGATGTCTCCAGAGACGGAGACTCCACCACCTCTCTGGGCAGCCTCTTCCAGTGCTCTGACACCCTCAAAGTAAAGAAGTTCCTCCTCACGTTTAGGTGGAACTTCCTGTGTTCAAGTTTGTGCCCATTACCTCTTGTCCTATCACTGGGCACCACTGAAAAGAACCTGGCCCCATCCTCCTGACACCCACCCTTTAAGTATTTATAAGCATTGATAAGATGCTTTAAGACCATTGAGTCCAACCATTAACCTAACACTGCCAAAACCACTACTAAAACATGTCCCTAAGCACCACATCTACCTGTCTTTTAAACACATCCAGGGATGACGATTCCACCACTTCCCTGGGCAGCCTGTTCCAATGCTTGATAACCCTTTCTCTGAAGAAATTTTTCGTAATATCCATCCTAAACCTCCCCTGGTGCAACTTGAGGTCGTTTCCTCTTGTCCTATCGCCTGTTACTTGGGAGAAGAGAACAACACCCACCTCTCTACAACCTCCTTTCAGGTAGTTGTAGAGAGCAATAAGGTCTCCCCTCAGACTCCTTTTCTCCAGGCTAAACAAGCCCAGCTCCCTCAGCCACCCCTCATAAAACTTGTTCTCTAGTCCCCTCACCAGCTTCATTGCCCTTCTCTGGACTCACTCCAGTACCTCAGTGTCTTCCTTGTAGTGAGGGGCCCAAAACTGGACACAGTACTCGAGGTGGGGGTCTCACCAGTGCCAAGTACAGGGGGACAATCACTTCCCTAGTCCTGCTCACCACACTATTCCTGATACAGGCCAGGATGCTGATGGCCTTCTTGGCCACCTGGGCACACTGCTGGCACATATTCAGCCGGCAATCAACCATCACCTCCAGGTCCTTTTCTGCCAGGCAGCTCTCCAGCCACTCTTCCCTTGGCCTGTAGCACTGCATGGGGTTGTTGTGACCCAAGTGCAGTAACCAGCACTTGGCCTTGTTGAACCTCACACCATTGGCCTCAGCCCATCAATCCAGCCTGTCCAGATCCCTCTGGCTCTACAGAAGCCTTCCTAACCTCAAGGAGATCAACACTCCCACCCAACTTGGTGTCGTCTGCAAACTTACTGAGGGTGTGCTCAATCCCCTTGTCCAGATCACTGATAAAGATATTAAAGAGAACTGGCCCCAATACTGAGACCTGGGGAACACCACTCCTGACCAGCCACCAACTGGATTTAACTCCATTCACCACCACTCTCTGGGCCCAGCCATCCAGCCAGTTTTTGACCTATCAAAGAGTACACCCATCCAAGTCATGGGCAGCCAGTTTCTCCAGGAGAATGCTGTGGGAAATGGTGTCATAAGTCTCTTTCTTTCTCTCCCTCCTTTCCTTGGAGAGAGAGGTGGGAGAGAGCATCTGTCATTCATCTCATTGGCGAATTTGGCCAAAACCACGACAGATTTATTGGCGCCCAACGTGGGGCATGAACAGAGCTCTGTTAGATTGCCTGAATAGTTTGAATTCCAGCTTGTTCAGAGATTAAAAAAGACAGCTCACATCATGTCGTTCTTAAGCGAAATGTTATATCGTGCATTTAGAGAGCTTTGTTTGAAGTTAATTGATGCAATGCTACTTAACCTGTTGAATGTGTTGCATGGTTTATTTGCTCTTTGTGTTTGCATGCAGTGGTTTACATGTGCTATTTTGGTGTGGATTGGAATTCAGATGCATAATATGATTACTTGGATAATGGTTCTACTGTCGTGGTTTTTGCCAAATTGGCCAATGGCCGGTAACAGATGCTCTCCCCACACCTCTCGCACATGGAGAGGAGGAGGAGGTAAGATAAAGAGAATTACGAGTTTAGAAGAAATTAAACTAATGAAAATATTAATAATAAAATAGAAAGGAAATAATGAAATAGATACAGTATATACAAAACCATATTAAGCTCCCAGGATGATGATCACATCACTGGCAGGCACTGGGGAAGTCCCAGACTGGACTCAGCAACAAGTGGGAACTGGATTCCAGAGCTGGAGTCAGGAACACATGGATCGGGATCAAAGGCAGATGAACAGACAGGGTCCTCCTCAGACGTCGGCCATTGAAGAAAGAGGGCTGACCCTTTGATCCCTCAGCTTTTATACTGAACATGGGGCAGATGGGATGGAATGCCCCTGTTGGTCAGTTTTAGGTCACCTGTCCTATCCGCTCCTCCCTGCAGGTGGGACCCCTCTATGCTTTTCCGTTTCTGACCCTCCAACAGGGCAGATAAAATTAGCTGACCTTGGTTGTTATAGCAATAAGTAGAAGCAAGAGCCTTTCTGCATACCATTCCTTGGCACTAACTGTAGACATTGGTCTTATCACTCTGAGAATGTACAGTTTTCTGCACAATATGCTGTTAGTTTCAGAGAGTTAGAAGAGGCCTAGCTAAGAAGTAAAATTACTGAAGAGGAAGTTGGTTCTGTTTTACCTGAAACCAGGACATTCCATCCCTTATTCCACACCATTTGTGTCATGCTCAGATCACTAATACTTTTATCTATCAAATCTATACACACACATATATATAGAGAGAGATAGATATATGCAGGTTACTCAGTTACAATTTTATCTTTATATACAAAAGTTCACTAAGTCCATTTAGTTCAGAACTGTAGGATTTCATCTCTCATAGCAGAATCTCAGCGTAGGAAAGATGAATTAAAATAATTGTGGTACATGCCCACAGGTAGCATGTTCATCTTGAACAGCTGAGAACTGAGTATTCTCACCAAGGGTCAAATTTCCTTTAGGTACACATTGAGCTTCTCCATTCTCCAGCATCACCCACCAAGTATATCCAGGTCCTTGAGCAAAAACAGTCCCACAAATGGGTTTGCCTTTGCCTGAGGCAGGAAAAACCCAAACAGTTTTCCCTAACATATTCCTTTCATGCACCACAGGGACTTTATCCCCTTCTACTGTATGTAAAAGGTCTGATTGAGCAGGACTAGCTCGATTGATGGATCCCCTGGTGTTAACTAGCCAGGTAGCTTGTGCTAAATGCTGGTCCCAATTTTTAAAGGATCCACCACCCATTGCCTTCAGGGTAGTTTTTAACAATCCATTGTATTGCTCAATTTTCCCAGAAGCTGGTACATGATAGGGGATATGATATACCCACTCAATACCATGTTCTTTTGCCCAAGTACTTATAAGACTGTTTTTGAAATGAGTCCCATTGTCTGACCCAATTCTTCCTGGAGTACCATGTCGCCACAAGACTTGTCTTTCAAGGCCCAGGATGGTATTCCCGGCAGTGGCATGGGGTACGGCATAGGTTTCCAACCATCTGGTGCTTCCTTTCACCATAGTAAGCACATAGTGCTTACCCTGGTGGGTTTGAGGGAGTGTGATATAGTCAATTTGCCAAGCCTCCCCATACTTATATTTTAACCATTGTCCCCCATACCACAAAGGTTTTAACCCTTTAGCTTCCTCGATTTTGGCACATGTTTCACAATCGTGGATAACCTGTGCAATAGCGTCCGTGGTTAAATCCACCCCTCGGTCATAGGCCCATTTATATTTTGCATCCCTTCCTTGATGACCTGAAGTGTCATGGACCTACTGAGATAAAAACAGTTCACCTTTATGTTCCCAGTCCAAATCTGTCTGGAAAATCTTAGCAGTCTGATCCACTTGCTGATTGTTTCAATGTTCCTCAGTGGCCCAACTCATGGGTACATGGGCATCTGCATGGCGTACCTTCACGACTAGTTTACAGAATTACAGAATTTTTTTCAGAGTTGGAAGGGACCTCTAGAGATCATCTAGTCCAACTCCCCTGCTAAAGCAGAATTGCCTAGAGAGCACATTACTCAGGACTGCATCCAGGCGGGTCTTGAAAGTCTCCAGAGAAGGGGACTCCACAACCTCCCTGGGCAGCCTGTTCCAGTGCTCTGTCACCCTCACTGTAAAGAAGTTTTTCCGTGTATTAGAATGGAACTTCCTATGTTCTAACTTGTGCAAGTTACCCCTCGTCCTGTTACTGGGAACCACTGAAAAGAGTCTGGTTCCATCCTCCTTCAACCCACCCTTTAGATACTTGTAAACATTAATAAGGTCTCCCCTCAGCCTTCTCTTCTCCAGGCTAAAGAGTCCCAGCTCTCTCAGCCTTTCCTCATAAGGGAGATGCTCCAATCCCTCAATCATCTTTGTTGCCCTACGCTGGACTCTCTCCAATAGTTCCCTGTCTCTCTTGAACTGGGGAGCCCAAAACTGGATGCAGTATTCCAGTTGTGGCCTCACCAGTGCAGAGTAGAGGGGCAGAATGCCCCCCCTTGACCTACTGGCCACACTCTTCCCTATGCAGCCCAGAATTCCGTTGGCCTTCTTGGCAACAAGGGCACATTGCTGGCTCATGGATAATTTACTGTCTACCAAGACCCCCAGATCCTTTTCTTCAGAGCTGCTTTCCAGCAGGTCCACCCCTAACCTGTACTGGTGCCTGACATTCTTGCTCCCCAGGTGCAGGACCCTACACTTGTCCTTGTTGAACCTCATTAGGTTCTTCTCTGCCCAGCTCTCCAGCCTGTCCAGGTCACGCTGGATGGCAGCACGGCCCTCTGGGGTGTCAGCCACCCCATCCAGTTTGGTATCATCAGTGAACTTGCTGAGGATACACTCTGTCCCCTCGTCCAGGTCGTTGATGAATACGTTAAACAATACTGGTCCAAGTATTGACCCCTGGGGGACACCACTGGTTACAGGCCTCCAGCTCGACCCTGCTCCATTAATCACAACCCTCTGAGTTCTGTCACACAGCCAGCTCTCAATCCAGCCCACTGTCCCCTCGTCTAGTCCACACTTACTCAGTTTCCTAAGGAGGAAGTTTCCTAGTTTACTTAGGCGATCAGCAACATCTTGCCATAATTCAGCAGCCCAGATAGGTTTACCTTTGCGCTGCCAGTTGCTCTGCTTCCACTGCTGTAGCCACACCCACAGAGCATTGGCCACCATCCGTGAGTCAGTACAGAGATAGAGTATTGGCCACTTTTCTCATTCAGCAATGTCTAAGGCCAGCTGAATGGCTTTTACCTCTGCAAATTGACTTGATTCACCTTGTCCCTCAGTTGATTCGGCAACTCATAGTGTAGGACTCCACACAGCAGCTTTCCACTTTCACCGTTTCCCTACAATACAACAAGACCCATCAGTGAACAAGGCATACTGTTTCTCCTTATCTGAGAGTTCATTATATGGTGGGGCTTCCTCAGCACGAGTCACCACCTCCTCTGGTGGCATTCCAGAGTCTTTGCCTTTGGGCTGATTGGGATCACTTCTATGTTTCCTTGATGATTTGGGTCTCCTATTCGAGCTTGCTGTGTGATTAAGGCAACCCACTTGCTCCAGGTAGCATCAGTGGCATGATGAGTAGAAGGAACTTCACCCTCGAACATCCAGCCCAGCACTGGTAATCAGGGCACCAGGAGGAGCTGTGCTTCAGTACCAATTACTTCTGATGCAGCTATAACCCCTTCATATACTGCCAAGATTTCTTAGTTGGAGTATAGTTGGCCTCGGAGCCTTTATATACTCCACTCCAAAATCCTAGGGGCAAACCTCGAGTCTCCCCTGGTGCTTTCTGCCAGAGGCTCTAGGTAGGGCCATTGTCCCCGGCTGTGGTATAGAGCACGTTTTTAATGCACCATCCTCTTCGGACAGGTCCAAGGGCTACTGTGTGCACAATCTCTTGTTTCATTTGCTCAAAGGCCTGTCGTTGCTCAAGACCCCACACAAAATCATTCTCCTTTCGAGTCGCTTCATAGAGAGGTTTCACAATCTGACTGTAACCTGGAATATACATTCTCCAGAAACCCACAACGCCTAAGAAGGCTTGTGGTTCCTTTTTGTTAGTAGGTGGGGACATAGCTGTTATTTTGTTAATCACATCCATTGGGATCTGGCGATGCCCATCTTGCCACTTAATTCCCAAGAACTGGATGTCTCATGCAGGTCCCTTCACCTTACCTCTTTTTACAGCAAAACCTGCCTTCAGAAGAATCTTGATTATTTTCTTACCTTACTTGAAAACTTCTTCTGCTGTCTTACCCCACCCAATGATGTCATCACTGTTTTGCAGGTGTTCTGGAGCTCCAGCCTTCTCCAGTGCAGTCTGGATCAGCCCATGGCAAATAGCAGGGCTGTGTTTCCACCCCTGGGGCAGTCGATTCCAGGTGTACTGGATGCCTCTCCAGGTGAAAGCAAACTGTGGCCTGCACTCTGCTGCTAAAGGAATAGAGAAAAAGGCATTAGCAATGTCAGTTGTAGCATACCATTTGGCTGCCTTTGACTCCAGTTCATATTGGAGTTCTAGCATGTCTGGCACAGCAGCACTCAGTGGTGGTGTGACTTCATTCAGGCCACAATAGTCTACTGTTAGCTGCCAGTCTCCATCAGACTTTTGCACTGGCCATATAGGGCTGTTAAAGGGTGAGTGAGTCTTGCTGATCACTCCTTGGGTCTCCAGCTGATGAATCAGGTTCTGGATGGGAATCAGGGAGTCTCGGTTAGTGCAATACTGTCATTGATGCACTGTGGCAGTAGCAATTGGCACCTGCTGTTCTTTAACCTTCAGCAGTCCCACCACAGAAGGGTCATCTGAAAGGCCAGGTAAGGTAGACAGCTGTGTAATATCCTCAGTCTCTACAGCTGCTATACCAAAAGCCCACTGATACTCTTTTGGGTCTTTGAAATACCCTCTCTTGAGGCAGTCTATGCCAAGGATGCATGAAGCATCTGGGCCAGTCACAATGAGGTGCTTCTCCCTTTTATTTCCACTCAGGCTCACTTCAGCCTCCAGGACAGTCAGTTCTTGAGTTCCCCCCATCACTCCAGAGATAGTCACAGATTCTGTCCCTTTATGATGTGATGGCAATAGGGTGCACTGTGCACCAGTGTCCACCAGGGCTTTATACTTTTGTGGCTCTAATGTGCCAGGCCATCGAATCCACACAGTCCAATAAACTTGGTTATCCCTTTCCTCCTCCTGGCTGGAGACAGGGCAACCCTAATGTTGAGGACAACATCTACCATTAGCAGATGAGTTCCTACATGGACTCGAGAATAGCTTACCATGGACTGTATCAGCCACCCCACTGCAGAAATTCTTCCTTCCATCTGCTTTACCTTGCAACTCAAGTACTCATGCCTGTAGGGCCAGAATAGGTTTTTTATCCCACTTACTCATGTCCTCTCTACAGCTGCAGAGGCAAATCACAGGAAATCTCTGAGCAGGTCCTGTTTCCCTTGAGTTGATTTCGTAGGAGGTTTTTTTTTTTTTTGATTGAGACATGGGTCAGTTCAGGGGAAGAGTGGGTTTCTTTCCCCTTCTCAGACATTTTTTCAAGCAGTTCATGAAAAATTTTATCATTTTTCTCATTTTGCTCTGCTATTGTCTTAATCATTTTCTCTGTTGTCTCATCCATTTTCTCGGTATTCTTAGCCACTTTCTCAGTTGTCTCAGCCATTGTCTTGGTTTGATCAGCCATGGTTGTAGTTTGCTCAGGCATTTTCTCCACAGCTGCCACAGTGAGGGGATGAGAGAGACTGTCTTCATGCTGTCGCACCTTATTAGCTACATCATTTACAGTTGGTGTATCAGTATCAGATCCTCCCCAGACCATTGTTGACAATGTGTGGGAATAATTTGATGGTGCACTCTGCACAAACTTCCTCAATAAAAATCGTTTGCATGGCATTTCATCAGGGTCTATAATCACTTGCCAGTTGCTATAAATCACCTCTCGTACAGACAGTTCCCTCAGGTACTTAATACCTTTTCCCATGCTGGTCCATTTGCTTGGACGGCATTCAATGTCATCCTTAAAGGGATACCTGCCCTTCACAGCTGCTAGCAGTCGCCTCCAGAGACTGAGGGTGTCTGCCTGTCTCCCAATGGCTCTATCAATCCCTCCATCTTTGGACAGGTTTCCCAACTGCTTAGCTTCTCTGCCATCTAAATCTATGTAATCAGCTCCATTGTTCCAGCATCGGAGCAACCAGGAGACAAGTGTCTCCCCTTCACGATGACTAAAGTCCTTCCTTATATTTTGCAAATCCTTCATAGAGAAGGCTTTAATGATTATCTCTGCATCTGAGTCCTCATCCTGTGTTAATACTGGCTGAGAAGGACCCTCTCCTTTATCTGCTTTAGCAGGACCCTTTCCTTTATCTACATGAGAAGGACCCTCTCCTGGATCTTCCTCAGAGGAACCCTCTCCCATGCTGTCTGTCTTGGTCTGGTCTCTGTCGTCAGAGGCAAGGGAACGAGCTGACTTTCTTTTCTGCTTCCTGGTCACCGGGGCAACTCATGTCGGTTCTGCTGGAGTTTGAATAGCAGCAGTGCTCGTTGTCGGAGCAGTGACAGTGCTCCTTGTCGGGGCTGGAGCAGCCGGTGCCGCAACGGGCAGGGGAGGGGCTGGTGATACAGGTGTGGGGAGGGCAAGCGGCAGAGTAACTTTGACCGCGGGCTGCTGAGTGACTGCTGCCGGCATGGGCCGGGGCGTGGCTTGGGCCGGGGCCGGGGCCGGAGCCTGTGTGGGGGGCAGCCGATGTGGGCCTGGCCGATGTCGGGGCCGGTGGTGGGGCAGCCGATGCCGCTGGCGCTCGGGCTGGTGTCGGGGCCGGTGGCGTTGTTTGTGTCTGTGCTGTGGATTTCAGTGGGGGCGTTGTTTGTATTTATGCTGTGGCTTTTGGTGGGGGGGTTGTTTGAATTTCTGCTGTCTTTGATTTCAGCCGTGGGGTTTGAGTAGCAGTATCAGATGTCACATAATACTCACTCCTGCACTGATATTTAACAATAAACTGCCCCTGCAACACATTCAGGAAAACCGACAACAGAATCACGTACGAATGAAAGTAACATTCACTCTCAAAACAGCCCGAAGGTTTTTCATCCCCTAATTCTGTTAGTGTCACTTTGGCATAATCATCAAAGGGCAAGGTAAACTTTCCCCAGGTAAAAATGAAAGTGTAATTTATAAAAGAATCCGTCACATGATGCCCGAGATATGCAGGTAGAACCATTATCCAAGCAATTATTTTATACATCTGAAGGGCAATCCACACCAACATCACACGTTTAGCCCACCACATCCAAACACAAAGAAGAAATAAACTATGCAATATATTCGGCCAGTTAAACACCACTGCATCAATTAACTTCATACAAAGCTCTCTAAAGGCACGATATAAGATTTCACGTAAGAACGACATGATGTGAACTGTCTGTTCTCCCCGAGCAAACTGGAATTCAAACTATTCAGGCAATCTATCAGAGCTCCGTTCATGCCCCATGTTGGGTGCCAATAAATCTGTTGTGGTTTTTGCCAAATTGGCCAATGGCCAGCAACAGATGCTCTCCCCCCACCTCTCGCACACAGAGAGGAGGAGGAGGTAAGATAAAGAGATTTATGAGTTTAGAAGGAACTAAACTACTTTAATGAAATATTAATAATAAAATAAAAAGGAAATAATAAAATAGATACAATGTATACAAAACCATATTAAGCTCCCAGGATGATATCACCGGCAGGCACTGGGGAAGTCCCAGACTGGATTCCAGAGCTGGAGTCAGGAACTCACGGATCGGGATCAAAGGCAGATGAACAGACAGGGTCCTCCTCAGATGACGGCCATTGAAGAAAGAGGGCTGACTCTTTGATCCCTCAGCTTTTATACTGAACATGGGGCAGATGGGATGGAATGCCCCTGTTGGTCAGTTTTGGGTCACCCATCCCATCTGCTTCTCCCTGCAGGTGGAACCCCTCTACGCTTTTCCATTTCTGACCCTCCAATGGGGCAAATAACAAAATTAGCTGACCTTGGTTGTTATAGCAATAAGTATAAGCAAGATCCTCTCTGCGTACCATTCCTTGGCACTAACTACAAACATCGGTCTTATCACTGAGAATGAACAGTTTTCGACACAATATGCTGTTAGTTTCAGAGAGTTAGAAGAGGCCTGGCTAAGAAGTAAAATTACTGAACAGAAAGTTGGTTCTGTTTTACCTCAAACCAGGACATCTACCTGCATACCTCAGGCATCACATGATGGATTCTATTACTAATTACACTTTCGGTTTTATCTGGGGAAAGTTTACTTTGCCCTTTAATGCTTATGCCAAAGTGACACCATCAGAGCTAGGGGATGGAAATCTTTTGGGTCATTTCAAAAAGGAACGTTACTTTCATAAATTCATGATTTAGTTGTTGGTTTTCCTGAATGTGTTGCACGGTTGGATTTTACTGGATATTTGGAAACATTTTTACACTGAAAGGGTTATTAAGCATTGGAACAGGCTGCCCAGGGAAGTAGTTGAGGCACCATCCCTGGAGGTATTTAAAAGACGGGTCGACATAGTGCTTAGAGATATGGTTTAGTGATGGCTTTTGTCAGTGTTAGGTTAATGGTTGGACTAGATGATCTGAAAGGTCCCTTCCAACCTAGGCAATTCTATGATTCTTTGATTCTATGATTGGTGCAGGAGTGGGTATTATGTGACATGCACTGCTGCTACCCAAATCCCACAAGCCATTCCACAGCCTGCACATGCACAAACCATTCCACAGTCTGCACCGGCACCAGCCACTCCCCTGCCCATGCTGGCAAAAGCCACGCTGCATCCCGTACTGTCACAAGCTACTCCATCCTCAACAACGAGCACTGTCACTACTCCAGCTGCTTCAACAACGAGTACCGCTACTACTCAAATTCCATCAGAACCAGTACAAGTTGCCCCAGTGACCAAGAAGCAGAAAAAGAGGTCAGCTCATTCCCCTGCCCCTTACAATAAAGACCAGCTCAAGCCAGATAGCATGGGAGAGAGTTCTTCTGACGAAGATCCAGGAGAGGGTCCTTCTCAGGCAGCGTCAATGTAGGAGGAGGAGTCAGAAGCAGAGATAATGGTTAAATCCTTCTCTATGAAGGATTTGCGAAATATGAGGAAGGACTTTAGTGGTCAAGAAGGGGAGACACTTATCTCCTGGTTGCTCCGATGCTGGGAAAATGGGGCTGATTCCATAGACTTAGAAGGTAGAGAAGCTAGGCAGCTGGGAAACCTGGCCAGAGAATGAGGTATCGATAAAGCCATTGGGAGAAAGACACGCAGTCTCAGTCTCTGGAGGCGACTGGTATCAGCCATAAAGGGCAAATATCCCTTTCAGGATGATATCGAGTGCTGATCTTTGCTGAGGATGTTTCTGCAGAGTGCACCATCAGTGTATTCCCACACATTGTCAACAATGGCCTGGGGAGGATCTGATGCTGACACAGCAACTGTAAATGAAGTGGTTAACAAAGTACGTCAGTATGAAGACAGTCTCTCTCATCCCCTCACTGTGGCAGCCGTGGAAAAACTGGCTGAGAAAACCAAGAAAATGACTGAGAAAACTGAGAAAATGATTGAGAAAATGACCAAGAGAACAGCTGAGCAAAATGGGAAAATGATTCAGAAAACGACCAAGAGAATAGCTGAGCAAAACCAGAAAAAGACTGAGAAAATGGTGAAGAAAAATTATAAACTGTTAGAAACACTGTCTGGGATGGAGGAAGAATCCCACTCTTCCCCTGCATGGACCCACGTTGCAGCCGTTACGAAAAGATGCCCTCCTACAAGACTGACTGAAGAGAAACAGGACCCGCTCTGAGATTTTCTGTGGCTTTGCCTCTGCAACTATGGAGAGGATATGAGTAAGTGGAATAGAAAACCTACCCCGACCCTACAGGCATGAGTACTTGAGTTGCAAGGTAAAACAGATAGAAGAAATAATTCTTCCATGAGGATGGCTGCTCTGACCTATGGTGAGCGATCCTCTGGTCCGTGTAGGAACTCATCTGCTAATCGTAGGTACTATGCTCAACATTTATGTGGGGCCCTGAGAAACAAGAAGCCTTTGAACAAATTAAACAAGACACTGTGCATGCAGTAGCCCTTGGACCAGTCCAAAATGTAAAGTGGCTTAGCTACTTCATCCGCCAATTCCCTCAGGACCCTCTGTCAGTTATCAGCATTGATAGAAGCTTGAGTGTATTTCAGGGGAAAAGGAGAGGAGAAAGAGGAACATGCAACCAAACTGGCAAAGAAAACAGAAGTAAAATACATGTGGCAAGGAGAGATGAGAAGGGGAGACAACCAGAAGAAAGGATATGTAAACAAGAGTCAGGAAGAGCAGGAGTATCAGAGAGGGATATGGGGAAAGGGCTGAGATGAAAAAGCAAGGAGTAGACAGAACTCTGCACTGAACTTTAATTTGCTGCCTGTTGTGGTTTAACCCCAGCTAGCGACTAGGACCACGCAGCCATTCACTCACTCCCCCTGCCCCAGTAGGTTAGGGAGAAGAGGGAGAAAAAAAACACCTCATGGGTTCAGATAAAGACAGTTTAATAGAATAGTAACTGAAGCAAAAAATAATAATAATGGTAAAATACTATACAAAATATATATATATACACACAGTACAATTTGCTCTAGCCACACCATCCAAGTCACAGAAAGCAAAGGCAGGGGCTGGGAGAATGAAGAACCACCCACTGTAGGAGAAGATCAGGTTCGAGACCATCTGAGGAACCTGAAAGTGCATAAGTCCATGGGACCTGATGAGATGCATCTGCATCTGCATCTGAGAGAACAGGCAGATGAAGTTGCTAAGCCACTGACCAACATATTTGAAAAGTTGTGGCAGTCTGGTGAAATTCCCACTGACTGGAAAAGGGGAAACATAAACCCCCTTTTTAAAAAGGGAAAAAAGGAAGACCCGGGGAACTACAGGCCGGTCAGCCTCACCTCTGTACCCAGGAAGATCATGGAGCAGATCATAGAATCATAGAATCTGTTAGGTTGGAAGGGACCTTTAAAGGACATCTAGTCCAACCCCCCTGCAGCAAGCAGGGACTACAACTAAATCAGGTTGCTCAGAGCCTCATCAAGCCTGGCCTTGAATGTCTCCAGGGATGGGGCCTCCACCACCTCTCTGGGCAACCTGTTCCAGTGTCTCACCACCCTCATTGTAAAGAATTTCTTCCTAATGTCTCATCTAAACCTACCCTGCTCTAGTTTAAAACCATTGCCCCTCGTCCTATCGCTACATGCCCTTGCAAACAGCCCCTCCCCAGCTTTCTTGTAGGCCCCCTTCAGGGACTGGAAGGCCGCTATAAGGTCTCCCCGGAGCCTTCTCTTCTCCAGGCTGAACAGCCCCAACTCTCTCAGCCTGTCTTGATAGGAGAGGTGTTCCATCCCTCTGATCATCTTCGTGGCCCTCTGCTGGACCCACTCCAACAGTCCTTCTTGTGCTGAGGACTCCAGAGCTGGACACAATACTCCAGGCGGGGTCTCACGAGAGCAGAGTAGAGGGGGAGAATCACCTCTCTGGATCTGCTGGCCACGGTTCTTTTGATGCAGCCCAGGATGCGATTGGCCTTCTGGGCTGCAAGCGCACATTGTTGGCTCATGTCCAGCTTTTCATCCACCAGTACCCCCAAGTCCTTCTCACCAGGGCTGCTCTCTATCACATCATCCCCCATCCTGTATTGATAACAAGGGTTGTCCCGACCCAAGTGTAGGACCTTGCACTTGTCCTTGTTGAACTTCATGAGGTTTGCTCGGGCCCACTTCTTGAGCTCGTCCAGGTCCCTCTGGATGACATCCCATCCCTCTAGCACATCAACCGTCCTGGAATCTCTGCTAAGCACATGGAAAATAAGGAGATCATCAGTGATAGCTAACATGGCTTCACTATAGGCAAATAGCTCCTGAGAAATTTGGTGGCCTTCTACAATGGGGTTACAGCATTGGTGGATGAGGGAAGAGCAACAGACATCATCTACCTGGATTTGTTCAAAGCGCACTGTCCCGCACGACATCTTTTTTTCTAAATTGGAAAGACATGGATTTGATGGATGGACCACTTGGTGGATAAGGAATTGACTGGATGATTGCACTCAAAGAGTTGCAGTCAATGGCTTGATGTCCAAGTGGCGACCAGAGACGAGTGGTGTTCCTCAGGGGTTGGTATTGGGACCAGCACTCTAACATATTTGTCAGTGACATGGACAGTGAGATTGAGTGCACCCTCAGCAAGTTTGCTGACAACACCAAGCTGGGTGGTGCAGTCAACATGCTGGAGGGACGAATTGCCATCCAGAGGGACCTGGACAAGCTTGAGAGGTGGGCCTGTGTGAACCTCATGAAGTTCAATCAGGCCAAGTGCAAGGTCCTGCACCTGGGTCATGGCAATCCCAAACACAAATACAGGCTAGGTGGAGAATGGACTGAGAGCAGCCCTGAAGAGAAGGACTTGGGCATGTTGGTGGATGAGAAGCTCAACATGAGCTGGAAATGTGTGCTTGCAGCCCAGAAAGCCAACTGCATCCTGGGCTGCATCAAAAGTGTGGCCAGCAGGTCGAGGGAGGTGATTCTGCCCCTCTACTCTGTTCTCGTGAGACCCCACTGGAGTACTGTGTCCAGTTCTGTGGCCACCAAAATAAGAAGGACGTGAACCTGGTGGAGTGAGTCCAGAGGAGGGCCACAAAGATGATCAGAGGGCTGGAACACTTCCCCTCCTCCTACGCCCCCCCAACCCCTGCTTGGCAGGACCAACACTGGAACCAGGACCAGTGATCTCTTTATCTCTCTCTCTCTCGCTCTATCTCTCCTTCTGTATCTCTCTCTTTCTTTTTATTTTCTCTTTTCTTTTAAAGTTTTTAAGTAAGTAACGCAAGGCATACCTTACGACTCACCACAATTCATTGTATGTCTGTTAAGTACCGCTTGCCATAAGTTGTTGTATATCTGTTGCTAAGTAACACAAGGCATAGCACCATATCACTTGCCACAATTTGTTATATACCTAATCAGTTATCATGGACCTAGTTAAGACATATATTAATCACTGAGGGATTTTAATAAATGTTTGTATACAGACCTTGAGAGTTGTCTCACTTTATTCCGTGACACTGGGGATTTGCGAATCTGAGTCACTCACCCCCCCTGTCTCCTGAGTGGGGCGTGACAGCAGCCCAGATGGGTTTTCCTCTGCGGTGCCAGTTGCTCTGCTTCCCTTGCTGTAACTACACCCACAGAGCATTTGCCACCATCCATGAGTCAGTGTAGAGATAAAGTACTGGCCATTTTTCTCATTCAGCAATATCTAAAGCCAGCTGGATGGCTTTCACCTCTGCAAAATTACTCAATTCACCTTGTCCTTCAGCAACTTCTGTGACTAGTTTTCCTGCAATACAAGACCCATCAGTGAACAGGGCATATTTCTTCTCATTTTCTGGCAGTTTATTATATGGTGGGGCCTCTTCTGCACGCGTCACCTCCTCCTCCTCTGGTGACATTCCAAAATCTTTGCCTTCTGGCCAGTCCATGATCACTTCCAGAATTCCTGGGCGACTGGGGTTTCCCATTCGAGTTTGCTGTGTGATCAGTGTGACCCACTTACTCCATGTAGCATTGGTTACATGATGTGTAGAGGGGACACTCCCTTTGAACATCCAACCCAGCACCGGCAGTTGGGGTGCTGAGAGGAGCTGTGCTTCTGTGCCAACCACTTCCGAAGCAGCTCGAACCCCTTCATATGCTGCCAATATCTCTTTCTCTGTTGGAGTGTAGTGGGCTTCGGATCCTCTGTGTCTTCAACTCCAAAACCCTAGGGGTCGACCTCGAGTCTCCCCTGGTGCTTTCTGCCAGAGGCTCCAGGTAGGGCCATTCTCCACAGCTGTGGTGTAGAGCATGTTTATAACTTCTTGTCCTGGTCGGACTGGCCCCAGGGCCACTGCATGGACTATTTCCTGTTTAATTTGTTGAAAAGCTTGTCATTGCTCACGGTCCCATTTAAAATCATTCTTCTTCACTCGCCAAGGAGACCAGCTCCAGTGCAGGTAAGTCCGCACTGGGGAAGGGAATCACATCAAAAAAGGGCCGCCTAGGGGCTCATTTTTGAGGCTTTTCGAAGCCGGGAAAAGTGGCAAGCCCAGGCCAATACCCAGCACTTCCGGGGGGCGGAGGCAGCTGAGAAGCTGAGGGAGATGCCAGCACCCCCAGCGCAGATCTAATAGAGGTGGGGGTGGGACCATTCCCCCTCCCTCATAAAAGAAGCCCTTCAGGAGAACACTAACCTGGTCGCTGCGTACCCAGTAAACAAGCAGTGAGTGGGTGTTGCCTGGGCGTCACCCGGGAGCACCACAATAAGGGTGGGCTTCCTGGGCTGGCAAAGAGGGCGGCCAAACAGGGCGCGACACAACAGTCTGGTCACAGCACTTTGCACAGCAGTTCATGCGGGAGAGCGCCGAAAGACTGCCAACCCGGCCAGGAAGCGATGGTATCTACTTGTATGAAGACCATGGCATCCCTGAGCTCCACAACCGCCAGCTCTGATGCAGCCTCTCAGACAGAGCTCCTGTGTGAACATGCTGCTACACAGAAACTAGGCTGCAGGGTGTGGCCGGTGTCGGATGGCTGTGGTGGGCATGCCTGCGGGAGATGTGCCCAGGTAGAGGATCTCCTCCACTTGGTGATGGAGATCAGGGAGGAGGTAAGCAGGTTGAGGGCCATCAGGGAATGCAAGAGGGAGATAGATGCTTGGAGTAGAATCCTGCATCCCACGACAGAAACCCAGCAGGCAGACAGAACCCCTGCAACAGAGAACTCCCTGTCCTTGCTCCCCCTGACTGAATGTGGTCACTTGGAGGACAGGGGGCATTGGCAAGAAGTTCCTGCCTGGCACAACAGGTGCTGCACCTGGGACTGCCTGGCAACTACCCCATCTTCCTGGGTGCCATAATGTAACAGGTACAGTGCTCTGCAAGGGAACCTGGATGATGACAAGCATGATAGTTCTCCTACCTTGGAGGTGTCAGTGAGGTCTAGTCAGACCTCCCCCCGCATCAAAAACCTCTGTGGTACAGAAGAAAAGACGGGTCCTTGTCATAGGTGACTCCCTACTGAAGGGAGCGGAAGGCCCAATATGCAGTCCAGACCCAGTACATAGGGAGGTCTGCTGCCTCCCTGGGGCCCAGGTCAAGGATGTGAAGAGGAAGCTTCCTTCCCTGGTATGGCCCTCAGACTATTACCCGCTTTAGTTCCTTCAGGTAGGCAGCGATGAGGTAGCGAAAAGAATTTCAAGGGTATCCTGGTTCCGGCAGGGAGAGGGTTAGTTCTCCCCAGGCTCAGGCAGGGACACAGGTATTCCATCCCATGTGAGCCATGCCCACTCTGAGCTGCCAGGGGAGGGGGCAGGAAGTCACCACTTGGAGCAGGCTGGGGGGTCCCCGGGTCCAGTCAGTGAGCAGCGGTTCCGTAATCGTGTTTGTATACTCCTCTATCTGTGGTATTGTTATTGTTTTCTTGTTCCCTTTGCTGTTCTGTTAAATTGCCTTCGTCTCAACCCAAGAGTTTTGCCTTTATCTTCCAATTCTTTCCCGTATTGAGAAAGCTCGAGAGCGTGACATGTGGTTCTTTGTTGCCGTCTGAGGCTAAACCACGACAGTCCTTTTTGGCGCCCAACATGGGGCTCGAAGGGTTGAGATAATGACAAAAAATCCAACTAGAGCTTGTAAAAACGAATTTGTCGTATGCGTTTATTGTATTAGGTAAATAGTTGCTGGTCATCATGTTGCTTGGTTTGTTCTCATGGCTGTGTTATGTAAATTCCTATATGGCTTATGTACTCCCCGCGATGATGTTTGTTACTTCTGGGAGAGGGATCAGGATTATCATTTTACTGTCCTGTGCAATATTGGCTTATGATATAACATCACTGTTCAGACAGCTATTTTGGGGTGTTTATGTGGTATTGCTGTCCTGCCTGTACGTTGGGCACCATCTCTCAGAATTTATTAATAATCACACCTCGTCTATGGGGGAAACAGTGGGGGACACTTTCCCCAGCTCTTTTGCCTCCCTTTTCTCCTTTGGGTCAGGTATGACAGCTTTTGAGAATTTTGAATATCCTTGGGATGCTCAAACCAGCCTGGTCCTAGTGTTATGTCTCCTGAATACGTTCCAGGTCCTGTTTAGGGTTAAACAACTATTTAAGACGACCACCCAGAGATCTGCCCCGAGGCTGGATAGTCAGGGGTGGCATGGCATGTGGGAGAACATGGGCAGGTACCTAGAGAACTTCTCACCTCCAATGGTCTGGGACTTCACCCCTGAACAATTGCAGGACCCTGTGTCCTGGTTTGAGGTAAAACAGAACCAATTTTCTGATTTGTAATTTTACTTTTTAGCTGGGCCTCTTCTAACTGACTAAAGTCTGAAATTAACAGCATATTGTTCAGAAACTGTTCACCCTCAGAGTGATAAGACCTGATTATACCAAGGAATGGTATGCACAGAGGCTCTTGCTTAGACTTATTGCTATAACAACCAAGGTCAGCTAACTTCACTGCTTGCCCCGTTAGAGGGTCGGAAGTGGAGAAGTGTAGAGGGGTCCCACCTGCAGGGAGGAGCAGACGGGACAGGTGACCCAAAACTGACCAACAGGGTATTCCATCCCATTTGCATCATGCTCAGTATAAAAGCTGAGGGATCAAAGGGGCAAGGCTGCTCTGGCTCACTCTTTCTTCAATGGCCGACGTCTGAGGAGGACCCTGTCTGTTCGTCTGCCTTTGATCCCGATCCGAGCACTCCTGACTCTAGTTCCGGAATTCAGCTCCTGTCTGTCGCTGACTCCAGTCTGGGAGTTTTCCTGTGTCTGCTGGTGATGCGATCATCATCCTGGGAGCTGGATACAGTTTTGTATATATTGTATACTTTTTTCTTTAATTTTTATTATTCTATCTTTATTTACTGTTTCCTTATTTATTAATATTTTCATTAAAGTAGTTTAGTTCTTTTTCTAAACTTGTAAATCTCCTTATCGCTTCCTCTCCTCTCTGAGGAGAGGGGGAGAGGGCCATCTGTCATTCGGATTGGCCAATCCGGCCAAAAACCATGACACCCTGATAAAGTGGTAGAATATTTGAAGGGAAAATGCTGTGACTACTCCAGAGAGGCACAACTCACCGCACTGTGCTGGGCCCTGGCCAGTATCTACCAGGCACTGCTCAGAGTTACGCAGCACCCTCGGGGGAAAGAGATGGAAACTAGATCGGCAGACACTGCGGCTACTGCAACCCCTGCGACAGACACTGCAGTTACTCCAACCCCTCTGGCAGCCACTGCAGCTACTCCAGCCCTGGTGGCAGCCACTGCAGTTGAACCAGGGAACCAACCCATGCCAGTATCAGTTGCCCCCATACAGAAGAAGAAGTACACGAAGAAATCAGTTCGCTTAGTAAGGGATGATGATGAACCAGGGCCATCACGAGAACAGGAGGAAGAGGCAGAACCAGAGATAATTACTCGATCCCTATCCTTGAGTGAGCTGCGGGATATGCGAAAGGATTTCAGCCAACTTTCAGGCGAGCACATTGTCACCTGGCTGCTCCGGTGCTGGGATAACGGGGCCAGTAGCCTGGAATTAGAGGGTAGGGAAGCCAGGCAGCTGGGATCCCTGTCTAGGGAAGGCGGCATTGACAAGGCAATTGGGAAGAAGACCCAAGCCCTCAGCCTCTGGAAACGACTCCTGTCAGGCGTGAGGGAGAGGTACCCCTTCAGTGAGGATGTTGTATGTCAGCCAAGCAAGTGGACTACCATGGAAAGAGGTATCCAGTACCTGAGAGAATTAGCCGTGTGGGAGATGATTTATTATGCCTTGGACAATGCAGACTTACCCACAGACTCTGATGAGGTGCAATGCACAAGGCCCATGTGGCGGAAGTTTGTACGGAGCGCACCATCGTCATATGCCAACTCACTGGCAGTAATGGAATGGAAAGGTGAAGAGGGACCAACGGTGGATGAGGTGGCTGGCCGGCTCCGGCGATATGAAGGAAGTCTCTCTTCCCCCCTTGTCTCAGCTGTGGAGAAACTGTCCCGGAAGGTCCAGCAACTTGAAGAGAATATGTCCTACTCCCCACCTGCACGGGCCAGCATCTCAGCTATTAGGAGCAGGCATTTCCCCACTCAAGAGAGAGAGTACAGAGGGTACACACCACGAGGCACCCTGTGGTTCTACCTGCGTGACCATGGGGAGGACATGAGGAAGTGGGATGGACAACCTACTTGGATCCTGCGGACACGGGTACAGGAGTTGCAAGGAAGGACAACCACAAAAGGGGATCCCTCCAGGAAAAGTGCCACCCCAGTTTCCAGTGGGCAGGTCCCCAGACAGAGCAGAAGGCCTGATCTTGCTTCGGATCCTCTTGAAGGAACTTCCAAGTCATTTCTGCAAGAAGTGAGTAATGGATACAATGACCAGGATTAGAGGGGCCCTGCCTCCGGCCAGGTGGAGGAAAGGGACAACCGGGTTTATTGGACGGTGTGGATTCAATGGCCTGGCACATCAGACCCACAGGAGTATAAGGCTCTAGTGGACACAGGTGCACAGTGCACTCTAATACCAACAAGCTATAGAGGGGCAGAACCCATTTGTATTTCTGGGGTCACAGGGGGATCCCAAGAGTTGACTGTACTGGAGGCGGAAGTGAGCCTAACTGGGAATGAGTGGCAAAAACATCCCATTGTGACTGGCCCAGAGGCTCCATGCATCCTTGGTATAGATTACCTCAGGAGAGGGTATTTTAAGGACCCAAAAGGGTACCGTTGGGCCTTTGGCATAGCTGCCTTGGAGACGGAGGAAGTTAAACAGTTGTCTACCTTGCCTGGTCTCTCGGAGGATTCTTCTGTTGTGGGGTTGTTGAGGGTCGAAGAACAGCAGGTGCCGATTGCTACCACAACGGTGCATCGGCGGCAATATCGCACTAACCGAGACTCTCTGATTCCCATCCATAAGCTGATTCGTCAACTAGAGGTTCAAGGAGTGATCAGCAAGACTCGCTCACCCTTTAACAGTCGGTGCGAAACCGGCATATGGCTGGTGCAAAAATCTAATGGAGAGTGGAGGCTAACTGTAGAGACTATCGTGGCCTGAATGAAGTCACGCCACCACTGAGTGCTGCCGTGCCGGACATGCTAGAACTCCAGTACGAACTGGAGTCCAAGGCAGCCAAGTGGTATGCCACAAATGATATAGCGAATGCTTTCTTCTCAAGCCCTTTGGCAGCAGAGTGCAGGCCACAGTTTGCTTTCACTTGGAGGGGTATCCAGTACACCTGGAATCGACTGCCCCAGGGGTGGAAACACAGCCCCACCATTTGCCATGGACTGGTCCAGACTGCACTGGAACAGGGTGAAGCTCCAGAACATCTGCAATACATTGATGACATCATCGTATGGGGCAACACAGCAGAAGATGTTGTTGAGAAAGGGAGTAAAATAGTCCGAATCCTTCTGAACGCTGGTTTTGCCATAATACGAAGCAAGGTCAAGGGACCTGCACAGGAGATCCAGTTTTTAGGAATAAAATGGCAAGATGGACGCCGTCAGATTCCAATGGATGTGATCAATAAAATAGCAGCTATGTCTGCACCAACTAGTAAAAAGGAAACACAAGCTTTCTTAGGCATTGTGGGGTTTTGGAGGATGCATATCCCAGATTACAGTCTAATTGTAAGCCCTCTGTATCAAGTAACCCGGAAGAAGAATGACTTTAAATGGGGTCCTGAGCAACGACAAGCTTTTGAACAAATCAAACAGGAAATAGTCCATGCAGTGGCCCTGGGGCCAGTCCGGGCAGGACAAGATGTTAAAAACGTGCTCTACACCGCAGCCGGGGAGAATGGCCCTACCTGGAGCCTCTGGCAGAAGGCACCAGGGGAGACTCGAGGTCGACCCCTAGGGTTTTGGAGTCGGGGATACAGGGGATCCAAAGCCCACTACACTCCCAACAGAAAAAGAGATATCGGCAGCATATGAAGGGGTTCGAGCTGCTTCGGAAGTGGTTGGCACAGAAGCACAGCTCCTCTTAGCACCTCGACTGCCGGTGCTGGGCTGGATGTTCAAAGAAAGGGTCCCCACCACACATCATGCAACTGATGCTACATGGAGTAAGTGGATTGCACTGATCACACAGCGAACTCGAATGGGAAACCCCAGTCGCCCAGGAATTCTGGAAGTGATCATGGACTGGCCAGAAGGCAAGGATTTTGGAATGTCACCAGAGGAGGAGGTGATGCGTGCTGGAGAGGCCCCGCCATATAATAAACTGCCAGAAAATGAGGAGAAATATGCCCTGTTCACTGATGGGTCCTGCCGGATTGTGGGAAAGCATCGAAAGTGGAAGGCTGCTGTGTGGAGTCCTACACGACAAGTTGCAGAAGCCAGTGAGGGACAGGGTGAGTCGAGCCAGTTTGCAGAGGTGAAAGCCATTCAGCTGGCTTTGGACATTGCTGAGCGAGAAAAATGGCCGGTACTTTATCTCTACACTGATTCATGGATGGTGGCCAATGCTCTGTGGGGGTGGTTACAGCAGTGGAAGCAGGGCAACTGGCAGCGCAGAGGCAAACCCATCTGGGCTGCTGACCTATGGCAAGATATTGCTGCCCGGATAGAGAATCTGGTTGTGAAAGTACGCCATGTAAATGCCCATGTACCCAAGAGTCGGGCCACGGAGGAACATCAGAACAACCAGCAGGTGGATCAGGTTGCTAGGATTGAAGTGGCTCAGGTGGATCTGGACTGGCAACATAAGGGTGAACTATTCATAGCTCGGTGGGCCCATGACTCCTCAGGCCATCAAGGAAGAGATGCGACATATAGATGGGCTTGTGACCGAGGGTTGGACTTGACCATGGACACTATTGCACAAGTCATCCATGAATGTGTGTCACTGTTGTTGTTTTCTTGTTCCCTTTGCTGTTCTGTTAAACTGCCTTTGTCTCAACCCACGAGTTTTGCCTTTTTCTTCCGATTCTTCCCTGTGGGAGGGGAAGCTCGAGAGAGCAGGACGTGGTTCTTTGTTGCCGTCTAAGGCCAAACCATGACATCCACCCAGTCAACCCATCCTTGCTTCCACCCTCTGTAGGCCTCCTATGCCTCATAAATAAGGTAAACACAAATACAAATAGTGAAAACATCCTTCCCTCAGGGAAAAACTACTGCATTCAAAAGCCTTTTCCAACTTCGGAAAGAAAAAGAGCAAACTAGTAAATAGTAGTATAGGAATATCAGTGTTATTTCTCCTGGGACAGTTTAACATACACAGGATCATGCAAAACACGTTCCCTGCCACATGTAATAGCTTTCTTCTAAAGAAACATCACAACTGTGCTGTTGCCTGGCTAAAGCCGGGATGATAACAGTGAAATAGTTCAGCTAATACTCTACTTTCATATCCCCTAGCAACTAATTACAGAGTGGCACGGGGACCTTACAGCTGCAGTTGGGAGCTTAGCTAGCATATTGGAGAGCAGTCCCAGGAGCTGTTGAGGGGATGGAGGAGTGACTGAGAGCGCTGTCATCCAACACAAACAAGCGCCATTATTAGATCACTGGTGAGTAGCCTCCTCCATACCTGGCCATGTTTAAAGCTAGTTCCTGCCCACAGAGAGTTGAACACAAGTCACATGAAGAATGAGTTAGTTGTTTGGATATGGGTATGTGATTTTGAAGACAGGTACAATTCCCTGCCCTGACCTTGCCCCAGTCCTGCATGGTTTATGTCAGTGATAGCCACAGCCTCTGTCTGACCAGGAACTGCAAAGCTGAGAAGATGGTGGTGTTCAGGACCACATGTGTTTCACCAGATGCCAAAGGATAGGCTCTAGACTCTCCTTGCAGAAGCACACACCTTGTGCTGCTCCAAAAGCAAACGAGTGCCACAAAACAAGGGAGATGCAAGCACAGCTATGATGGCAACACTATTGACCCAGTCGAACCCGTCGACCAGAGGCAAAAGCTTCCCACTTTCAGCAGAGGAGAACTGACTGTTGCTGGAATGGGGAACATAGTCACAAAGCCCCATGGGGGACTCTTGCTATGGACAGTATGTAAACACCTCAGACACTGAAAAACAGCAGCACTTGCTTTGACTCCACAAGATTAACATTACATTATTCCCCACCCCCAATAGCAGTGTCCATGTCAAGTTCAGATAAAAGCACTTGGAGTCCAGGATTTAGCAAACTTAGTTCACTTTGCCTTACAAAGCTGTAGAAAGAGAACCAAATGCAATATATCAATGAGCCATTCATCAGCTAGCAATCTAAAAGATACTGGGAAATCCCTGGCTACGTGTCAGGACTAGGAGGACCAGAGCAAATCACAAGCCAACTGCACCAGAAACCCTGGAAGAGCTGGAACTGGTTTTGCTGCTCATGGCAGGGACTAACGGCCCCTCAGCTGCAGCAGGGGAGCTGGAAAACACATTCATGGGCACCAGGCCAATAGCAGAAAACATCAAGACAGAAGCCTTGAAAGGCCTAAATCTGAGCAAGAAGAGCTCCCACACTGAGCTAACCAGGATCACAGTGTCAAGGCCCTGAGAGCCTTGTCAGCAGGCTTGTGCATTTTACCTACTTAAATACTCCAGTTTATACAATGTAATAGCAGCTCCATATAATTGTCAATGCTGTGAAAGGACTCAGCCACAAGCACCTCACTGCTGCACAACACCGTACTTACAACATGAAGTCCTGTTCCCAGCAGGGTTGGTCACCTCACATGGCTACTGTCATGCTCTTCATATTTTGCACTTTTAGGGTCACATACATATTGAATTTAACTGGAGAAAAAGAGGCAAAAAGTTATCTCCTTCAGTATACCATTTTATCACATAAGCACAGTATTTCAACTTTACAGACCAGTCAGGGGCAGAAGGAAAATACAGTGATTTATGCTGAATGTGCTAAAACTGATCTGTATTGCTTAAACCATCTGACCTAGGAGAACCATGTTACACTCACATTTTGATAAGACAGGCTTTGTTTAGATGTTTTGCCTTTTTTTTTTTTAAATCTGAAAAAAAGCCCAGAGCAACTTATTTTCCTAGCTGCTGGATAAGGCATAAAGTCAACAAAAATTTGCAGTAACTGGGGGAAAGGTAAAGGTGGCAGTGGGAGATCGCGACCACCAACTCAATTGGAGACTGAATTGGACTACCCCACCCCCCGGTGCTGGAGCATGCGCACATCAATTAAAGGACCTTGTAACTTTAAATGAAAGCGAGAGACTGTACTAACCAATAGAAATTGTTAAGATAAGGTACTAAATAATAACTATAATAATTAAGGGTGTGTATTTCTGTGTTTTGAACTGTATAAGTATTCCTAAGAGTTTGTAGGCCTGTGTGCTAGCTTTGTGGATTACCACCTAGCACCCATCTCTGCAGAAATGAAATAAATAAATAATACCTCTACTCTGTGTGTATATTGGCGTCTGCACACCGGGTAAATGACCCTGCTTTGGGACAACACATCTATTTCCAGTATTCTGCTGCATCTATTTCCAGTGGGTTACTACAGCATGTCCCAGCATCTAGCTTCACATATCCCAATAGAAAGGAAGGAAAAGGAAACTACATGATCCAGAAGCTCAGGAAGAAGTGAGAGTCACTGAAAGTCAGATTCCCTCATATCTAGCTGCACCACTTGCATCCTCCTGGGACACTGGGCTTGTCAGTGAAGCGATACGCTTCAATTGAGTTAAATCTAGACTATAGGACAAATATTTTGCAGCCCTGAGCAGTTTTCTTGATTGAAGAAAGGCTAAAGTACACATTCTCCCTTCCATTCTGGGCACTCAGCTTTCCTTCCCTGGAAATTCAAGGTTGGTGCAAACACAGATCTTGACCTGACATGGAGTATGGACAAGGAGACAGCAAAAGAATATGCACGAGCAAGAGATTGGGGAAGCTTTCAGCTATAACCTGAGGACCACTATATCAAGAGAATAAAGCTGAACAAATAAGTCATGAATAGAGCTGTGCAATTGCTTTGGATCTAAGCACCTGAATAGGTGTTATTCCAGAAAAAACTGCTTATTCTTTTGTAAACTGTATATCAAATTTAATTCAATAAATGTATTTGCCTGCTAAGGGATTCCTTGCTAGCTACTGAACCACAGAGGAATAGTTGCCTAGACTGTAAATTCTCGGTGTCACCAGCTGTTTGTTTTTATTTTATTATGCAGACACAAAACCCGGTGGATGGGATTTATGGACTGCCATGTAAGAGAATTAATCACTTCTGTGGTACCATCCAGCAACCTCGATCATGATTGAGAAGGCACTGAATCCAGACAGGAATGCACCAGTACTACTTGGTGGTCATTTTCAGATCCTGTTTTTAACAGGGACAGAGGAAGGATGAGAGGAAAAGGGAGGCTGGGGTGGGAATTGGTGACAGTAAAGGAATATCTTTCCTTGCCCATCACCTGTTCAAGACAGGTGAGCACGTAGAGGTTTCTTAGCACTGTGACACCAGGTCACATTCTCAAGCTACTAGCTCAGGCTGCCTGGACTCTCAGTGTAGTATCTGTCACTCAGAAGAAGAACATGGAGGAGCAGAGAGGAGGTAGATGAAAACTGTAGGCAGCAGCATGAGCAGGAGTGAGAGAGCAGGTGTCACCATTGCTGCGAACAAGCAGCAGAGCATAGCTTACCTGATGGTCCTTGGAGTTTAGCTTTTTTTTACTGTAAAGAGAAAAGAGAAAAAAAAGAAAAAAGAGGCTGTTAGTGATTTTCTCCTGCTACAGTTTCATTCGAGTCAGAGTGTCACACGGAATCAGATTAATTGGACAACATCCCTCAGTAGAGGCCTGGAAGCTGGAAATCCATACTCATTTTAACAGTTTAACAGATCTGGAGACGGAGCCTCTTTTGTAGCCCAACTCACCTCTCTAAATCGATGCATTTAAAAAATAATCATAGGATTAATGTTTGGAAAGCAATGTGATATGGCTAATGCAAAGCAATTTCAAAAGAAGTCCTTTGCAACCAAAAGTTATTGCTGCTTAGCAAGATGTCATTTCATACCACCTCACTTAAAATTACAGATACTCTAGAAGAAATAAACATTTCTTTATAAACAAATAATCTCTCCTCAACAGTGCAGAGCAGACTTTAAACACAACTTGAAAGTAATCAATCCTGAATTGTAGCTCTATAATGTGATATCTGTAAATCAAATTAACGTGCTATGCAAATGAGCAGCAGTTTAAATTCAAATGTCACTTTTCAGAGCTCTCCTCTGTTAATTTAATTCCAGAAGAGTATCTATCAAAAACAATGGTTAGAACATAAAACAGCACTGGTTCTTATCTCACCAGATAGAGAAGGTCCATGTCTCCCTAGGGGAGATTTTATTTGCATTTCTCTTCTGCAAGCTCATATCCTCACTGGTATTGCTAAGTGTAAGCACTAAGACAAGACATCTCTAAGCTCCAGATATTTTTCCTAGTGGAAAACTAACACTAAAAAGAAAACATATTTAACAAGCTAGGAAGCAAGATACACCAGAGAACAAAAAGATATGAGAACCGACATAGTGAAGTTTCCTCCAGAAAACAGAGCACCCAACACTTACTAAAGGCTCACAGGGTCTAACTTAAAAAATAAATGTTCTAGAAAGGAACAGTGTTTAAAAAAAAAAAGGCCCTTACACAGTTACATGCACAGAGATGCAATGGATGCAATGAAGTGTGATGCTGGAGAACACCCTTGCTATTTGAGAAATTCTCCTTTGCAAGCATTTACAGTTCAGGTTGATGTTTGGATGAAGGAAATGCTGCACCAAGTATAGTATGAGCCAGAGGCATCTCAAACAGAAGTTAGAAGAGCTGTAGCTTTTAACTAGACTGCCAAGGTCCAAAGCCTTAGACAAGCCTTAGGTCCAAAATAAACAGGTTCATTTTCTCCCAGGTTCAGGGCCCTGAAGTATTCCTGATGCTAAACCTAACTGTGCAAGCAAAACACACAATGACGGGGGCCAGTGTTCCTGCTGACTGAAGATGCAGATTCCTTTTTAATCTCCAAATCAATCAGTCTGTTTAACCACTGAGAAACAGGCAGGGCAACCTACCCACTTTCTAGGTACCTTTGAATACAAAAGCAGGTGTTTCATGAATAAACACTGCCCTGGAGTGGGCAGACACCAGCTTATCTCAGGTCCTCCCCTCTCCCCCATTTTGCAAGAGGCAGGAGACAAAGGAACAAGCGCATGTGCTTGAGGGAAGGTAAAAGGGAAAAAGAGGGCAGGGGATGCACAGTCAGCTTCAGCTGGTCTTTCTCCCTGTTTGTAACAAGCTCCATTGCTGTTAACAGAGACGTGGAGGCAACCCAGTGTGGAAATTTGGTATCATTTGTCAAAAAAAACAACCAGAGTGAGCCAATGGCTCCTAGACACAGAGATGAGGCACTATCTCTGCAGCAAGTGATATGCAGACTAAGGAACAGATGCTGTCTGTACATTGTGGTCTCAACCTCTTAATATTTAGGAGGTTCATTTGCTGAAAGGCAGCAAACCCTACACTACCTTGGCACACCAAAAAGAGTGCCCATGTGGGGCTTCAGCAGGAGCTGTCCCAGGGCTCAAAGCAACAGGGATATCCTGGGGCAGCAGTGAGGTTAAAAGACGACCTCGAGCCTGCTATGGACCCACGTAACAAAAATGTAGTCTTGCATCTTTATAGTATGTGTCTGGAATGAACCCCATGCCCCCAGACAACCCACATGTAACAAATTACACTTTCAGTTGCAGAAGCAGGGCTCATAAATAAGAGCTGGATCACAAACCTGGGAGTCTCATCTCACCAGTAACTCTCGCTCTTTCTGCGAGTTAACACAGCATGTCCAACAAGTACCCATGAAAAGTGACTTGGACATGTTTTTATTTTGTTAGCACTGGAAACCACTTCCTAGGGGTGTGTAAAATTCATTGCAAATGTACAGCTCCTACGACATCTCAGGATCAGGATTGATCGCAAGATCACAGGGTTCCCCATACCGCTGGGTGAGTGGCACAGGAGTTCAGAGCTGGAAAGAGCCATTAAACCTTGCCAAGACCTAGCCTGTTCATCAGCCCAGGGAATTCACAGGTCAGGTGCAATGTGCAGAATGGCATGCACCATGCCACTGCTAAAGGACCACAGCTTTGGAAAGGTACAATAGGTTAGCTTCCCTGGGGAAAATTTTGTACCCACACCTGCTCGTTCTGTCTCACTAGAGCTCCTATATGCCAAGTGTCCAAGAAAGGACACAAAGGAGCAACGAAGCTGTGAAGACACCTGGTGCATTAACAGATAATTACTCACAGTGTTGCAACAAAGACTGAAAACTCATTGCTACTCTGGGGGCAGGAGGACGTCAGGCTGAAATAAAGCCATGTGAAACAGATTTTATTTTATAAAATGTACTATCACAAAAGGAAACCATTCTCTAGAGCACTCAGCAATACCAAGTTTTACAGACGCAGTTGCTTCTGTATTGCCACAAAGGAAAAACCTGAAGACAAAATAAGTCAAAGGAGATATTTTCCGAGTCACTTCCATTTATCCCACAGACAATTCTGAGCTCTGGGAAAGCAACATTTTTAAACTAACTGAAAATGTTAAATTGCATTCAGTTTCAAATGGCTGCTCTCAACAAACTGAGCAGCACAGAAAGCCCAGCCATTCAGAGGCTCTGTCCTCAGTCCCTGGGAAAGTTATGGAACCAATCCTCCTGGGTATTATCACAGGTCAAATGAAGCATGTGATTGGGAAAAGACAGCATGGGTTCACCAAAGGCAAATTCTGCTTGACAAACCCAATTGCCGCCTACAACAAAGTAACCTGAGGGGCAAGCAGTGGGCACTGTCTACCTGGATTTCTCCAAGGCTTTCGACACGGTTCCCCACAGCCTCCTCCTAGAGAAACTCATGCGTTACAGTCTAGACAAGTGGTCTGTGCGGTGGGTGGGGAACTGACTGACAGGCCACACCCAGAAGGTGGTTGTAAATAGCTCCTTTTCAAACTGGCAACCTGTCACAAGTGGGGTCCCCCCGGGATCGATACTGGGCCCAACGCTGTTTAATATCTTCATAAGTGATCTGGATGATGGGATCAAGTGTACCCTGACAAAGTTTGCTGATGACACCAAACTGAGTGGGGAAGTGGACACTTCGGAAGGGAGAACCACCCTGCAGGAAGACCTGGATAGGCCGAAAGAGTGGGCTAACAAGAACCTTATGAAGTTCAACAAGGACAAGTGTAAGGTCTTGCACCTGAGAAAACATAATCCAGGAGTGCAGCACAGGCTGGGATCTACCCGGCTGGGGAGCAGCTCTGTGGAAAGGGACCTGGGGGTCCTGATGGACAACAAGCTCAATATGAGTGAACTGTGCTGCTGCTGTGGCAAAGAAAGCCAACAGGATACTGTGTTGCATCAACAAGGGCATCAGCAGCAGAGACAAAGAAGTCATTATCCCACTCTACTCAGCGCTTGTCAGGCCACACCTGGAATACTGTGTTCAGTTTTGGTCCCCACTATGCAAAAAAGATGTGGACAGGCTGGAGACAGTCCAGAGAAGGGCCACAAAGAGGACCAAAGGACTGGGAAGCCTGCCATATGAGGAAAGGCTGAGAGAATTTGGTTTGTTCAGCCTTGAGAAAAGAAGGCCTTATCACCGTGTTCCAGTATTTAAAGGGTGGCTACAGAGGAGATGTAGACTCCCTTTTTACAAGGAGTCACATGGAAAAGATGAGGGGTAATGGGTACAAGATGCTCCAGGGGAGATTCCGATTGAACACAAGAGGAAATTTTTTCACAGTGAGAACAATCAACCATTGGAATAATCTCCCCAGGGAAGTGGTGGATTCCCCATCATTGTACACTTTTAAGACTCAGCTGGACAGGGTGGGTGGCCATCTTGTCTAGACTATGCTTTCATCAAGAAAGTTTGGTCCAGAGGATCCTTGAGGTCCCTTCCAACCTGGGATTCTATGATTCTATGCAGAAGGGAGGGAATCCCTTCTGGGAGGGAAGCACTGGCTAGGCAGTGCTCCAGCCCTTCATATTTGTTACCTTTTCTGTAACTGAGCCTTTGGTAATAATTTTGCTGTCTGAACTCTGCACCAACAGCTATAGCACACATATTTCAGAGCCAGAAACTCAACACCTACTACTCACTTCTTGAAAGATATTTATAAAATCCATGAGAGGCTGGCGAGTGGTGCAAGACTGGCATATCTAACAAGCACTGTTCTGTCCCTGGGGAACCCACCCTGACGCACAGGTACCTTTTCCTCCCCTGGTCATATTTTACATGCATGGCCCCTGCTCATCCTCACCTCCCACTTGTGGGCGACTACCTGAATCCAAAAGGTGCTCCACACTGGAGGAAGCAGAAGCCATGCAGTGACCTGACCCCCTGATTTTAAGTCAGTCACCGTTTTGTTTCACATGATCCCTAGAAAAGCCCATCAGCATCTCAAGTATGCTATTAAATGCAATTGCACATGCCATAGAAGAACAGCAGTACTGACTGTGCTGTGAAACTCTTCTCATCCCTTCATAACTCTAAGAAAGAGCTTGATAAAACAGCACTTTAATGGTTTCTTGAGCCTGTTACAAGGATTTGGCATGTCACACCCACCTTGGTATTTCCAGCTTGAGGCAAGTTTAAAAGAAACACTCCACTGCATTCTCATACATTCAGAGCTAAATTGTGTTCAGAAGGAAAAGATTTTTCTGAACTAGGTCAGAGGATGGATAAGTGCACAGGAGCCCCCCCCAGGGACCCACTGGCACTCAGCAGCACCTCAATAGTCTCTACTATAACTGCAGAGAGCCCAGAGCAGGAGCTGCTTGGGCTCTGTCTCCTCACAGCAGAGCCCTGCTGAGTTAATGTGCTTATTGCAGCTGAGAGATTCCTTCAGCCTCAGGGGCCGTTGAGAGACGAGAGTTATGCTTTGTCTCTCTGACAGGGAAAACAAACCACTAGTTTACATATAAACATTATTTCACTGGACTGGGGAAGAGCATGCTTGAATGACATGATGGAAACACAGTGGGTACCTTCATTTATCAAGAGACATAAAAACTGAGACCGTGTTCACAGTAAATGGAAGATAACATTGTGTTATTGGTTGATGTGAATGGAGAACTGGGCTGACCAGAGAACTGCTCTGCCAGCAGGAGGAAGAGCCACTAAAAAATGCCACTTTCCTTGGTAACTGTCAAAGAGCGAGAACATAGTGCAGATTTCCATCAGTACCTGAAGAACTAAGGTTGCACTTAAGAGCAGAATTTTTCTGAGTTTGGAAGGACTATTTCAGGTACTGCTTAACTGAGACAACTGCAGAAGAATCCAGCAGCAAGCCAACAGTACCACTAAATTTACCTCAACTGAACCAAGAGACTGATTTGCTTTAATAAGTAGTCCAGTACGAATGGAATGGACACAATAAGAGTTTATTCATTTTTAATAGTTCAGAAAAATTGAGGGTGAAAAAACCCACCCACTTTTACATTAGAGTTCCCATTGAGAATGAATTAGAATTCCACCTAATTCACATGAATTAGCACCTTCCTGCTCAGACGATCTGCAAATTCATTATCCTGTCTAGAGACACGTAAAGCTAAGTTTATTTGATTTACAATACAATTTCCAACAAACAGCTTTCTAACAGTCTGTCATGGTCGGTGCCTGACTGGCCACTGAAACTAACAACAGATGCTCTCCCCCACCTCTCTCTCCAAGGAGAGGAGGAACATAGAGAAAGAGACTTATGAGTTTAGAAAGGAGACTAAACTACTTTAACAAAATATTAAGAAAATAATAGAAAGAAAATAATGAAAAACATACAATTGTCATGATTTGGGCCAAATTGGCCAATGACAAGACAACAGATGCCCTCCCCCACCTCTCTACCCTCCAACTCTTGCTTCCACCTCTTATTCCATACCATTTGCATCGTGCTCAGATCACTAATACTTTTATCTATCAAATCTATACACACATATATATAGATAGATACACGCAGGTCACTTGGTTATGATTTATCTTAATCACAAAAGTTCGCTAAGTCAATTTAGTTCATAGCTGTAGGATGTCATCTATCCTAGCAGATTCTCAGGGCTGGAAAGATGGTATGAAATTTATTGTGGTTCGTGCCCATGGGTATCATGTCCATCTCGAAGAGTCTTGCTGGATGCCACTTCATGAACTTGGCTCAGGTTTCATCACTGCTATGTTATCCTGAAAACACTTACTGAACACTATTAGTATTATAACAATCAATTATCACCATACAGCTCAGAATTGAGTATTCTCACCAAGGGTTAAATTTCCTTGAGGTACACATTGAATTTCTCCATTCTCCAGTATCATCCACCAAGTACATCCAGGTCCTTGAGCAAAAACAGTCCCACAAATGGGTTTGCCTTTGCCTGAGGCAGGAAAAACCCAAACAGTTTTCCCTAGCATATTCCTTTCATGCACCACAGGGACTCTATCCCCTTCTATATTATGTAAAAGGTCTGATTGAGCAGGATCAGCTTGACTGATGGATCCCATGGTGTTAACTAACCAGGTAGCTTGTGCTAAATGCTTGTCCCATTGCCTTCAGGGTAGTTTTTAACAATCCATTGTATTGCTCAATTTTCCCCTGAAGCTGGTGCACGATAGGGGATATGATATACCCACTCAATGACATGTTCGTTGGCCCAGTTACTTATAAGACTGTTTTTGAAATGAGTCCCATTGTCTGATTCAATTCTTTCTGGAGTACCATATCACCACAAGACTTGCCTTTCAAGGCCCAGGATGGTATTCCAGGCAGTGGCATGGGGCACAACATAGGTTTCCAACCAGTCGGTGCTTCTTTCTACCATTGTAAGCACATAACGCTTACCCTGGCGGGTGCCAAACTCATGACATTAAACCATCATCCCCCATACCACAAAGGTTTTAACCCTTTAGCTTCCTCGATTTTGGCACATGTTTCACAATTGTGGATAACCTGCGCAATAGCATCCATGGTTAAATCCACCCCTTGGTCACGAGCCCATTTGTACGTTGCATCCCTTCCCTGATGACCTGAAGTGTCATGGGCCCACCGAGCTAAAAACAGTTCAACTTTATCTTCCCAGTCCAAATCTGTCTGGAAAATCTTAGCAGCCTGATTCACTTGTTGATTGTTTCAATGTTCCTCAGTGGCCCAACTCATGGGTACGTGGGCATCTACATCTGCCTTTGCGGTGCCAGTTGCTCTGCTTCCACTGCTGTAGCCACACCCACAGAGCATTTGCCACCATCCATGAGTCAGCACAGAGATAGAGTACTGGCCACTTTTCTCATTCAGCAATGTCTAAGGCCAGCTGGACAGCTTTTACCTCTGCAAATTGACTTGATTCACCTTGTCCCTCAGTCGCTTCTGCAACTCATCCTGTAGGACTCCATACAGCAGCTTTCCACCTTTGCTGGTTTCCTACAATACAACAAGACCCATCAGTGAACAAGGCATACTGTTTCTCATTATCTGAGAGTTCATTATATGGTGGGGCTTCCTCAGCACGAGTCACCACCTCCTCTGGTGGCATTCCAGAGTCTTTGCCTTCGGGCCACTTTCTGATCACTTCTACAATTCATGGACGATTTGGGTTTCCTATTTAAGCTCGCTGTGTGATTAAGGCAACCCACTTGCTCCAGGTAGCATCAGTGGCATGATGAGTAGAAGGAACTTGACCCTTGAACATCCAGCCCAGCACTGGTAATCAGGGCACCAGGAGGAGCTGTGCTTCAGTACCAATTACTTCTGATGCAGCTCTAGCTCCTTCACATGCTGTCAAGATCTCTTTCTCTGTTGGGGTATAGTTGCCCTCGGAGCCTTTTTGTATCCTTGACTCCAGAATCCTAGGGGTCGACCTCGAGTCTCCCCTGGTGCTTTCTGCCAGAGGCTCCAGGTAGGGCCATTGTCCCCAGCTGTGGTATAGAGCACGTTTTTAATGTCCTATCCTGTTCGGACAGGTCCAAGTGCTACTGCAAGCATGATCTCTTATTTAATTTGCTCAAAGGCCTGTCGTTGCTCAGGACCCCACATAAACTCATTCTCCTTTCGAGTCGCTTCATAGAGTGGTTTCACAATCTGACTGTAACCTGGAATATACATTCTCCAGAAACCCACAACGCCTAAGAAGGCTTATGTTTCCTTTTTGTTAGTAGGTGGGGACATAGCTGTTATTTTGTTAATCACATCCATTGGGATCTGGCGATGACCATCTTGCCACTTAATTCCCAAGAACTGGATGCCTCATGCAGGTCCCTTGACCGTGCCTCTTTTTACAGCAAAACCTGCTTTCAGAAGAATCTTGATTATTTTCTTACCTTACTTGAAAACTTCTTCTGCTGTCTTACCCCACACAATGATGTCATCACTGTGTTTCAGGTGTTCTGGATCTCCAGGTGAAAGCAAACTGTGGCCTGCACTCTGCTGCTAAAGGAATAGAGAAAAATCCATTAGCAATGCATTAGCAATGTCAATTGTAGCATAACATTTGGCTGCCTTTGACTTGAGTTCATACTGAAGTTCTAGCATATCTGGCACAGCAGCACTCAGTGGTGGTGTGACTTCATTGAGGCCATGATAGTCTACAGCACTTGCTGTTCTTTAACCTTCAGCAGTCCCACCACAGAAGGGTCATCTGAAAGGCCAGGTAAGGTAGACAGCTGTGTAATGTCCTCAGTCTCTACAGCTGCTATACCAAAAGCCCACTGATACCCTTTTGGGTCTTTGAAATACCCTCTCTTGAGGCAGTCTATGCCAAGGATGCATGGAGCATCTGGGCCAGTCACAATGGGGTGCTTCTCCCATTTATTCCCATTTAGGCTCACTTCGGCCTCCAATACAGTCAGTTCTTGAGACCCGCCTGTCACACCAGAAATAGTAACAGATTCTGTCCCTCTATGATTCGATGGCAATAGGGTACACTGTGCACCAGTGTCCACCAGGGATTTATACTTTTGTGGCTCTAATGTGCCAGGCCATCGAATCCACACAGTCCAATAAACTCTGTTGTCTCTCTCCTCCTCCTGGCTGGAGGCAGGGCCCCTCTAATGTTGAGGACAACATCTACAATTAGCAGATGAGTTCCTGTCTGGACCAGAGAACCACTTACCATGGACTGTATCAGCCACCCTCCTGCAAAAATTCTTCCTTCCATCTGCTTTACCTTGCGACTCAGGCAGCCTGACTAGTGACTAGAGTAGTGACAGTGCTCGTTGTCAAGGCTGGAGCAGCTGGTACCGGTATGGGCAGGGGAAGGGCTTGCACTACAGCTGTGTGTGTGGGTGCAGGTGGCAGAGTAACTTTTACCACACACTGCTGAGTGACTGTTGCCAGAATGGGCAGGAGCATGGCTTGTGCCGGTGGGGGGTGGCCGGCGTGGCCAATGCCTCTGGGGGGATGGCCGGTGCCGGGGTAGCCACCAATGCCTCTGGGGCCAGTGGCAGGGTAGCCGCTGATGCCGCTGGGGCCAAGGGCGTGGCTTCACCCCATACGTGTGGGGGCAGAGGCGTGACCGGTGTCGGTGAGGGAGGTAGCTTGGGGAGTTTGTGCCTGTGCCAGCTGTGAATTGGCCCGTGGGATTTGAGTAGCAGCAGCACATGGCACACAATACCCACTCCTGCATCAATGTTTAACACAAAACCACCCCTGCAACACATTCATGAGAACCAGCAACAAAATCACGATCTTATGAAAGTAACATTCATTTTCTAAACAGCCCAGAAGGTTTCCATCCCCTAGCTCTTTGGCATAAGCATAAAAGGGTGAAATAAACCTTCCCCAGGTAAAATAGAAAGTGTAATTAGTAATAGAATCCATCACGTGATGCCCAAGAAATGCAGGCAGAACTGTTATCCAAGTAATCATATTATACATCTGAATGCCAATCCACACCAAAATAGCACATTTAAACCACCACATACAAACACAAAGAGTAAATAAACGATGCAACATATTCATCAGGTTAAGTAGCATTGCATCTATTTGAGCAACCTGGTCTAGTGGAAGGTGTCCCTGCCCATGGCAGGGGGGTTAGAACTAGATAGTCTTTAAAATCCCTTTCAACCCAAACCATCCTATAATTCTATATGATTCTGTGATATAGCATTTTGCTTAAGAATGACATCATGTGAGCTGTCTGTTCTCCCTGAGCAAGCTGGAATTCAAACTATTCAGGCAATCTATCAGAGATCTGGTCAAGCTCCACTCGGGCCCCACGTTGGGTGCCAATTAATCTGTCGCGGTTTGGGCCTGATTGGCCAATGATGAGACGACAGATGCTCTCCCCCACCTCTCACTCCAAGGAGAGGAAGAAGAACAATAAAGAGATTTATGAGTTTAGAAAAAAACTAAACTACTTTAATGAAATATTATTAATAAAATAAAAATGAAATAATGAAATAGATACAATATATACAAATACATACAAAACCATATCAAGCTCCCAGGGAGATGTCATCAGCAGGTACTGGGGAAGTCCCAGACTGGACTCAGCAACAGATGGGAACTGGAGTCTGGATCTAGATTCAGGAATGCACAGATCAGGATCCAAGGCAGACAAATAGACAGGGTCCTCCTCAGACATCAGTCATTGAAGAAAGAGAGCCATTGAAGAACAATTATAACCCTTTGATTCCTCAGCTTTTATACTGAGCATGATGCAGATGGGATGGAATACCGTGTTGGTCAGTTTTGGGTCACCTGTCCTATCCGCTCCTCCCTGCAGGTGGGACACCTCTATGCTGTTCCACTTTCAACCCTCCAGCGGGGCAAATAACAAAGTTAGCTGACCTTGATCGTTATAGCAATAAGTGTAAGCAGGAGCCTCTCTGCATACCATTCCTTGGTATTCACTATAAACATCAGACCTTATTTGCTATAAGTGGACAGTGTCTGAAAAATATGCTGTTAATTTCAGAGAGTTAGAAGAGGCTTAACTGAAAAGTAAAATTACTGAAAAGAAAATTGGTTCTGTTTTACCTCAAACCAGGACAGCTTCTAAACACTTTCAATGACAAAACAGATTCAGACAGTTGGAGAGACATCTCTATCTCATTTACAGGTTAATCTGTTACCAAATATGATTTGACACACTGACGTAAGATCATACAGGTTTTCATCCTCCTGAAGTTTTTCATATGCATTCTTGTTTGTTGCTTAGCTCAAGAACTCACCTACCTGAAATATTCCTTGAACTATTCCAGCAACAGAAATTCAGAGGTGAAGAAAAAAATGCTACAGAAATTTTAAAAGTTATAAATAGTGCTACAGAAGATATGCCACAGGGATTGCAGTTGTGAATGAACAGGGTTTTGGACAGAAGAAAAAAGTCAAACCTGTATCTCAAAGAAACAAACTGAAAGCAGAGCATCTTACAGAATAGGAAAAATGGAACTGAAACCACATACACAACTTGTAGAAAGCAACGGTGACAGGGAACAAAATGCAAGAGGAAAACTAAAGAGATCTCCAACTGGTTCCTTCCCTGAAGTCAGAGTAGACATCAGATTGGTCTTCCAGGGTCCCTACACCAGTACTTCTCTTGAAAATAGGATCAGACAGCAAGGTCATGCTGTTATTTGTTGGTCTGAAAACAAAATTTTAAGCTGAGCAATTAGGACCGGATAGGTTCACAGAGAGAAAGGGAGAGAAGAGACTCACAAAACAGCAGATCCCAAAACCCAGAGCTCCCCTCATCTGAACTCGCAGAAAGATACGGTGATTTTACTAAAAAGCTAACACAGAACAGGATCTACACTGGCAAAATACAATCAATATACCATGACCATTAGGTACTGCAAAAGGATTCCTGCATTTTAAAACATTCAAATCATTTTATCCAAAAGCCTCAGGAGATCTTACCAATAAAATGCTTAAAACATCAAGAAGTTATTTTGTAAACCACAGTTCAAATCATTATTACATTGAGCATTAGCACTTAGTGGAACTTCTGCTTTGCAGTAAGGAAGCTGCAAGAAGTTTACTTACAGCTGATCCCAGAAAAACTTCCTGAAAGGCAGTAGGAAGCATTCAATCGTTTTCAGATAAGCAGCAGCTGAAATAAGCTTGACAATATTGTTTCTTGGGAGGGGGGAAGGCAGCATATTTATGAAGCATACAGCCAAAAAAGCTGGAAACAGATTTTGGGAAGCAGTAAAGAAAGTAGGAGCGTGCAAGCCTTGAACTTTACAACCCCCTGTAACAGATTAGCACTACCAGTGAACCCAGAGTGCCAACAGCCCATAAAATATTTTCCATTTTTTACGTGAAATATACTTGGAAACAGAAAAAGTGCAAAAGCTTCTACTTCTAGGCAACTTGTGTGGCTAAACGCTGCACAGGAGAGAGAAGGCAGCAGCAGTTTGAGGAGAGGTGTGTAACATGTCACTCTGGAATTCCCAATGCCAGGTGAGACACATCAATGCAGACGTTCTTCCAGGCTATGGGGCTATCTATCCCCCTTTCTCCTGCCTGCATGGTCCCTCAGTTCAGCTGGCAGGCAGGCAGTCTCAGGACACTTCCCCATCCAACACAAAGATCAATCCATTGAGTGCAAGTCACCTTTCAAGTAACTCGAACAATTTGAGAATCATAAGCCATTTTCTGACGGCTTTGGGATTTGCTGGAATAACAGCTTCCCAGTGCCTAGACAAAAATCTTCCCTCTAGCAATGCATCTCATTATCATTCTTAAAGGCTGTGCATAAACTATTACCTCCAGCTCTCAAGAGCCCCACAGCTTGTTCTGGAATACAAGCTGCCTCAAAGATACACCAAGCCTGCGTGCTGCTCTCCAGAGCTCTCCTCCTCAACTTATCTGACAATAATAATGATCTCAATGCATACTGACAAGTTAATTCTAGCAAGGTGAGAGCCAGCATACTCAGATGCTTATTTAGAATTGTACTTTACTTCTTTATAGCCTTCCCACAGACATGTAAACATCTACCTGAAATTTAACTTCACTTCTAGCTGTCACCTCAACATCCATTTGCTACTCAAACCCAAAGGCCCAGACTCTGAGACGTAGTTAGTGGAGCACTCAAGCTGTCTTCAGATAGTGTTCTTCATCAAGGAAAGACCCTGAAGTGTCAGTTCTCCTGCCCTATTTCTCCACCCCAAACTGCAACCAAGTCACATTGCAGTATTTGCAAACAATACTCCATAGAGACTTTTTTGCCATCTCACAGATGTTTGCCTTGTGGTTACTGCCTCTCCCCCACCAGCACCATGGTGAACCCAGTCAGATTCGTAATTTCCCAAAACATCAGTTGTTTGAAAGGGTCTGACAGTCCCACAGCTCTAACTGTATGTTGGAATCCTCTGAGAGCTGCTTTGATATCAGTGATGTCTTGCACTTGGATCCCAAATCAGATGTCTCCTGCCCTGCAGGCCAAGGGGCTCTTTGCACACCTTCAGCAGGAGTTTGCACTAACTCCCATGTCTGCACACACATATGACAAAGAGAAGTCATATCACAATAGGAAGGGCTGCACTACAAGTTCATTTTCATTTAGCCTGGTATCTTGTCCATACAGACACCTAAAAGATTTCTAGGACAGAGCATGACATGATGATACAGCAGTACCTACTCTATATATTAATATGCCCCCAGGCTCAGGACCCAGAGGTGACATTCTGGGAAGTAGAGTTTCATACAGTCTGTTCTACCACCAAATCTCCCCCATCCCCAGTATAACCAAGACTTAAGGGTGCCAACAGGCAATCTCAGGTGAATTACACTTTGTCATTTCCTCAGTAGCAAGGGGGAACACATGCTTTAGAGACCTCACTTCACAATTTAGCCTCTTTGCTATATATCTTTGCGCTCACTTGACAGCAGTATCAGATGTTTTAAAGTAGGCAGGCAAAACAAGCAAACCCCTATCACTCTCCATTGAGAAGAAAGGGACTATCACCCATAAAGAGAAGCAAGATACTTTGTTACCTGTGTGACACAGCAAATATAGCCTGGGAGGTTTTTTTGGTTTGTTTGTTGATGTTTTTTTAATAAATAAAATAAATAGCCTCCCCACAGCCACAATACACAAAAGAAAATCCTTCTTCAAATTTTGTGGGGCTATAAGCAGAGTTAAGTAGATATCTTACTAACACCACCATTACTCAAGGGTAGATACACAAACATTAGTTGACTGTGTAATCCCTCCTAGCTTTGGCCTGACCTAGCACAGGCAGAGGAGCATCACCTCTGACTGTTTGGTCTGGATCATTTACATTTTTCTTGAGAACTGGGAAAACAAGCACAACATAACAAAACTTCAGTGTGTGTTTACAAACCAAGAGATGATGCCTTTGTCCAAAGCTTGCTTTCCAAGGGGAGTGGAGAAGCAGAGTGTGGTGATGGAGAAATGGATTTTATACCATTTGTGTAACAAAACACCTTTTAAACAAAAAGGCAACAGAGGATGTAGCCAACTTCTCTGATTCTATAGAACAGCTCCACCTATACACACTTACCATCCAAACACTAAAACCAGTTGCTAAAAAAGTACAGCTAGGAGAAATCCTCTAACATCTATTTCTTCCTTTTTTAAAAGGTTGACCAACACAGACATGTTGCTGAAGATTCACTGAAGTTTCTGCTCAGCAGCTGCTTTGAACTGAGAAGGGAGGACAGAAACAAAACCTCTTATTCAAATCACAGAGATTATGAGAGGTTAATCCTCCTGACACTGGCAACATAGACAACTCTGTCAGGCAACCTGGTTCCCCAATGTCATGGTTTAACCCAAGCCAGCAACGAACAGTCGCTTGCTCACCCCCCTACAGTGGGATGGGGAAGATAATCAGAAGAGTAAGTGAGAAAGTTCGTAGGTTGAGATAAAGACAGTTTAATAGGTAAAGCAAAAACCACACGCGCAGGCAAAGCAAAACAAGGAATTCATTCACTACTTCTCATCAGCAGGCAAGTGTTCAGCCATCTCCAGGAAAGCAGAGCTCCATCACACATAACAGTTACTTGGGAAGACAAATGCCATCGCTCCAAATGTCCCCCCTTCCTTCTTCTTCCCCCAGCTTTATATACTGAGCATGATGTCATATGGTATGAAATATCCCTTTGGTCAGTTGGGGTTAGCTGTCCCAGCTGTATCTCCTCCCAACTTTTTGTGCGCTCCCAGCCCTCCCTGGCAGGGTGGTGTGAGGAGCAGAAAAGGCCTTGACTGCTTAGCAACAACCAAAACCACCAGTGTGCTATCAATACCATTTTTCATCCCAAATCCAAAATATAGCATTACACCATCTGCTAGCAAAAAGTTAACTCCATCCCAGCTGAAACCATGACACCCAACCAAGAGGTGAGATAAACAGTAATACAAGCTGCCACTTCTGTCCAATATTCTGTTGCAGCCTTTATTTTATTTTATTGGTAAAAAAGCAACTTGGATGCCAAGTACTGGAGTGAGTTAGTTACTGTGTTTGTGACTCTCTCAGAAGATGCATTGTTAGATCGTGCGTCAGTACTTTTGCTTTAAGGAGTTCCCTGCAGGTTACAGATTTCTCCTGAACTTTTCACTGAGAGACAGCATACCTACTCATGAATCTGTGCCTGATTAGAAAAAAAAAATAAAAATCCATAAAATCTTTCAGAATTTTTAGATATGGAATATAAATACTACTGGGCAGAGAAGAAAGTAGGCTTCCAAGCATAAATTACTCTTCTTTCAAGTTCTGTGAGGTTCAGAACTCCATTAATTACTGTAAATGCCTTAATCTAAAAAGTAAGCAAAACCCACACTACTTAATTTTACACAAAACAGACTTCAACTCATATGCCTCCAGCTGTCAAAGACTAAGAAAATATGTGTAATGAAAGCCATATCCTTGCACCAGAAGGCAAGAAAAGACAGACAGATAATGTATTAATCCTGCTAGGAGCCAGTCTGAGTTGGTGAACTGAATTTGCTGACAAACCGATAGTTCAACTAGTTTATAAGAACAGCTTCAGTGCAAAAAAAACCCCAAGCCAAAGAACAAACACCCCATCCAACCCCACAAAAAAAAACCCCAAACCAACCAGCCTTAAAACTAATTCAGAAACCAGATGAGTGGACAAGTTCTTATCTTCTTTTTATTTTGAAAATAAGATATACCTCTTTACAGAATAATTTCTTCCAACACACAAAACACATGCAGCAGCTGTTCAGACATTTCATGCACAGGTAAAGGTCACTTAAATGACTAGAAGCTTGCTGAAGTTATTAGGTCAAATCATACAGCCTGGTCACGGCAAGGTAACAGCTGCTTGAAGACACAAGTACTCCGGTATTAAACAAAGAAGAAAAAGCAGGAATTACAGATAGAATAAGACAACTTGTGTACTTTTCATTTGGCTGGCATGTGCTTCTCAGTAGTCAACAAAAGCACTGAAGTCATCTGTATTGTCTCCTGAATGACTCAGGTTTCTGCACTCCCTGTTCATTCAGATTTAGCTTAAATGAGATGGACACTGGAACAAGAGTTGCTGACTAACCACACCAGAAGCGATTGCACAGCCTCAATATCTTTTCTGGTAGTTTTTATTTAAGTTACAGGATTGCATGCAATCAACCAACTGGAAGATGGCTACTTGTCAAGCAGGACTGAGCACAAACTTGCCCCGAAAGGCATCAAGCTAAAAACTGATACTAACAAATATTACCGTTCAACTTCAGAAGTCTAACATATTCACCAAAATAGAAGCTCAAAAATAAAACAACAGCATATTTGTAGTGGATTCAATAACTACTTGTTTTTGTTAAAAAAAAATAATGCCACCATACTACAGCAAGTGATAAGCTCCCAGGAAAAATGGCACCCGTGTTTTCCTGCACCAAATAATGAAGCAGGATTGGTCTAGTTTGAAAAAGAGTTGATTGATATTGTGTCACTTAAGTATTTACTTGCTTTACAGAGAAAAGCTTAATATCTAGGAGATAGAAACAAGCTGATCGTGAGCATTAAGAGTAAAAGAACTATTTAGAATATCAGTTATGGTGTAACTGGATGAGATTCCCAGACAGGAACAGGAGATCTAACAGAACACTGTTTGCAGATGAAATCTTTGTCAGCCTGACTTTACCCTTAGCATCCACAAACTGCTCAGACAACACTGGTCCCTAGAGGAGTGTCCTGGTTTGGGATAAAGTAGAGCCAACTTTCTGTTCAGTAAGAGAGGCTCTTGCTTACACTTGTTGCTGTGGCAACCAGGGTCAGCTGACTTGGTTGTTTACCCCGTGGACAGATCAGGTGACCCAAACTGACCAATAGGGTATTCCATCCCATCTGCCCTGCTCAGTATAAAAGCTGAGGGATGAAAGGGATCAGGTTGTTTCCTCTCCAAGAACTCTTTTCCAAGGGCTCATCTTCTTTTGATCTTCTCTAGTGGACTGCTTCTTCAATGACTGATGTCTGAAGAGGACCCTGTCAGCTCATCTGTCTGTTGGTCCTGGTCAGTGTATTGCAGTTCTGATTTGTCAGTGAGTCCAATCTGGAGTTTTCCCAGTGCCTGCTGATGACATCTCCCTGGGAGCTTGATATGGCTTTGTATGTATTTGTATATATTGTATCTCTTTCATTATTTCCTTTTTATTTTCTTATTATTTCATTAAAGTAGTTTAGTTTTTTTCTAAATTCACAAATCTCTATCTCTCTCTTTCCTCTCCTTAGAGTAAGAGGTGGGGGAGAGCATCTGTTGTCCTGTCATTGGCCAACCTGGCTTAAACCATGATAAGGAGATACAGATCTTTGAAATATGACAGTTAGATTGACACCAACTTTTTTGCAGTTTTTTTGCTTAAGGTCTTGGGACATTGGTTGCTTACAATATTCCCTGAGAAGGAAGCTGAAAAGGATGGTTTGGGGGTGTTTGGTTTTTATGTTAAGTTTGTAAAGACAGAATGTATTTTATAAAATTCAGCATAGAGACTGATACCTGAGCAAGCACTTGATTTTAACTCCATTTTGGAGAAGCAGCTGAATGGCTGCTCCCCATGTCAGTTTTACTGTATCTGAAGAAGCTGCATCTCCCAAACACATTAGCATTCACCTGCCAATACTTTTGTTTTGACACAGCATGTACACAAAGAACTGAATCACAACCAGGTGTTAATAAAACAAGGATTATGTCCAAGACTGTTCTGAAACCCATGCTGTTTTCTTGCATTTGGGCCTCCATAAAAATTAAAGTGGAATTCCATCATGCTAAATGCCATTAGAATCAAAATCATTAACCAAAATAAACAGCCCTAGATAGTGTCCTGGTTCCGGTGGGGATAGGGTTAACTTTTCCTGGTATTCCATGCCATGTGAGCCACGCCCACCCTGAGCTGCCGGGGGAGGGGGCAGGAAGTTGCTGCTTAAAAGCGGGCTGGGGCGTCCTGGGTGTGGTCCGGCTGGCGAGCGGCGCGGAGCGGTGGTTCCGTAATCGTGTTTGTATATTCCCCTATCCGTGTTGTTGTTTGCCTGTTCCCTTGCTGTTCTGTTAAACTGCCTTTGTCTCAACCCAAGAGTCTTGCCTTTTCTTACGATTCTTCCTGTATTAGGAAGGGGCGAGTGAGCGGCATGTGGTTCTTTGTTGCCGTCTGAGGCTAAACCACGACAGTCCTTTTTGGCGCCCAACGTGGGGCTCGAAGGGTTGAGATAACTGGTCATCATGTTGCTTGGTTTGTTCTCATGGCTGTGTTACATAAATTCCTATATGGCTTATGTACTCCCTGCGATACTGTTTACCATGTCTGGAAGAGGGATGAGGATTATCATTCTGCTGTCCTGTGCGATATCTGTTTATGATATGATAACATCACTGTTCAGACGGCTATTTTGGGGTGTTTATGTGGTTTTGCTGTCCTGTCCGTACATTGGACACCATCTCTCAGAATTTGTTAATAGTTTCCCCAGCCCTTTTGCCTCCCTTTTCTCCTTCGGGTCAGGTATGACAGCTTTTGAGAATTTTGAATATCCTTGGGATACTCAAACCAGCGTGTTCCTAGTGCTATGTCTCCTGAATGCGTTCCAGGTCTTGTTTAGGGTTAAGCGACTATTTAAGACTACCACCTGGAGATCTGCTCCGAGGCTGGATAGTCAGGGGTGGCATGGCATGTTGGGAGAGTATGGGCAGGTACCTAGAGAACTACTCACCTCCAATGGTCTGGGACTTCACCCCTGAACAATTACAGGACCCTGATAAAGTGGTAGAATATTTGAAGGGAAAATGCTGTGGCTATTCTAGAGAGGCACAACTCACCGCGCTGTGCTGGGCCCTGGCCAGTATCTACCAGGCACTGCTCAGAATTATGCAGCACCCTCAAGGGGAAGAGATGGAAACCAGCCCCTGCGGCAGCCCCTGCGGCAGCGGCAACCCCCATAGCAGCCACTGCCACTGAACCAGGGAACCAACCCGTGCCAGTATCAGTTGCCCCCATACAGAAGAAGTACACAAAGAAATCAGTTCGCTTAGTAAGGGATGATGATGAACCAGGGTCATCACGAGAGCAGGAGGAAGAGGCAGAACCAGAGATAATCACCCGATCCCTATCCTTGAGTGAGCTGCGGGATATGCGGAAAGATTTCAGCCGACTTTCAGGCGAGCACATTGTCACCTGGCTGCTCCGATGCTGGGATAACGGGGCCAGTAGCCTGGAATTAGAGGGTAGGGAGGCCAGGCAGCTGGGATCCCTGTCTAGGGAAGGCAGCATTGACAAGGCAATTGGGAAGAAGACCCAAGCCCTCAGCCTCTGGAAACGACTCCTGTCAGGCGTGAGGGAGAGGTACCCCTTCAGTGAGGATGTTGTATGTCAGCCAAGCAAGTGGACTACCATGGAAAGAGGTATCCAGTACCTGAGAGAATTAGCTGTGCGGGAGATGATTTATTATGACTTGGACAATGCAGACTTACCCACAGACCCTGATGAGGTGCGATGCACAAGGCCCATGTGGTGGAAGTTTGTACGGAGCACACCATCGTCATATGCCAACTCACTGGCAGTAATGGAATGGAAAGGTGAAGAGGGACCAACGGTGGATGAGGTGGCTGGCCGGCTCCGGCGATATGAAGGAAGTCTCTCTTCCCCCCTTGTCTCAGCTGTGGAGAAACTGTCCCGGAAGGTCCAGCAACTTGAAGAGAATATGTCCTACTCCCCACCTGTACGGGCCAGCATCTCAGCTATTAGAAGCAGGCATTTCCCTACTCAAGAGGGAGAGTACAGAGGGTACACACCACGAGGCACCCTGTGGTTCTACCTGCGTGACCATGGGGAGGACATGAGGAAGTGGGATGGACAACCTACTTGGATCCTGCGGACACGGGTACAGGAGTTGCAAGGAAGGACAACCATAAAAGGGGATCCCTCCAGGAAAAGTGCCGCCCCAGTTTCCAGTGGGCCGTTCCCCAGACAAAGCAGAAGGCCTGATCTTGCTTCTGATCCTCTTGAAGGAACTTCCAAGTCATTTCTGCAAGAAGTGAGTAATGGATACTATGACCAGTATTAGGGGGCCCCTGCCTCCGGCCAGGTGGAGGAAAGGGACAACCGGGTTTATTGGACGGTGTGGATTCGATGGCCTGGCACATCAGACCCACAGGAGTATAAGGCTCTAGTGGACACGGGTGCGCAGTGTACTTTAATACCATCAAGCTATAGAGGGGCAGAACCCATTTGTATTTCTGGGGTGACAGGGGGATCCCAAGAGTTGACTGTACTGGAGGCGGAAGTGAGCCTAACTGGGAATGAGTGGCAAAAGCATCCCATTGTGACTGGCCCAGAGGCTCCATGCATCCTTGGTATAGATTACCTCAGGAGAGGGTATTTTAAGGACCCAAAAGGGTACCGGTGGGCCTTTGGCATAGCTGCCTTGGAGACGGAGGAAGTTAAACAGTTGTCTACCTTGCCTGGTCTCTCAGAGGATTCTTCTGTTGTGGGGTTGTTGAGGGTCGAAGAACAACAGGTGCCGATTGCTACCACAACGGTGCATCGGCGGCAGTATCGCACTAACCGAGACTCTCTGATTCCCATCCATGAGCTGATTCGTCAACTAGAGGTTCAAGGAGTGATCAGCAAGACTCGCTCACCCTTTAACAGTCCCATATGGCCGGTGCAAAAATCTAATGGAGAGTGGAGGCTAACTGTAGACTATCGTGGTCTGAATGAAGTCACGCCACCACTGAGTGCTGCCGTGCCGGACATGCTAGAACTCCAGTACGAACTGGAGTCCAAGGCAGCCAAGTGGTATGCCACAAATGATATAGCGAATGCTTTCTTCTCAATCCCTTTGGCAGCAGAGTGCAGGCCACAGTTTGCTTTCACTTGGAGGGGCGTCCAATACACCTGGAATCGACTGCCCCAGGGGTGGAAACACAGCCCCACCATTTGCCATGGACTGATCCAGACTGCACTGGAACAGGGTGAAGCTCCAGAACATCTGCAGTACATTGATGACATCATTGTATGGGGAAACACAGCAGAAGAAGTTTTTGAGAAAGGGAGTAAAATAGTCCAAATCCTTCTTAACGCTGGTTTTGCTATAAAGCGAAGTGAGGTCAAGGGACCTGCACAGGAGATCCAGTTTTTAGGAATAAAATGGCAAGATGGACGCCGTCAGATCCCAATGGATGTGATCAACAAAATAGCAGCTATGTCTCCACCAACTAGTAAAAAGGAAACACAAGCTTTCTTAGGCATTGTGGGGTTTTGGAGAATGCATATCCCAGATTACAGTCAAATTGTAAGCCCTCTGTATCAAGTAACCCGTAAGAAGAATGATTTTAAATGGGGTCCTGAGCAACGACAAGCTTTTGAACAAATCAAACAGGAAATAGTCCATGCAGTGGCCCTGGGGCCAGTCCCACCAGGACAAGATGTTAAAAATGTGCTCTACACCACAGCCAGGGAGAACGGCCCTACCTGGAGCCTCTGGCAGAAAGCACCAGGGGAGACTCGAGGTCGACCCCTAGGGTTTTGGAGTCGTGGATACAGAGGATCCGAAGCCCGCTACACTCCAACAGAAAAAGAGATATTGGCAGCATATGAAGGGGTTCGAGCTGCTTCGGAAGTAGTTGGTACAGAAGCACAGCTCCTCTTAGCACCTCGACTGCCGGTGCTGGGCTGGATGTTCAAAGAAAGGGTCCCCACCACACATCATGCAACTGATGCTACATGGAGTAAGTGGATTGCACTGATCACGCAGCGAACTCGAATGGGAAACCCCAGTCGCCCAGGAATTCTGGAAGGGATCATGGACTGGCCAGAAGGCAAGGATTTCGGAATGTCACCAGAGGAGGGGGTGACGCGTGCGGAAGAGGCCCCACCATATAATAAACTGCCAGAAAATGAGAGGAAATATGCCCTGTTCACTGATGGGTCCTGCCGGATTGTGGGAAAGCATCGAAAGTGGAAGGCTGCTGTGTGGAGTCCTACACGACAAGTTGCAGAAGCCAGTGAAGGACAAGGTGAGTCGAGCCAGTTTGCAGAGGTGAAGGCTATTCAGCTGGCTTTGGACATTGCTGAGCGAGAAAAATGGCCAGTCCTTTATCTCTACACTGACTCATGGATGGTGGCAAATGCTCTGTGGGGGTGGCTACAGCAGTGGAAGCAGGGCAACTGGCAGCGCAGAGGCAAACCCATCTGGGCTGCTGAACTCTGGCAAGATATTGCTGCCCGGATAGAGAATCTGGTTGTGAAAGTACGCCATGTAGATGCCCATGTACCGAAGAATCGGGCCACGGAGGAACATCAGAACAACCAGCAGGTGGACCGGGCTGCTAGGATTGAAGTGGCTCAGGTGGATCTGGACTGGCAACATAAGGGTGAACTATTCATAGCTCGGTGGGCCCAGGACTCCTCAGGCCATCGAGGAAGAGATGCGACATATAGATGGGCTCGTGACCGAGGGGTGGACTTGACCATGGACACTATTGCACAGGTCATCCATGAATGTGAGACATGCGCTGCAATCAAGCAAGCCAAGCGTTTGAAGCCTCTTTGGTATGGAGGACGATGGCTGAAATATAAATATGGGGAGGCCTGGCAGATTGATTATATCACACTGCCACAAACCCGTCAAGGCAAGCGCTATGTGCTCACAATGGTGGAAGCAACCACCGGATGGCTGGAAACATACCCTGTGCCCAATGCCACTGCCCGGAACACTATCCTGGGCCTTGAAAAGCAAGTCCTGTGGCGACATGGTACCCCAGAGAGAATTGAGTCGGACAACGGGACTCATTTCCGAAACAGCCTCATAGACACCTGGGCCAAAGAGCATGGCATCGAGTGGGTATATCACATCCCCTATCACACACCAGCCTCTGGGAAGATAGAACGATACAATGGACTGTTAAAAACTACACTGAGAGCAATGGGTGGTGGGACTTTCAAACACTGGGATACACATTTAGCAAAAGCTACCTGGCTAGTTAACACCAGGGGATCTAACAATCGGGCTGGCCCTGCCCAATCAAAAGTTCCACGTACTGTAGAAGGGGATAAAGTCCCCGTAGTGCACATGAAGAATATGCTAGGGAAGACAGTCTGGGTTAGTCCTGCCTCAGGCAAAGGCAAACCCACCTGTGGGATTGCTTTTGCCCAAGGACCTGGGTGCACTTGGTGGGTGATGCGGAAGGATGGGGAAGTCCGATGTGTACCTCATGGGGATCTGATTTTGGGCGAGAATAGCCAATGAATCAGATTGTGTGCTGTTAATTGATAAGTAACACTGTCACTGGATGTCCTCATTGTTATAATTGATATCAGTTGTACTACAAGTAAGGCACAGGGATGATGGGATAAGAACTGATCTCAGCAGCTGGCGCCCAGCAGTTTCCTCAAGATCTACATCTTCAGCCCACGGACTGCGTGCATGAGCCACACTGGGTGCACCAGTCACAAGCTCTGAAAAATACAGCATGCAACAGGCCAGCACCACACAGCATCTCACCTGCCCTGAGAGACTGTTCTAACAGATGGAGCCCAAAGCCGTGGATTAAAAGAACTCAACGGACACTTTGGAGGGATGGCCCATAAACTAAGGGCATTATATGTGTGTGTATATATATATATATAACAGGGGAAAGTGGTGGCAATTCGTTGGAACCTGCTGGGCATGGCATAGATGGTATGGAATAAGGGGTGGATAATGTCCTGGTTCCGGTGGGGATAGGGTTAATTTTTCCTGGTATTCCATGCCATGTGAGCCACGCCCACCCTGAGCTGCCAGGGGAGGGGGCAGGAAGTTGCTGCTTAAAAGCGGGCTGGGGCGTCCCGGGTGCAGTCTGGCCGGCGAGCGGGGAGCGGCGGTTCCGTAATCGCGTTTGTATATTCCCCTATCCGTGGTGTTGTTGTTGTTTGCCTGTTCCCTTTACTGTCCTGTTAAACTGCCTTTGTCTCAACCCAAGAGTCTTGCCTTTTCTTACGATTCTTCCTGTATTAGGAAGGGGCGAGCGAGCGGCACGTGGTTCTTTGTTGCCGTCTGAGGCTAAACCACGACAGATAGCAACTGAGTATGAGCAAGTTACCCCACATGTAGTTTGGTTTTTATTATCAAAACTTATAACTAAGCAAGACACTACATCAAAATTTTACCTTAATATACAATTTGTCTATAGCAAGTAGGTGCCAAAGCAGTAATTTGCATCCTAATGAAGTTGGTGCTGTTAGAATCATAAGATTGGAAAGGCCCTTTGGTGTCACCAACTTTATTGTTGGTTCTTCAAGCACCTATATCACTTACCCACATTCATCACCCATCTCCTTATCTTCTTACCAGCCCACTGAAACCACCTTTCTTGTTCTCCAGTTAGGTGATGCCATTGCTTGCTTACAGCAGTAGTTAAACTTCTGCTAATGGAGTTCAAATTTCAAGTGTTGCATGTTTTAGCACCCTGGGCTACAGGTTACCATACTCAAAATCAATGTGTTAAAGTTTTGCTCTCACTCCATATATCTCTATCATTTTCAGCATCATACTCCTAAGAAACAATTCCTACAGTGCAGTGATCACACCTAGACCGTCTTTATTCAGTTCCCTGTCCCTATGCACAGTGGTCTGATTCCTTCCTTTTTGAGATTGGCTGTTTTTCCTTTTCACCTGACCAAAGCACCTTCTGTTATCTGTTTTAATACCCTTTGCAAAATGTCACCTTGTCTGCTGAGTTGGTAGCCCCTGCCTTAGTCCTGGACTTCCTGATCCTCAAGATACACCTTCCTTTACAAACTAATTTTTTTACCCATACCTCTCAGAGGTTCTATGTTTGCTCACCATATCCTGAAGCAATGATCAGGTGAATTATCAGCTCTGGGGTAATTTCCTAGGTGGAGGTTTTTCTTGTTGTTTGAGATGCTAATATTTACCCCTGTAGCTTCAGTGAATTTCATGCCCTATTCCACATCTGTTGCATTTAGTGAATAGATGATTTTTGTTGAGCTGTAGATGACAGTGGGAACAGGCAGTTACTATCTGTTCGCATAGTTTTACAGAAACAGGCCATCCTCAGGCTATATTTTCCCAATATAAATTGGATCATCCAGTGTGCCCTCATTTTATGTGTAACCATTTGAGTAAATGTTCCCATTCATGATCATCATTTATGATATCGACTTGTTGCAACTGGGTAAGGCTATCGACCTGTTGATTAAATCGAGCAGCTACAGATGTTGATCGACCATGTCCCTTCACCCAACCAATATGCAATGATGTTTGCTGTTCTATTTCTAACAACTGTTTCCAGCTGTCAGTCTGCCAGACTGGGACTCTGTTCACTTGCCAGTTGTTAGCTGCCCAGTGGCCTATCCACTCTGTGGCTCCTTTAAAGATGGCATATGAGTCTGTATAGATATGGTCAGCACCATGTTGTGCTGCTAGTAGGACTGCCTTAAGTTCCCCTACTTGTGCACTCCCTTTGCCTATTTCACTTAGCCTCTCTCCCGTGGTCACGTTTAGTGCTACGGCCTTATTTTGTCTATAGGATGAGGCATCAGTAAACCATACCCTGTTAAGGTTGCTATCTTCTTTTAGTGGAGGTGCCTCTCTGATGGGAGATGGTTTACTTGGTGGGGTTTGCAATAACAAATTGCTATCTATATCTTCCTGTAATTTAGATACTTTGATGTTGCCTTCTATAATGGGCATGATTTCACTAATACTTTCCAAGTAGGCGTAACGTTTACGGACCGTCGGTTTCTGGGCAATACCTGCAGGTGGCGCTGCACCCTTACGAACTACATCTAAAAGGTGGAAAGGTCCCGGGATAATTACACTTTCTCTCCTTATCTGTTCTACTCAATTCACTGCTCATACCAATGATAACAAACCTTTCTCGAGGTCTGAATACCTGGTTTTAGTATCACTGAAGGAATATGAGAGCTAACTTCTAATGGTCTCTCTGGTCCTTCTGGTCCTCGTTTACATAAATTGCAATGGGAGCCGTGTTCACTGAATCCCCATTCTGCATGGATTGGATCGAGCGGGCGTAAGGGGCCTATTTGTTGGAAAAGTCTCAATTCTTTAATCAGTAAATCTAATGCAGTTTCATGTTGTTCAGTCCACTCCCATGATCTGCCTTTTTTGAACAGGTTATATAAAGGGTGGGCAACAATAGAAAAGCCAGGGATGTGTTCGTGCCAGTAATCTAAAGTTCTTAAAACTTGCTGTAATTCCTTTTTACTAGTTGGTTTCTGTCCATGTTTGATTTTCTCTAGGGTGTCTGAGGGGACTGAAGCAGCTCCTTTAATCCACCAGACCCCCAAGAACTTAACCTCTTGTGTGGGACCTTGATACTTGCATGGTGGAATGTCTAGTCCTAAAGCTGCCAATTTTTCTCATATATTTCCATTGCATTTTTTGACCTCTTTGGGTTTTTCTCCTCCTATCAGTATGTCATCAATATATCGATATACTGTAACACCTGGCAGAATAGAAATTTCTGCGAAAACCTTTGCTAAGGCATTGTGGGCAATGGTGGGAGAGTGTTTATTTCCCTGAGGTAACCTGTTAAAGGTATACTGTATTCCCTTCCAAGTGAATGCAAACTGATCCTTATGTTCCTGAAGTGGGATCATGAAGAACGTACCTTTGATATCTAGGGTTACCATCCAGGAATGAGCTGCTCCTTGAATTTGGGTCACTAATTCTGCAATGTTTGGCACAGCCGCTGTCAACGGGGCAGTGTTGGCATTCAGTCATCTGTAAGTCGCCACTGTCCATTTGGTTTCTTTACCAGCCACACCAGAGAGTTATAGGGAGAATGTGCGCAAATAATGTTTCTTTTCTCCAAATCTGCGACCACCCCGTCAATACCTGAATGTGTAGGTGATGGCAGGGGATATTGTTTTACATTAGTAATTTTGGATGGAGGCAAAGGTATAGCTATTTCTAGCAAATTGATAGTCTTAGGTTTACCTCATCCCACAAAACTCCATATTGATCCACCAGGGAGTTTCCACACTCTACCATACAATAGGTCAAATCCTAATATGTTATTGTCAGCAACCCCTACCAGAACTTCAGCTCGGGTCAACCTTTTTTCCCTAGGGAGCCACAAAGTAATTTTTGCTGTTAGATGTTTCTTTAGGATACCATCAATTCCTGTAATGCCTATTTTGTGATGACTAGGTTTCGCATTTAGATATTCTGCAGTTTCTCTAGTGAATACTGACATTTGAGCACCTGTATCAATAAGAAAATCTATGCAAATTTTCTTTGGGTTAATCAGGATACTAATAATCGGTTCATGACGTTTGTTTGAGAGCCATTGTAGAGCCATAACCTGCCAAGTAGGGTGTCTCACTGCCCTGCCTGGGTACTCAAGTTTTTTGTCTGGGGGCTATCTAGATCACTCAAGTCTCGCTGCGGGGCTGAAGGTACAGTCCTAGCAGGAGTGGATTTGTGCCCAGGCAATTGGTTTATCTTATTTTGTTCTGAGTTTTGTCTTAATTGTACTAAGGCTTGGAGATCACCTGTGGTCATGCCACGTATAAGTTGGTGCAGTGCCCCCAAGACTAAAGCTGTGTGCCACCAGGCATTTTGTTCTGTATCAAATCATGGTTTAGGTTCTGGTTTATGTGTGTTGGTATGTATTTGATGGACTCACCAGGGAGGTTTGGGTGGTTTCCCAGAGGTCATTCCAACCCATCTCATGCAGCGCCCGTAAATCACTACTTCTTGGACAAATTCACTCCAGGTAGGTATGTGAATTTGCTCTCTAGGTGGTTATGCTGCTTCTGCAGCAGCATTCATAGTGTGATTCATTTGAATATGATCTTGGGCATTGGATACATATATTTTTATGCTGTCTGGAAGGCCACAAATGAGAGGAGTTAATCTGTCTGGATTGATGGGAGCTAGCATCGGGGATCATCTAAATGCATCTCTCTCATACATTGCTTGTATACGAGCTGCCTTTTGCACAGAGGCTACTAGATCTGAGAATCCTGAAGTCTTAATGGTAAGAGGATCTCCTCTCTCCTGTGGGTCTATGCCCCCAGACCAATAAGCAGCTCAGGCTGTTAATGATTAATTGTGGTTGCTTGGGGTAGTAGTTAAAAATACTCCAGGTCCCCAATATCCTTCTCCCTCTTCCTCATTTAATCATAGAATCATAGGGTTGGAAGGGACCTCTGGAGATCTAGTCCAACCCCCCTGCCAGAGCAGGGTCACCTACAGCAGGTTGCACAGGAACGCGTCCAGGCGGGTTTTGAATGTCTCCAGAGAAGGAGACTCCACCACCTCTCTGGGCAGCCTCTTCCAGTGCTCTGCCACCCTCAGGGTAAAGAAGTTCCTCCTCATGTTTAGGTGGAACTTCCTATGCTCAAGTTTGTGCCTGTTACCTCTTGTCCTGTCCCCGGGCACCACTGAAAAGAGCCTGGCCCCATCCTCCTGATGCCCACCCTTTAAGTATTTATAAGCAGTGATAAGATCCCCCCTCAGTCGTCTTTTTTCCAGACTGAAGAGACCCGAATCCCTCGGCCTTTCTTCATGAGAGAGGTGTTCCAGTCCCCTAATCATCTTGGTAGCTCTCTGCTGCACCCTCTCCAGCAGTTCCCTGTCCTTCTTGAACCGGGGAGCCCAGAACTGGACGCAGTACTCCAGATGCAGCCTCACCAAGGCAGAGTAGAGGGGGAGGATGACCTTCCTTGACCTGCTGGCTGAGGGAGGTCATCTTCCCCCTCTACTCTGCCTTGAGATCCAGTCTCTACCTGTGAGGGAAACCCTCCACACATACTTGGTTTCCAATTCCTTTGGGCACCTGGAATATTTTTCCTGTAATTTAGTTAGTTCAGCAGGGAACCAGGGGATGGTATGTACGGTAGTGTGGGCTTCTTCACCCTCCTCATTAGCATTTTCAGTTTTAATTAATGGCTGAACCTGTATTGGTTCTGGGAGATCATTGCCATTGTAGCAAATGTCCCATGTTTCGGGACCCTCACAAAGTACCACATTACAAATGTGCTGGATTGAACTAGAGCAGCCTCAATAAAATAATTTATCTAACCTTTCCTGCAGCTGTTCCTCTTATATTTCAGCTGCAGCCAGTAGTTTTTCTAATTGCTCGTTTTTACTTAAAAGTTCATCTACTCGTCTTTCCATTTTTCCCCATGTCTCCTTTTCAAAAGCTAATGATGTTTTAAGTATCTCATTCTCTGACTTCAAAGTTGTATATTCTACACTTGCAATCTTTTCATTGGGTGGAGACATTTTGATTTCTTTTTGCGTGCAAGATAAACAAGCCCCCAAGACTGCACAAATCACTGTGTTATCTTTTCCTTTTTTTAGTTTCTGTTGACTCCTACATTGTTCTACTTGCTCTACTAGCTTGTCCTCATCTTTCCAAAATTTCTGGGCCCATTCAGTCCCTGCCTGGGATGGTGCACAATTGTGTTCCTGCAGTAGTTTATCCATTGCAATCCTGTCCCTGACGCCAATTTAATGTTGCATTTAGTGAATAGATAAATTTGGTAAGAGATGAATCCCCTTGTGTTCTAGCCGATCCTCAGAGATTAGAGGGGCTAGGGGGGGCTGGACTTACCTCTTAATGATAGGCCAATTATTGCCATGACTATAAGCCTGACACCAGATGCATGAACAGCTTATCTGTAGGTCTGTCCGTTTTCAAAAAGAAGCAGTCAGGTGCACGAATAGTATGGCTTATTCTTATGAAAAATTTACAGATTCTTTAAGATTGCCAGTGATAAATGCACTAAGCTGCAGGACAGCTATATAGCTTTAAAGATATTTCCCGGGTAAGCACTTGGTGAGGCTGAGGTCGCAACTCTGGAGGGGTCGAGGGGCTGAGGAAGACAAACCTGTTGATCTGGCCCTGTGATTTGGCATCAGATTCTCATCCCCAACTCTAGGCATGAAATTGGAGTAATACTTATACTCCTTTTTGGGCAAAGCGAGTGGGTGGGACTGTGGTCAAGCCATTGTTCTTTATGGTTGCACTGTCAGCATTTGTATATCTCTTGCAAGCAGTTGTCACATTTCCTGTGAGAACCAGGAGAATGGGACCGTGCAGCCTCCACCTTGCTTCTCGTCCCCCCTTTGAGCCCGTGGAAACACAAATCACCGGATCTTCACTCCCTCTCTTTCCAGAGCAGGACATCCTCTCCAACATCTCTGTTCCCCTCATAACCCCAACTCCTTGTGGCTCCTGCTAACCCTATAAGGGCTAGTTCTGAGTCCTACACCAACAGCCCCGTTCCCACCATTTTATTCACAAGCTCCCCGCTTTGCTTTATAACATTAATATGTTTGCACTGTCTTGGAAACAAACTCAAAGCTACTACTTAAAATGCTTTTTGCTGTTTACTTTATATAATTATATATGACTTGTTGTTTCAGGATCATGAAATCCCCCTACTTAATCTCCAAAACCAGCTCTCTCCTGATGCTCTAGGAGGAAAAAAAATGCAATGCAAACCCCAACAAGTGTGCACAGGGTTAACTCATATGTATTTGGATTTCTGTCATGTGCTGCTCTGCTCCAATAAAGCCTGAACACATTTTTATATCTTTGACCCAAGCATCAGATATATACAGAACAGTAACTTCAAACTCAAATTTACAATAGAAGTAAAAGGCTTGTTAATAGAGCTCTGTTAAACCACACTCCTCCACCTATCTAAAGTGTAATAAAATACTGATTTAACACAGCAATCCAATAGGTCGTGGTATGTCTTGATCTCTTTTTAACCATGGAAAAATATATAACCACTTCTCATTGCAGTCAGATTAGTCATAATAAAATAAACGTCTGTGTACCTCCACTCAAATAACAGATGTTACCAAACTCCATTTTTGCCAGTCCTGAAGTACTGGAAGGGCAGTGAGTACAAATTTCATAATAGCTTCTCCAATCTAAGGAAAGGCACACCAACTTCTGCTATTGTGATGTTGAACCAAGAAAACTAGTTCAGTCTAGAAAGCATAAATTGTCATGTACGATGATAATCAACATAAAGCTGCCTAGACCTGCAGAAAATCCTTCATCAATTTTAATTCAAATTTTTTCTAGAAGACTCCAGGTTGTTATGCACTGTGTCCTACAGAGGGTCATATTAGATTATTACAACAATCCCTTATGGTCTTATAACTACAGAGTTTCTAAGCAACTCAAAAAATCTGCTACTGAATTGAAGCGTACACAGACTCCACTTAAATTGATATGTCAAAATCTAATAAAATTTTGTGCATGCATTAAGTTATAGCAGGTAGGAAAGGCTGAAATAAAATTAATGTTTCACATCCATTTTGCCCTCCCTGCCAATACATATCCATGTTGTGTGCCAAATTCAAGTGACATACTACAAGTTTAGGTTCAGATTAGGGGTTCAAGTTTGGAGAATCATAGAATGGTTAGAGCTGGAAGGGGCACCTCCCACTGGACCAGGCTGCTCAAAGCCCCATCCAGCCTGGCCTTGAACACTTCCAGGGATGGGGCATCCACAACTTCCCTGGGCAACCTGTTCCACTGCCTCACCACCCTCACAGGAAAGAATTTCTTACTGATATCTAACCTAAATCTCCCCTCTTTCAGTTAGAAACCATTACCCCATGTCCTATCATTACACTCCCTGATAGAGTCCCTCCCCATCTTTCCTGTAGCCCCCATTTAGGTACTGGAAGGCTGCTATAAGGTCTCCCTGGAGCCTTCTATTCTCTAGGCTGAACAACCCCAACTCTCTCAGCCTGTCTTCATAGGAGAGGTACTCCAGCCCTTTGATCATCTTCGTGGCCATCCTCTGGACTCGCTCCAACAGGTCCATGTCCTTCTTATGTTGGGGATGCAAGAGCTGGATACAGTACGCCAGGTGGAGTCTCACAAGAGCAGAGTAGAGGGGCTTAGACCTGCTGCCCATGCTTCTTTTGATGCAGCCCAGGTTGGCTTTCTGGGCTGCGAGCGCGCATTGACAGGTCATGTTGAGCTTCTCATCTACCAACATTCCCAAGTCCTTCTCCTCAGGGCTGCTCCCAATCCATTCTCTACCCAACCTGTATTTGTGCTTGGGATTGCCATGACCCAGGTGCAGGACCTTGCACGCTTGGCCTTGTTGAACTTCAGGCCCACCTCTCAAGCCTGTCCAGGTCCCTCTGGATGGCATTCTTTCCCTCTAGTATGTTGTTGGCACCACACAGCCAGGTATCATCAACAAACTTGTTGAGGGTGTACTCAATCCCACTGCCCATGACACTGACAAATATGTAAAACAGCACCGGTCCCAGTACCCAGTCCCTTGAGGAACACCCCTCGTCACTGGTCATGACTTGGACATTGAGCCTGTGTGAGCTGATGCAGGCAGGACACAGGACCAACCACAAAACCAAGTTTAATCTCGATACCTCACACACCGGGGAATCTCCGAAGCAACACCTGGGTAGAGGGATGCAAGCAGGGGATGCGGGCACCGTGGAGTGAGAGAGTCCTTGTGTCGTGGTTTAGCCTCAGACGGCAACAAAGAACCACATGCCGCTCACTCGGGCCTTCCCGATACAGGAAGAATCAGAAGAAAAGGCAAGACTCTTGGGTTGAGACAAAGGCAGTTTAACAGAACAGCAAAGGGAACAAGCAAACAACAACAATAACACGGATAGAGGCATATACAAACACGATCACGGAACCGCCGCTCCCCGCCGCTCACCGACCAGACCCGGGACGCCCCAGCGGTGACTTCCTGCCCCCTCCCCCGACAGCTCAGGGTGGGCATGGCTCACATGGCATGGAATACCAGGAAAAATTAACCCTATCCCCGCCGGAACCAGGACATTATCCACCCCTTATTCCATACCATCTATGCCATGCCCAGATCTTACAGGTTCCAATGAATTGCCACCACTCTCCCCTGTCATATATATATATATATATATATATATATATATATTCATGCAGATATAATGCCCTTAGTTTATGGGCCATCCCTCCAAAAGTGTCCGTGGAGTTCTTGTAATCCACAGCTTTGGGCTCCATCTGTTAGAACAGTCTCTCAGGGCAGGTGAGATGCCGTGTGGTGCTGGCCTGTTGCATGCTGTATTTTTCGGAGCTTGTGACTGGTGCACCCGGTGTGGCTCATGCTCACAGTCTGTGAGCTGAAGATGTAGATCTTGAGGAAGTTGCTGGGCGCCAGCTGCTGAGGTCAGCTCTGATCCCATCACCCCTGTGCCTTACTCGTAGTACAACTGATAGCAATTATAGTAATGAGGACATACAGTGACAGGGTTACTTAGTAATTAACAGCACACAATTTGATTCATTGGCTATTCTCACCCAAAATCAGATCCCCATGAGGTACACATCGGACTTCCCCATCCTTCCGCATCGCCCACCAAGTGCACCCAGGTCCCTGGGCAAAAGCAATCCCATGGATGGGTTTGCCTTTGCCTGAGGCAGGACTAACCCAGACTGTCTTCCCTAGCATATTCTTCATGTGCACTACGGGGACTTTATCCCCTTCTACAGTACGTGGAACTTTTGATTGGGCAGGGCCAGCCCGATTGTTAGATCCCCTGGTGTTAACTAGCCAGGTAGCTTTTGCTAAATGTGTATCCCAGTGTTTGAAAGTCCCACCACCCATTGCTCTCAGTGTAGTTTTTAACAGTCCATTGTATCGTTCTATCTTCCCAGAGGCTGGTGAGTGATAGGGGATGTGATACACCCACTCGATACCATGCTCTTTGGCCCAGGTGTCTATGAGGCTGTTTCGGAAATGAGTCCCGTTGTCCGACTCAATGCTCTCTGGGGTACCATGTCGCCACAGGACTTGCTTTTCAAGGCCCAGGATAGTGTTCCGGGCAGTGGCATTGGGCACAGGGTGTGTTTCCAGCCATCCGGTGGTTGCTTCCACCATTGTGAGCACATAGCGCTTGCCTTGACGGGTTTGTGGCAGTGTGATATAATCAATCTGCCAGGCCTCCCCATATTTATATTTCAGCCATCGTCCTCCATACCAAAGAGGCTTCAAACGCTTGGCTTGCTTGATTGCAGCGCATGTCTCACATTCATGGATGACCTATGCAATAGTGTCCATGGTCAAGTCCACCCCTCGGTCACGAGCCCATCTATATGTCGCATCTCTCCCTTGATGGCCTGAGGAGTCATGGGCCCACCGAGCTATGAATAGTTCACCCTTATGTTGCCAGTCCAGATCCACCTGAGCCACTTCAATCCTAGCAGCCCGATCCACCTGCTGGTTGTTCTGATGTTCCTCCGTGGCCCGATTCTTCGGTACATGGGCATCTACATGGCGTACTTTCACAACCAGATTCTCTATCCGGGCAGCAATATCTTGCCAGAGTTCAGCAGCCCAGATGGGTTTGCCTCTGCGCTGTCAATTTCCCTGCTTCCACTGCTGTAACCACCCCCACAGAGCATTTGCCACCATCCATGAGTCAGTGTAGAGATAAAGGACTGGCCATTTTTCTCGCTCAGCAATGTCCAAAGCCAGCTGAATAGCCTTCACCTCTGCAAACTGGCTCGACTCACCTTGTCCTTCACTGGCTTCTGCAACTTGTCGTGTAGGACTCCACACAGCAGCCTTCCACTTTCGATGCTTTCCCACAATCCGGCAGGACCCATCAGTGAACAGGGCATATTTCCTCTCATTTTCTGGCAGTTTATTATATGGTGGGGCCTCTTCTGCACGCGTCACCTCCTCCTCTGGTGACATTCCGAAATCCTTGCCTTCTGGCCAGTCCATGATCCCTTCCAGAATTCCTGGGCGACTGGGGTTTCCCATTCGAGTTCGCTGCGTGATCAGTGCAATCCACTTACTCCATGTAGCATCAGTTGCATGATGTGTGGTGGGGACCCTTTCTTTGAACATCCAGCCCAGCACCGGCAGTCGAGGTGCTAAGAGGAGCTGTGCTTCTGTGCCAACCACTTCCGAAGCAGCTCGAACCCCTTCATATGCTGCCAATATCTCTTTCTCTGTTGGAGTGTAGTGGGCTTCGGATCCTCTGTATCCCCGACTCCAAAACCCTAGGGGTCGACCTCAAGTCTCCCCTGGTGCTTTCTGCCAGAGGCTCCAGGTAGGGCCGTTCTCCCCGGCTGCAGTGTAGAGCACATTTTTAACATCTTGTCCTGGTGGGACTGGCCCCAGGGCCACTGCATGGACTATTTCCTGTTTGATTTGTTCAAAAGCTTGTCGTTGCTCAGGACCCCATTTAAAGTCATTCTTCTTCCGGGTTACTTGATACAGAGGGCTCACAATTAGACTGTAATCTGGGATATGCATTCTCCAAAAACCCACAATGCCTAAGAAAGCTTGTGTTTCCTTTTTACTAGTTGGTGGAGACATAGCTGCTATTTTATTGATCACATCCATTGGAATCTGATGGCGTCCATCTTGCCATTTTATTCCTAAAACCTGGATCTCCTGTGCAGGTCCCTTGACCTTACTTTGTTTTATGGCAAAACCAGCTTTCAGAAGGATTCAGACTATTTTAGTCCCTTTCTCAAAAACTTCTTCTGCTGTGTTGCCCCATACAATGATGTCATCAATGTACTGCAGATGTTCTGGAGCTTCACCCTGTTCCAGTGCAGTCTGGATCAGTCCATGGCAAATGGTGGGGCTGTGTTTCCAACCCTGGGGCAGTCGATTCCAGGTGTACTGGACCCCCTCCAAGCGAAGCAAACTGTGGCCTGCACTCCGCTGCCAAAGGGATTGAGAAGAATGCATTCGCTATATCAGTCGTGGCATACCACTTGGCTGCCTTGGACTCCAGTTCGTACTGGAGTTCTAGCATGTCCGGCACGGCAGCACTCAGTGGTGGCATGACTTCATTCAGACCACGGTAGTCTACAGTTAGCCTCCACTCTCCATTAGATTTTCGCACCGGCCATATGGGACTGTTAAAGGGTGAGCGAGTCTTGCTGATCACTCCTTGAACCTCTAGTTGACGAATCAGCTTATGGATGGGAATCAGAGAGTCTCGGTTAGTGCGATATTGCCGCCGATGCACCGTTGTGGTAGCAATCGGCACCTGTTGTTCTTCGACCCTCAACAACCCCACAACAGCAGAGTCCTCTGAGAGACCAGACAAGGTAGACAACTGTTTAACTTCCTCCGTCTCCAAGGCAGCTATGCCAAAGGCCCACCGGTACCCTTTTGGGTCCTTAAAATACCCTCTCCTGAGGTAGTCTATACCAAGGATGCATGGAGCCTCTGGGCCAGTCACAATGGGATGCTTTTGCCACTCATTCCCAGTTAGGCTCACTTCCGCCTCCAGTACAGTCAACTCCTGGGATCCCCCTGTCACCCCAGAAATACAAATGGGTTCTGCCCCTCTATAGCTTGTTGGTATTAGAGTGCACTGTGCACCCGTGTCCACTAGAGCCTTATACTCCTGTGGGTCTGATGTGCCAGGCCATCGAATCCACACCGTCCAATAAACCCGGTTGTCCCTTTCCTCCACCTGGCCGGAGGCAGGGCCCCTCTAATCCTGGTCATAGTATCCGTTACTCACTTCTTGCAGAAATGACTTGGAAGTTCCTTCAAGAGGATCAGAAGCAAGATCAGGCCTTCTGCTTTGTCTGGGGAA